>NC_132907.1:71522798-71833262 GCF_047675955.1 Chlorocebus sabaeus
ATTAGTTCAACCATTATGGAAGACAGTGTGGTGATTCCTCAAAGACCTAGAACCAGAAATACCATTTGACCCGGAAACCCTATTACTGGGTATATACCCAAAGGAATATAAATCATTCTATTATAAAGATACATGCAGACAAATGTTTATTGTAGACTATTCACAATAGCAAAGACATGGAATAAATCCAAATGTCCATCAATGATAGACTGGATAAAGAAAATGTGGTACATATACACCATGAAATACTATGAAGCCATAAAAAGGAACAAGGTTATGTCATGTGCAGGGACATAGATGGAGCTAGAAGCCAATATCCTCAACATACTAACATAACACAGGAACAGAAAACCAAACACTGCATGTTCTCACTTGTAAGAGGGAGCTGAACAGTGAGAACACATGGACACAGAGAGGGGAACAACAAATACTGGGGCTTGCCAGGGGGATGGGGGGAGGGAGAACATCAGAAACAATAGCTAATGCATGCAGGACTTAAGACCTAGGTGATGGGTTGACAGATGTAGCACCATGGCACACATTTACCTATGCAACAAACCTGCACATCCTGTAAGTATACCCTGGAATATAACATATAATATAATATACCATTACTGGCCACCACAAAAACACACTAAAGTACATAGACCATTGACAAAGCAAATATACAATCAAGTCTACATAACAACCAGTTAACAACATAACAGAATCAATTCTGCGCATATCAATATCTTGAAAGTAAATGGCCTGAATGATCCACTTAAAAGCACAGTGGCAAGTTGAATAGAGAAGCAAGACTCAACTGTATGTTGTGTCCAAGAGATGCACTTAACATAGAATGACATCTGTATTAGTGCATTTTCATACTGTTATGG
The DNA here is from genome assembly GCF_047675955.1 of Chlorocebus sabaeus. NCBI lineage: Eukaryota > Metazoa > Chordata > Mammalia > Primates > Cercopithecidae > Chlorocebus > Chlorocebus sabaeus. The sequence continues at coordinate 71,523,674 of NC_132907.1, forward strand.
AGAAACACCAGAGACTGGGTAATTTATAAAGAAAAAGAGGTTTAGTGGACTCACAGTTCCATGTGACTGGAGAGACCTCACAGTTATGACAGAAGGTAAAAGAGGAGCAAAGGCACATCTTACATAGCAGCAGGCAAGAGAGTGTGTGCAGGGGAATTGCCCTTTATAAAACCATCAGATCTCATGAGACTTACTCACTGTTATAAGAACAGCATGAAAAAAACTCTTCCTCAAAATTAAATTACCTCTCACTAGATCCCTTACACAACATGTGGAGATTATAGGAGCTACAATTCAAGATGAGATCTGGGGACACAACCAAACCATATCAACACCTATAGACTCAAAGTAAAGAGTTGGACAAAAATCTACCAAGCAAATGGAAAATATAAAAGAGCAGGGGCTGCTATTACCATAATAAACAGAAATAAGCACAATCAGATCCAAATGAACACAGTCAGAAATGGCAAAAGGGACATTTCCACTGACCCCACAGAAATACAGAAAAAAACTTTCAGAAACTGTTATGAACACTTCTATGCACATAAAATAGAAAACCTAGAAGAAATATATAAATTCCTGGAAACATACAACCTCCAAATATTAAATCAGGTAGAAATTGAAACTGTGGACAGACCAATAATGTGTTCCAAAATTGAATCAGTAATAAAAAACCTACCACCTAGAAAAAGCCCAGGACCAGACAGATTTACAGCTGAATTCTACCACATGTATAAGAAAGCTGGTTCCAATCTTGCTGAAACTATTCCCAAAAAACTGAGGAGGGACTTCTTCCTAAATCATTCTATGAGGCCGGCATCATCCTGATACAAAACCCTGGCAAAGATACAACAAAAAAAGAAAACTTTAGACCAATATAGTAATAAACATAGATTAAAAAATTCTCAACAAAATACTAGTGAATTGAATCTAGCAGCACATCAAAAAGCTAATTGACCAAGGTCAGGTAGGCATTATTCCTGGGATGCAAGGTTGGTTCAATATATACAAATCAATAAATGGGATTCAGCACATAAACAGAACTAAAAACAAAAATCACACGATCATCTCAATAGAAGGAGAAAAAGTTTTTGATAAAATGTAATGCCCCTTCAGGTTAAAAACCCTCAGCAAATGAGATATTGAAGGTCAATACCTCAAAAATAGTAAGAACCATGTATGAAAAACCCACAGGCAACATCATACAGAATAAGAAAAAAGCTGGAAGCATTTCTCTGGAGAACCAGAACAAAACAAGAGTTTTTACTCCTGTCACTCCTATTTAACATAGTGCTGGAAGTTCTAGCCAGAGCCCTCAGGCGACAGAAACAAACAAAAGGCATCCAAATAGAAATAGCGGAAGCCAAACAATCTCTTTTCACACATGATATGATTCTACAAATAGAAAGCCCCTTAGTCTCTGTCCAAAGTTTCCTAGAGCTGATAAACAACTTTAGCAAAGTTTCCAGATATAAAATCAACATACGAAAATTAGTAGCATTTCTATACTCCAATATTGTCCAAGTTGAGAGTCAAATCAAAAGGGAATTTAATTCATAATAGCCACATGTAGAACAAAGCACCTAGAAATACAGTTAACCAGGTAGGTGAAAGATTTCTACAGTTAGAATTACAAAACACTGCTGAAGGAAATCAGAGGTGACATAGACAATTCAAAAAACATTCCATGGTCATGGATATGAAGAAGCAATATTGTTAAAATCGCCACACTTCCCAAAGCAATCTACAGATTCATTGCTATTCCTATCAAATTGGCAATGACATTTTTCCACAAAATTAGAAGCAAAAAAGTTTCTAAAATTCATCTGTTACCAAAAAAGAGCCTGAATAGCCAAAAGCTAAGCAAAAAGAACAAAGCTAGAATCATCACATGACTCTACTTCAAACTATACTACAAGGCTACAGTAACTAAAACAATATGGTACTGGTATAAAACCAGGCATATAGACCAATGAAAGAGAACACAGAAATGGAGCTACACATCTACAACCATCTGATCCTCAACAAAGTCAGCAATAACATGCAATGGGGAAAGAACTCCAAATGGCGCTGGGATAACTTGCTGGGCATATGCAGAAGACTGAACCCAGACTGACTCCTTTTTTCAGCATAAACAAAGATCAACTCAAGATGGATTAAAGACTTATATGTAAAACCTAAATCTATAAAAACCCTAGGAGATAACATAGGAAATAACATTCTGGGCTGAGGCCTCAGCAGAGATCTCATGACAAAGATTCCAAAAGCAATTGCAACAAAAACAACAATTGACAAACAGGATCTAATTAAACTAAAGAGCTTCTGCATAGCAAAAGAAACTATCAATAGAATAAAAAGACAACCTATAAAATGAGAGAAAACATTTGCATACTATGCATCTGGCAAAGGTCTAATGCAAAAATCTATATGGAACTTAATTGACAAGGAAAAGATACACAACCCCGCTAAAAAATGGGGCAAAGGACATGAACGGACACTTCTCAAAAGAAGACATATAGGCGGCCAACAAGAATATGAAAAAATGCTCAATATCACTGATCATTTGAGATATGCAAATCAAAACCACAAGGACATACATCTTCACACTAGTCAGAATAGTTGTTATTAAAGAGTCAAAAAAAATAACATGCTGGCAAGATTGCAGAGAAAAGGGAATGCTTATACACTGCTGGTGGGAATGTAAATTAGTTCAGTCACTGGGAAAAGCAGTCTGGAGATTTATTAAAGAACTTAAAGTAGAACTGCTATTTGACCAAGAAATCTCATTACTGAGTATATCCCGAAAGGAATATATTCTACCACAAAGACTTACGCACACATATGTTCATTGCATCACTGCTCACAATAGCAAAGACATAGAATCAACCTGGATGCCCATCAGTGATGGACTGGATAAGGAATATGAGGTATATATAAACCATGGAATACTATACAACCATAGAAAAGAATGAAATAATGTCCTTTGCAGCAACATGGATGGAGTTGAAAGTCATTATCCTAAGTGAATTAATTCAGGAACAGAAAACCAAATACTGCATGTTGTCACTTATAAGTGAGAACTAAACACTGAGAAGAGAACAACAGACACTGGGACCTACTTGAGATTAGAGATGGAAGGATGGTGAGAGGTGAAAAACTACTCTTTGGGTACTGTGATGGTTAATACTGAGAGCCAACCTGATTAGATTGAAGGATATAAAGTATCGATCCTGGGTGTGTCTGTGAGGGTGTTGCCAAAAGAGATTAACGTTTGAGTCAGTGGCCTGGGAAAGGCAGACCCACCTGTAATATGCCTGGGCACAATCTAATCAGCAGCCAGCAAGGCTAGAATATAAGCAAGTAGAAAAATGTGAAGAGAGACTGACCTAGCCTCCCAGCCTACATCTTTTCCCCCTACTGGATGCTTCCTGCCCTTGAATATCTGACTCCAGGCTCTTCAGTTTTGGAACTTGGACTGGTTCTCCTTGCTCCTCCGCCTGCAGATAGCCTATTGTGTAACCTTGTGATTGTGTGAGTTAATACTATATATATACACACACACACACACACACATATATATGTATATATTCCATTAGTTCTATTCTTCTAGAGAACCCTGACTGATACAGGTATTATGCTGAATACCTGGGTAACAAAAGTATCTCTATACCAAATGCCCACAACAAGTAATTTATCACTGTATCAAACCTGCATATATACTCCTTAAACCTAAAATAAAAGTTGGAAAAGAAAACAATGCTTAGTTTTGAACAGACTTTTCTAAGTAAATCACAAATTATCATAATGATTTGATTCCTTTTTTTATAAACTTCTGATATCAGTATGGTGTTCCAAAATCTTGAGGATCATTTATAATCAATCTTAAAATTAAAAATAAGTTTGGAAAAGTCTAATATGATAAAACTATTTCTCGTGTAATGTTGGATCTATATAGAGCTCTGGTATCTGTATAATTGTGACATACCTCACTGAATCCAAAATCTCCCTTTGCAAAATGATGACTTTTTCAAAATTCAACTTGATACTTAGATGCACATGGAAAGTTAGTAAAAGGAATAGACAGAATGCTCAAGAATTATTAGGAAACAGATGCCATAAAAAGAAGTAATAACCTAATTGTTAAATTGCACTTAAGCAGACCTGGGTATTTGACCAGAATGGCCTAACAATGTTTCTATATTTGGCTGTTAACAAGTAGAAATTCCAGAAATAAAATCAACAGCCAATCAACTAAAATGTTCCGGGCCATTACTCACCATTAAAAAATTAAAAATACAAAATGATTTTAAAAATTAACAAGATGAATTGAGATAAATAGGAGTCCGTGTTCATTTAATCTAATAGAATGTAGGGCAGCCAAAATGATCGAACAGAGCCAAACACAAGAAGAACAAAAGGGTTTATCTACAAGGAAGCTAGATGAATAAATAGAAGTAAGTAAAAATTCCTTGGTCTCATAAGGTAGTCTTCTACGTCTAACCAGCACGAGATGGGATATATTCTGGAATGAGGACTTTCATTATGGTGCTTCTCCTTTGCTGTTCGTAAATAAATGTGCTTGTTATTTCTGTGTCACAGTAAGAGGTCAGTATGCATTTCCCAGTCCTCTTCCCTTTCTGTAGCAACAACGGAGGGTTTATTTAGTCAATTTAATTTTAAACGTTGAAGAATTCTTTTTTATTCTTTCATTGCTCTTTTTTATAGTTGACTTTTCATTTTTGTATGGATGGAATTTGTCTTGATTCTCTTTATGGTTACTGACTAGAGTTCTTTACAATTCTTTTCTATTTCTCGAATTCTCTTTGCATCATGCTATTTGTTTTCACATAGGAATGATTGTAAGAATTTTCAAACACCTCCTTATTTTCACTTCTGTTTTTGGAGTTTGGTGTTCACAGAACAGCTAACACGAACTTTGAAAGACTATGATGCAGATAATGACACACACTAGTCTAAGCCCTGAAGTTCTTCCTTAATGTACTTCAAATAAAATCTAAATCCTTGATCTTGTCCTGCAAATCCCTTCATAGTGCTATTCTCTTGGTCAGGTCTCTAAGTGTATCTCTATCATTTTCTGTCACTCTACTTTGAATCCTCTAATTCCATTCTTATTTACCCAGTAATTAAGCTCATTCTTGCCCCAATCTTTGCACTCAGTATTTCTTCCATGTGGAATATTCTTCCCCTCAGATCTTCATCTATGTCACTTCCTTCAAACATCCATTCAAATATCTTTTCAGTATAGAGCATGTGTTCGTCAGGCTTCTCCAAGGGACACATTAGTATTTATTGAGAGAGTCGAAAGGGGGAGAAATTAAAAGAAATTGGTGCATATCATTTTGAAGGCTGGAAAGCCCAAAGATCTACAAGATGGGTTTGAAAGCTAAAGACCTAGAGGAATCGATGGTATAATTCCAGTCCAATGGTCGACAGACTCAAAACCCAAGAATAGCCAATGGTTCAGTTTGAGTCTGTGGCAGAAAAAAAGCCAGGGCCTCCCTCCCCAGCCTTTTTGTTCTAGTCTGGCCTCCTTCTTCTTAACTGAGACCCACCCACATAGCAGAGGGCAATCTGCTTTACTCCGTCTATTAATGTAAATGTTAAACCCATCCAAAAACTCCTCACAGAAACACTTAGAATACTGCTTGACCAAATATCTGGGCACTTCATGGCCCACTCAAGTTGACATATAAAATTAGCCATCTCCGAGGGCTTCAGTTATAACCCTACATAAAATGTTTGCTGCTGTATTTCCTCTACCTTATTCCACGCTTTATTTTACTCCATTAAACCTAACATTATTGGTCTGTGTTGAATTGTGTCTCCCCCGAAATTTTATGTTGTAATCCTAAACTCCAATGTGACTATATTTGGTGAGAGGGACTTTATGGAGGTAACTAAGGTTAAATGAGGGAATGGGGTGGATTCATAATTTAATAAAACCGGTGTCCTTATAAGAAGAGGAGAGGCCAGGCGCGGTGGCTCACGCCTGTAATTTCAGCACTTTGGGAGGCCAAGGCAGGCGGATCACGAGGTCAGAAGATCGAGACCAACCTGGCTAACACAGTGAAACCCCGCCTCTACTAAAAATACAAAAAAAATAAAAAATAAAGGCCGGGCGCGGTGGCTCACGCCTGTAATCCCAGCACTTTGGGAGGCGAGGCGGGTGGATCACGAGGTCAGCAGACCGAGACCATCCTGGCTAACACGGTGAAACCCCGTCTCTATTAAAAACTCACAAAAAAATTAGTTGGGCCTGGTGGCGGGCGCCTGTAGTCCCAGCTACTCGGGAGGCTGAGGCAGGAGAATGGCGTGAACCCGGGAGGCGGAGCTTGCAGAGCTTGTAGTGAGCTGAGATCTTGCCACTGCACTGCAGCCTGGGCGACTGCGCAAGACTCTGTCACAGAAAAATAAATAAATAAATAAATAAATAAATAAATAAATAAATAATAAAAAATAAATAAATTAGCCAGGCGCGGTGGCGGGTGCCTGTAGTCCCAGCTACTGGGAAGGCTGAGGCAGGAGAATGCAGTGCACCCGGAAGGCGGAGCTTGCAGATCTTGCAGTGAGCTGAGATCGTGCCGCTGCACTCCAGCCTGAGCAAGACTCCTTTAAAAAAAAAAAGTATTCTCTGATGGTAGTTTGTATTTCTGTGGGGTCGGTGGTGATATCCCCTTTATCATTTTCAATTGCCTCGATTTGATTCTTCTCTCTTTTCTTCTTTATTAGTCTTGCTAGTGGTCTGTCAATTTTGTTGATCTTTTCAAAAAACCAACTCCTGGATTCATTGATTTTTTGGAGGGTTTTTTGTGTCTCTATCTCCTTCAGTTCTGCTCTGATCTTAGTTATTTCTTGCCTTCTGCTAGCTTTCGAATGTGTTTGCTCTTGCTTCTCTAGTTCTTTTAATTGCGATGTTAGAGTGTCAATTTTAGATCTTTCCTGCTTTCTCTTGTGGGCATTTAGTGCTATAAATTTCCCTCTACACACTGCTTTAAATGTGTCCCAGAGATTCTGGTATGTTGTATCTTTGTTCTCATTGGTTTCAAAGAACATCTTTATTTCTGCCTTCATTTCGTTATGTACCCAGTAGTCATTCAGGAGCCAAATCAGGAATGAACTTCCATTCACAATTGCTTCAAAGAGAATAAAATACCTAGGAATCCAACTTACAAGGGATGTAAAGGACCTCTTCAAGGAGAACTACAAACCACTGCTCAGTGAAATCAAAGAGGACACAAACAAATGGAAGAACATACCATGCTCATGGATAGGAAGAATCAATATCGTGAAAATGGCCATACTGCCCAAGGTAATTTATAGATTCAATGCCATCCCCATCAAGCTACCAATGAGCTTCTTCACAGAATTGGAAAAAACTGCTTTAATGTTCATATGGAACCAAAAAAGAGCCCGCATCTCCAAGACAATCCTAAGTCAAAAGAACAAAGCTGGAGGCATCACGCTACCTGACTTCAAACTATACTACAAGGCTACAGTAACCAAAACAGCATGGTACTGGTACCAAAACAGAGATATAGACCAATGGAACAGAACAGAGTCCTCAGAAATAATACCACACATCTACAGCCATCTGATCTTTGACAAACCTGAGAGAAACAAGAAATGGGGAAAGGATTCCCTATTTAATAAATGGTGCTGGGAAAACTGGCTAGCCATAAGTAGAAAGCTGAAACTGGATCCTTTCCTTACTCCTTATACGAAAATTAATTCAAGATGGATTAGAGACTTAAATGTTAGACCTAATACCATAAAAATCCTAGAGGAAAACCTAGGTAGTACCATTCAGGACATAGGCATGGGCAAAGACTTCATGTCTAAAACACCAAAAGCAACGGCAGCAAAAGCCAAAATTGACAAATGGGATCTCATCAAACTAAAGAGCTTCTGCACAGCAAAAGAAACTACCATCAGAGTGAGCAGGCAACCTACAGAATGGGAGAAAATTTTTGCAATCTACTCATCTGACAAAGGGCTAATATCCAGAACCTACAAAGAACTCAAACAAATTTACAAGAAAAAAACAAACAACCCCATCCAAAAGTGGGCAAAGGATATGAACAGACATTTCTCAAAAGAAGACATTCATACAGCCAACAGACACATGAAAAAATGCTCATCATCACTGGCCATCAGAGAAATGCAAATCAAAACCACAATGAGATACCATCTCACACCAGTTAGAATGGCGATCATTCAAAAGTCAGGAAACAACAGGTGCTGGAGAGGATGTGGAGAAATAGGAACACTTTTACACTGTTGGTGGGATTGTAAACTAGTTCAACCATTATGGAAAACAGTATGGCGATTCCTCAAGGATCTAGAACTAGATGTACCATATGACCCAGCCATCCCATTACTGGGTATATACCCAAAGGATTATAAATTATGCTGCTATAAGGACACATGCACACGTATGTTTATTGCAGCACTATTCACAATAGCAAAGACTTGGAATCAACCCAAATGTCCATCAGTGACAGATTGGATTAAGAAAATGTGGCACATATACACCATGGAATACTATGCAGCCATAAAAAAGGATGAGTTTGTGTCCTTTGTAGGGACATGGATGCAGCTGGAAACCATCATTCTTAGCAAACTATCACAAGAACAGAAAACCAAACACCGCATGTTCTCACTCATAGGTGGGAACTGAACAATGAGATCACTTGGACTCGGGAAGGGGAACATCACACACCGGGGCCTATCATGGGGAGGGGGGAGGGGGGAGGGATTGCATTGGGAGTTATACCTGATGTAAATGACGAGTTGATGGGTGCAGCACACCAACATGGCACAAGTATACATATGTAGCAAACCTGCACGTTGTGCACATGTACCCTACAACTTGAAGTTTAATAATAATAAATAAATTTAAAAAAAAAAAAAAAAAAAACAAATGGTTAGAAACAGCAGCTGGGAGTTAACTCTAATCGTGATTTAACACCAATTAATAATGGTAATTTTCGTAATCCTATTACATAGGGCTTATTGCCAAAGTTATCAAAGATATTGTGTGTTTTAGATAACGGTGATTATTCTGGTCAGTGATGATAAAAACTGCTGGGCAGCATGACAGATTAACATTTCAGTCATTCATTTAATTATATAGCAGACTCTATCCTGGCCATTGACAATAAAATATTACAGAAAATAAAAAAAAAAAAAAAAAAAAAAAAAGAAAGAAAGAAAGAAAAGAAGGAGGAGTTACCGAAAGTGTATACATACAGAGACCAAGGAAAGACCATGGGAGGACGCAGTAGTAGGCAGACATCTACAAGCTGGAAAGAGAATCTTCACCAGAAACCAACACCACCAGCACCGTGGTCTTCAATTTCCAGACTCCAGAACTGTGAGAAAATACATCTTTGTTGTTTATGCCACCCAGTCTTTTGTATTATTTTACAGCAGCCCAAGGAGACTAATATATTTTTGTTTACATTCATTTTATTGTTATTAGAGTGTAAATTTCAATAACGCAGTGACTTTTCCTTATTTATTCACCATTTTTATAGCCAGAGGATGCCACTTATTAATGATGAATGAACAATTGTATAAATAAAGTTTAGAACATTTTTATAATCCTGAAATTTGCCTAGCTTCTTTAAGGTTCAGTATTTTGTTTTCCTTTGTGTGTATATAAATATATATTCTGGTGTATCTGGGCAGATGCTATGTTAGTACTTGTGATTTCAAGGCATGTGTCTTATATTTTTGGGAAATTTGTTATTATCATTTTGTTGATGAATTTCTCCTCTTTGTTTCCTCTCTTTTCCTTTTCTGCAATTCCTTTTAGATAAATGTTAAACCTCCTAAATTAATGATTCATGTCTCAATGTTTTCTTCATATTACTCATTTCTATTTCTTTTTTCCCCTACATTTTGGAGAGTTCCTTCACTTTTTTTCCTCTGGCCTTTATATTAAATATTTTATTTAAGCAATCATATTTTCAATATCTGAGAACTGTTTCATAGTGTCTCATTTCTCCTTTTTATAGCAGCTTATTCCATTTTTATGTATCCAATATCTTCTTGAATCTCTCAGAAACTACTAATTGGAATTCCTTTAAATTATTTTCTATTTTCCAATTTGGCTCTGCATCATAAAATTCTTGCTGTGTGTTTCATTTGTGTTGTTTTGGTTTTAAATTTGGGCTTCTATTTCTCATGTATGTCTAGTAATTCTTGCTTATCCATTCATATTTGTGAGTTAAAATTTAAAATATTTACGTGGGAATTGTGTGAAATTCCTCAGGTTTTCTTTGTTGGTGTATGTGTATATATATATATGCAGTAGGTATCTGCCCCACGTGGGAGCTTTGACAAAGGCTTCCATGTTTGCCAGTATGGTGTGACGTTTTATTTATTTTATAGGGATAGGGCCAAAGCTATCCAATTTGGCTCAAATATTTTCTCTCTCACTCTTCTGCCTTTTACAGACATTGCTTATGAGTAGTAGTGGGCTGGCAACTCATTCAATGGCAATCACTTTATTTTTTAATTTTCCCCAACTGCATAAAATATATGGTCTTATAATGATCAGAGTTAGACATTTAATAAAATTTCAAAGTGTGGGGCTATGCACAATCTGTCCGGCTGAATACTATTTTTGAGTTTCAAATCTATCTTCATGAAGCCTTAGAAACGCTATTTAGATCACAATATGAACAAATGTATTCCTTTTTTGAAAAAAAATTGCTAATTCCTGAGGAGGAAATTTATGGAGAAACCTATCTTAAAGACAATGACGCAGGATCGCTTTTTCTCTGACTCTCCTAATTGAGCTACTTGTGTAAATTAAAAAACATAGATACTCTTGGTATTCGGGAGCTAAAAGGCCATTATATATTCCTGTAAGAAGCCATGAATAAAAGGGCAGAAATTAAGGATCTAGAACTAGAAATACCATTTGACCCAGCCATCCCATTACTGGGGATCTACCCAAAGGGTTATAAATCATGCTGCTATAAAGACACATGCACATGTATGTTTATTGCCGCACTATTCACAATAGCAAAGACTTGGAACCAACCCAAATGTCCATCAATGACAGACTGGATTAAGAAAATGTGGCATATATACACCATGGATTACTATGCAACCATAAAGAAGGATAAGTTCATGTCCTTTGTAGTGACATGGATGCAGCTGGAAACCATCATTCTCGGCAAACTATCGCAAGAGCAGAAAACCAAACACCGCATGTTCTCACCCATAGGTAGGAATTGAACAATGAGAACACTTGGACACAGGAATGGGAACAGCACACACCAGGGCCTGTTGTGAGGTGGGGGTTGAGGGGAGGGATAGCATTAGGAGATGTACGTAATGTAAATGACAAGTTAATGGGTGCAGCACACCAACATAGCACATGTATACATATGTAACAAACCTGCATGATGCGCACATGTACCCTAGAACATAAAGTATAATAATAAAAAAGAGAAATTAGGGAATGCAGAAGAATAAACGTCATTCATATTAAAATGATTGTTTACCTTCCTGTTTCTTTCACTATTCTAGTACTATTTGAGACCAAATTCTGAATAATTTGAAAGTGTCTAACAATACAGTCTTGGGTGAAAGAAAAACCAGACTCCTTAGTCTGCTCTACTATTTATGGGTGAGTCACTGTGAGTGAATATTAAAGAAAAATAATATTATCTACCTCAATAGGGTGATACGAGCACTAAATAAAGTGCTTCTTATTAAGTGCTTTACCTCATGCCTAGAACAAATAAGTGATGAATGAACTGTATCTGTTGTTTTTGAATGTCATAAGATCTAACACTGTGCTAGAAACAGACTAGTTATTTCATAAATGCCTATGAAATGGAAAAAAATGACATCCTACAGTTACATTCTATGTATCTAATTAGGCAGTGGTTCAAAATCACTGATGAGTGAAGCAAAGAAATTTAATGCCATGTTAAATTGATAGCTATGCCAATATGGCAGTTGTACTAAACAATTAAACGCTTAAGCAATAACAGTCTCCATAATTCACTGGAAACTGAGTGATCACATTGACTTCCTGTTCTATACAGCCAAAATTCATAATGATTATATTTTCTTTCTCATTTAAGTGAAAGAAAAATAATTAAAAGGATTAATATCACAAGATGTTAAAAATGTGAGCATAGACAAAAGATGACATCAAATTTCTGAAAGATAAGTTGAGAGTGGAAGGATGCTGACCACTGAAGCAGAGTGAATGGATCCAAGCCCAGAGTAAATGACACTGAGAAGGGGAAACTCATTTGCCAAATAGAAGCCTAGGAAAACTTTGAGCATAATGTAAGTAGCAAGGGCAAGAAATAAAAGGGAGGCTAGAAACAGGGTGGTTGCTTAATGCATATCTATGCAACAAGCATGCAAGCTCTACCTTCAAATACTTACATACAGCTTGAATTTATAACTGGGCAAGATACTGCAGCAATATTTTTGCAAGATTGAATCATGGATCATGGTTATCCCAGATACACCCTGTTCTTAGGTTTCTATCTTCTCCGTTCACTAACACCAGAGTGTCATGTGCTAATTGGTAAAACCAATATCTATATACAGACAGAGTTTCCAATCATTTTATTTTATAAAAAATCAGTGTGATGACTAGAGGGAAAATAGATATACATATAAAATAGCAAGGAAAAACTAGTCAGCTACTTAGAAAAATTTAAGTCAGTTCCACATTCTAAATATTAGTGGGCGATCAAAGATAATATGCTGTGAGAAGAAAACAGATAATTTAGTGTTAAAAACATCAGATATATTTAAAGAAATAGTTATTAGAAATAATTCAGAGAGTATGACATAATGTCCTTAAAAATCCTTATAGTGTCCTCAAATTCAATAATATTTTATCTAGAAGGCAGAATATGATGCTAAATAATGAGCAACTGAAAATCATGAATAAAAGATAGAGCTCTTAAAAATTAAAAATATAGCAGCTCAAAGGAAAATATGAAGGATACTACTCTGAACATAGAATCAAAAGCCAAACAAATGCAAAGTATTTTAAAAACTGATATTAGAACAATATTGGAGAAGTGCAATATTTGATTGAGAGGAAGAATTGTATAAAAAAAGAAAAATATCAAGAGTAACAAGGCAAGTGATTAAATGAATTGACAGTTTTTAAAAAATACAATAAAAGGAAAAGAAAACTAAATTACATACATTATGATGGTATTTGAAAATTCCAAGTTTAAGAATTAATCTAGGAATTAAGACCTCCCTTAGGTTCTTCAATAGAGAAAATCAGTTCATCTGCAAAGGAAAATAAGAATAATAATACCACACTTCTCATTAAGATCTTGGGAATTGAAAGAATATGAAAAATTATGTTGAATTTGAATGATTTTCAAAATAAAATGATATTAATTCAACTTATCAATCAAAGATATTCTGTAGAGACCATACTGAGGTTTACAACTTTTTTTTTTTTGAGACGGAGTACAACTTTATTCATGATAGGACACGTGGAAACTAATGGGTCCACTTTATTTGAGATATTGGTGGACTCTAAAGTCAGTGCTCTTGAGAAGAATGGAGTGGATTGTGCTATAGATTGCAATTCATTCATTCTTTAGCCTTTCCTGCATTATTTTATTCACAATGTAGTGCTGCTGTGCCCTTCCTCCATGGGAAAGCTGCCTTCCTCACAGCTTGATTCAGCCAGGAAAACTGTCTTAGCCAATGGGATGTGGGTACATGCAACATAAGCAGAGATTTGAAAACAAAAAATACTTGCATGTCAAGGTTTGCTCTCTCATTTGTATCTATTGTCATAAAGCATTCCTGGGATTGTCTTCTGTTTGGTGAGAGATAAGTGGCACCAAAACTAGTTACTACAGTCACACCAGAATATAACGAGTGAACCCATCATAAAATAAGCCCAGCTGGACACCTTATATTAATGAGGAATAATTGAATGTGTTGAACACCACTGAAATTTTATAGTTGTGTGTTATACCAAGTTATTATTGCAATACATTACTGTTAACAGTTTCCTAATAATAGTTGCTTATACTAGAATGATTAGCAATAGTAGGAATTGATATGAAGATATTCAGAAGATAAAAACAAGTTCTTTTACATTAACAAGAAAAACAAAAGAAAAGTAAAAGAAACTCTAGAAACACTATATATATGAAAGACATGATTTCATTATAAACCCAAACAAAAGTTGGTATAAATTTCAATACTTGGGAAAATGTAAAAAAGTGAATTACTTTTTAATCTAAGTTGTTTGTTTTCTTATTGTTGACTCAAGATCACCAGATCTTTTCTTATATTAGCCTCTAGGAGTTTTATAGTTCTGTTTTCCATTTAGATCTGTGATCCCAGATATGTTAAATTTTGCGATGAGTGTAAGGTCTGTATCTAGACTCACTATCTTTGAGCAAGGTTCACTTGTTCCAGCATCATTTGTTGAAAACACTATTCCTACTCCATTATATTGCCTTTGCTCCAGTTTCAAAGATCAGTAGACCATATACATGTCAACTGGGCTTTGCATTCTGTTTCATTGATCTATTCATCTATTTTTTCACCATTATCACTTTGTCTTGAATACTGTAGTTTTATATTATATTAAGCCTTGAAGTTGGATAGTGTTAGTCTTCCAACTTTGTTCTTTTCTTTCAAGATCTTAAGAGACAATCCACCAAAGAAGATAAATACATGGCAAATAAGTATATGAAAAGATGCCCCAAATTATATGTCATCAGGGAAATGTAAATTAAAACAACACTGAGATACCACTACACACCTATTAGAATGGCCAAATCCATAACATTGACAACACCAAATGTTAGAGAAGATGTGGTCTAACACAAATGCTCATTCAACGTTGACAAAAGAGCAAAATGAAAAAGCTACCTTGTAGGAGAGTTTGGTAGTTTCAAAACTAAACATAGTTTACTATATAATCCAGTAATTGTGCTCCCTGGAATTTACCAAAAAAAGTTGAAAACTTATGTCTAGACAAAAACCTGCATGTGGATGTTTACATTAGCTTTGTTTATAATTGTCAGCATGGAAGCAACCAAGATGTATGTCAGTAGGTAAATAAATTAGCTGTAGTACATCGAGACAACAGAATATTATTCAGTGATAATGTACTTAATGTTACTGAATTGTGCACTTCTAAAGTCTAAAATAGTAAATTTTATGTCGTACTTCACCACATTAGAAAAAATTGAAATAGCAAATGTTAAATAAACATATAAAAGCATATTTTAATATGTTCCTAATTGTCCTGGCTGGATAATAGCTCTGTGTACAATACATCCTTAGGGCAAGGTTGTTTATAAACCCATATTTCAAAAGTCTTATGGACTACATTTCTTGGTGTCTCATAAGTTTATCATTTATTTTATCAATTATACGACAAATAAAGATTTTAAACAAGCAGTTGAGAATCACTCTTAAACACTCAGAAAAACTAGAAATATCTACTTTGTATATTCTTGTCTCATTGATTTTATACTTGTTGTATATCAATATTCATGAAAAGTCACACATAAGAATGTACATAGTAGCACCCTTTGCTTAAAAAAATCTGGAAACAACCCAATGTTAATTGTGAAAAGAAGAACATTAAATAGAGTTATACTTTTACTTTTAAATACTAAGCAACAATAATAATGAGCAAACTTCAAATAAACAATGTGAATGACGTTTAAACATGTACATGTTAATTTTTAAGGAGAGTACACTAAATAGCAAAATAGGTTATACAGATAACAAAACAGCAAAATAATCTCTGCATATGGTGACAAGATTCTTTCTTGTTACCATGGCTGGATGATAAAGTTACAGGAAGGGGACAAGAACATCTTCTGGATGGCTACAAAGCTTCTCTCACATGATATTAATGCTGGTTATACAGGAGTGTTTAGCTTGTGAAAATTTATCTAACTATACGTTGATAATATTTATAATTTTATGTGCCTACATTATAATTTATAAGAAAACTTGCTGAAAATGTCAACAAATAAAAGTAAAATTATTTTTTAAGAGCTGTGCTATATAGAAAAACACACCTGGATATTTCGTATAATAAAAGCTGAAAATAACTACTTACACTGTATATGTTTATTAATTTATTGATTGTGTATAAATTACAACTCTGACATACGGAGAGTATAGATCCTGTCACTCACATCCTTGCAACAAGAAAAAGCCAAACAAACTGAAAACCAATGACATTTTTTAGATTTATCGCAGAGCTGAGGTTGCAGGGTAAACAACAAAAGAACTACTAAGTAAACCAAAATGCAAACCAAACCAAACCAAATAAACAAAAAACAGTCTGAAAAGACAAAGTAATCATCAGAATTAGTTAGATTCAGATGTGACACAGTGTTGAAATGATCAGAAAGAGAATTTAAAACAGCTTTAATTAACTTTTTTTTTTTTTTTTGGACGGAGTTTTGCTCTCTCTCTCTCAGGCTGGAGTGCAGTGGGAGAATCCCGGCTCACTGCAACCTCCGCCTCCTGGGTTCAAGAATTCTCCTCCCTCAGCCTCCCAAGTAGCTTGGACTACAGGTGCATGCCATGATGCCCGGCTAATTTTTTTGTATTTTTAGTAGAGACAGGGTTTCTCCCTGTCTCCTGTTAACCAGGATGGTCTAGGTCTCCTGACCTCGTGATCTGCCCACCTTGGTCTCCCAAAATACTGGGATTACAGGCGTGAGCCAACGCGCCCGGCCTAATGGGCATTTTAAGAATAGCTTTACATTACTAGTATCAACCCTCATCCAGTCCCAGGCAGCGCAGTGCAGAGACAGATACCATCACTTAGGAGAAAGAAAGGAAAGAAAGCACAGGACTTTGCCCTGGACCCCCAACACTCAGACCACTACAGTAAAACCTAGCTCCAGAAAGATCTTCATGGCCTAATAGTCCAGGCAGGTACATGCAGATTGAGCCTCTATTCCTGCCCTGGTGCCAAGTGAAACAACATAGCTCCAGGCTTCAAGCTTGTGTGGTGAAGTGGATCTGTGATCTATATCACCACTTTTAGCCAACATCAGCAGCCTGTCTTCAGACAGATCACAGCAGCTGGAAGGTCTCAGTAAACGCAGGATTCTGGACTGCAACAGTGCCATGCCTGCTGTAGTTAGCTCCCGGCTTCTGTCAACGCATGCCAGCCACAACTGCCCAAAGCATCTGGTATACACTAGTGTTCCACCTACCACAGAGATTTTCCAGAAAAGCACCAGTCTGTGAAAGCTAGAAAAAGTGGCTATCTCTTCAAATGTACAGACACTAATGCAGGACCACAACGGATCCAAAACAACAGGAAGGCATAACATCAGGAAAAAAACAAAAGAAGGTACCGCCAACTAACTCTAAAGAAATGTAGATGTATAAACTGACTGGCAAAGAATTAATAATTGTTTAAAAGAAGCTCAGCAAATTCAAGAAAATAAAGATAAATAATCTAATGAAATGAAAATAATATTTGGCCAGAATGACAAATCAGAGAGATTGAAATAATAATTTTTAAACCCAAAGAGAAATCCTAGAGCTGAAATAAATTTTAAAAAATTAAATAGAAGGCATAAAATACAAAATTGATGAAGCAGAAGAAAGAGTTTGTGAATTCAAAGTCAGGTTATTTGAAAATATACTAACAGAGAAGAAAAATAAAATAAAGACAAAAATAAAAGAAAGTTTACAGGATTTATGGGACAGAAAAAATAGACCAAACATGGGAGTCACAGGATTTAAAAAGGAAAAGAAAAAATAAAATAGCTAGAAAGTTTATTTAAATAAATTATAGCAGACAATATTTCAAACTTCAAGAAAGATGTAAATATCCAGGTAAATGAACAAAGTTCTTCAACTAGATTCAATGCCAATAATATTACAGTAACATATAATCAAACTGTGAAAAGTCAAAGACAAAGGGAGAACTCTGAAAGTCAGAAAATAAAAATTAAAAAAAATAGCAAATGCCCTGTGAGGGAGTTCCAAGATGATTGACAGCAGACTTCTCAGAAGAAATTTTCAGGCTATAAAACAATACAATGATAATATTCAAAATTCAGGGAAGGAGAGAGGGTGTGAAATCCCTACCATCCAAGAATATTGTACCCACAAAGGCTGTCTTTCAGAAATGAAGGAGAGATAACATGTCATCACCATCAGGCATGTTTTAGAATAAATGTTAAATTATTCAGCCTGAAGGAAAAGAACATTAATAACACAATAACATCTGAAAGTATAAAACTCAGTGATAAAAATAAAGACACAGTCAAATTTAAAATATGTTTACCTTGCAATGGTGATGTGTAATGTACTTATATTTTCAGTATGAGGGTTAAAAGATAAAATTGTTGAAAATAATAATAACTAAAATAATTTGTTAAGAGATACGAAATATTAAAAGGTGTAAAGTGGCTGGGTATGGTGGCTCATGCCTGTAATCCAAGCACTTTCGGAGGCTAAGGCAGGTGGGTTGCTTTAACCCAGAATTTCAAGATCAGCCTGAGCAACATGGAGAAACCCTGTTTCTACAAAAAATACAAAAACATTAGCCAGGTATGATGGTGTGAACTTGTAATCCCAGCTACTTGGGAGGCTGAGGTGGGAGGATTGCTGGAGCCAGGGAGGAGGAGGTTACAGCAATCTGAAATCACGTTACTACACTCTGGCCTTGGTACCAGAGCCAGACCCTGTTAAAAAATGTAAATTATAACACTGAAATTCAGAATTTGGGGAGATAGTGGATTAAAATTCTAAAGATTCTTTTTTTCCCCTATTCAAAATGAAGTTGTCATCAGCTTAAAATAATCTGTTCTTAACCTATAAGTTGTTTTCTATTAGCCTCATAGTAACCACAAAGCAAAAACCTTTAGTAGATATGCAAAAAAATTAAAAACAAGGAATCAACACGTACCAATAGAAAAAAAATCTTTAAGCCACAAAGGAAAACAGCAATAGAAAAAAAGGAACAAAGAATCCACACAACAATTAGAAAACAAATAACAAAATGACAGTAATGAGTCATTACCTATCCATAATTACCTAGAAAGTAAATGGATTAAATTCTTCCATAAGACAGAATGCCTGAATGGGAAAAAGAAAGACCGAGTGTATGCTGCCAACAAAAAAACTCACTTCACTTGTAAGGATGCACATTGACTGAAAGTAAAGGGGTAGAAAAAATATTCTATGCAAATGGAAACCAAAAGAGAGAGAAAGTAGCCATACTTCTGTCAGATAAATAATAATTTTAAGTCTAAATCTGTAAAAAGAGACAAAAATTTATTGTGTAACGATAACAGGGTCAGCTCAGCAAGAAGATATAACAATGAAAAATGTATATGCACCCAACATTAGGTAAATATATAAAGCAAATATTAATGGATTTAAAGGAGGACACAGATGGCAACACTACAACAGTAGGAGATTTCAGCTCCACTTTTGCCAATAGACAGATCATTCAGGCAGAAAATTAATAAGAAAGCACCTGACTTAAACTACACTGTAGATCAAATGAACCTGACAGACATATACAGAACAGTCCATCTAACAGCAGCAGAATACATATTTCTCTCAAATGCACGTGGGATATTCTCCAGGATAGATACAATGGTAAGCCACAAAACAAGACTTAACAAATTTAAGACTGAAATCATGTAAATTAGCTTTTCTGACCACAATAGAATAAAATTTGAGATCAATATCAGGAGAAACTCTGGAATGTCACAAATACATAGCAATTGAACAATATGTTCCTGAAAAACCAATGGGCCAATAAAGAAATTAAAATAAAAATTAAAAAATTTCTGAGATAAACAAAAATGGAAATACAACAGCCAAAACCTGTAAAATACAACAAAGGCAGTTTATGCCAATAAATGCCTATATCAAAAAAGAAAGATCTCAAATAACCTAACATTGCATCTCAAGAAACTAACAAAACAAGAGCGAACTAAGCCCATAATTAGTGGAAGGAAGGAAGTAATAATGATTGGAGCAGAAGTAAGTGAAATAGAGACAAGAAAAATAATAGAAAAGACTAGCAAAACTAATACTTGTTTCTTTAAAAAATAAAAAATTGACAGACCTTTAACTAGACTAAGAATAAAGAAGATTCAAATAAAATCAGAAATGCAAATGAAGACATTACAACTGATACAGCAGAAATACAAATGATCATAAAATACAATCATGAACAATTAAATGCAAGTAAATTGTATATTCAATGTTACTGAATTCTGTAAAACACTTAGAAAGAACTAATACCAATTCTCTCGATCACTTCCAGATGATTTAAGAGAAGGGAATATTTCCTAAATCATTTTATGAGGCCAGAATCACTCTGATACCAAAGCCAAATACACTGCTAAAAAAGAAGACTATAGGTCAATATTCTTGATGAATATACATGTAAAAGTCCTCAAAAAATGTTATCAAATCAAATTCAACAGCACCTTAAAAAGATTACTCACCATGATCAAGTGAGATTCATCCCAGGGATGCAAGGATGATTCAATATATATAAATCATTAAATGTGATATATCGCATTAACAGAATGAAGAAAAAAATTATATGAGTATTTTAGTAGACGCAGAAAAAACATTTGACAAAATTCAACATTGTTCCATGGTAATAACTCTTGAAAATTAAGAATAGAAAGAATGTACCCCAACACAATAAAAGGTATATAATACAAACCTATAGCTAACAAAAATCACACTCAATTGGGAAAATTGAAGGTTTTACTCTAATACCTGGAACAAAATAAATATGCCAACTCTTGCCACTTCTATTCAATATAGTACAGGAGTGCCTAGCTAAATTAATTAGGCAAGAGAAAGAAATAAAAGTCATCCAAATGTGAAAGAGATGAGTTAAATTATCTCCGTTCATAGATGACAAAATGTTTTATATGTAAACCATAAGGACTTCACCAAAAATGTAATAGAACTAACAAATGAATTCAGTAAAGATTCAGGGTACAAAATCAACATAAAAATCGGTAACATTTCTCTCTGCTAACAACAAAATATATGAAAAAAAGAAATTTTTAAAAATCTCATTTATAATAGCTACAGAAAATACTTAGAGATAAATTTAATCAGGGAGGTGAAATATCTGTATAGTGAAAAGTATATAAATTTCATAAAGTAAATTGAAGAGAGCATACATAGATACAAAGATATCTCATATTTATGGATTGGAAGAATTAATATATTAAAAATACCCATATAATCCAAGGGGATTTACAGATTCAACATGATCTCTATCAAAATACCAATGACATTTTTCACAGAAATATAAAAAATGCAATCCTCAAATTCATATAGAACCACAAAAGACACCAAATACCCAAAGCACTCTTAATCAAAAAGAATAAAGCTGGAGGCATCACAATTGTTGACTTCAAAATATACTACAAAGCTATAGTAACCAAAGCAGCATGGTACTGACACAAAAATAGACATAGACCAATAGAACAAAACAAATAACTGGGAAATAAATCAGATGTTTATAGACAACTGATTTTTCACAACATAACCAAGAATGTACAGTGGGGAAAGGACAGTTTTTGCAATAAATGGTGGTGGGAAAACTGTATAGCCACATCTGGAAGTATAAAAATAGACCCTTATACCACACCATACACAAAGGTCATCTCAAAATGGACTAACAAGTTAAATATAAGACCCATGTTTGTGAAATTACTAGAAGAAAACATAGAAGAAAAGCTTAATGAGATCAGTCTCAGTGAGGAAATTTTTGGCTATGACTACAAAAGCACAGGCAACTCAAAAGCAAAGATAGACAAGCAGAATGACATCAAACTAGAGAGCTTTTGCACAGTAAAGGAATCAATGAACAAAGTAAAGAGGCAACCTAGAGAATGGGAAAAAATATTTGCAAAATACATACCTGATAATAGGTTAATATCCAAAATATATAAAGAACTCAAACAACTCATTAGCAAGAAAACCAATAATCCAATTAAAAATTGGGCAAAACCTGAACTGACATGTGTTAAAAGAAAAAATACAAATAGCCAATAATTATATTTTAAAATGTTCAACCTTACAAACCATCCGGGAAATACAAGTAAAAAGTACAATAAGATACCACTGAACCCCTGTTAGAATGACTATTATCAAAAGGAGAAAAAATAGTAAGTTTGACAGAGATGCAGAGAAAAGAGAAAACTTGAACACTGTTGGTGGGATAGTAAATCAGTATAGCCGTTATGGACAAAAGTATGGTGGTTTCTCAGAAAATTATAAATATAATTACCATATGATACAGAAATCCCACTACTGTGTATATATTTTTAAAAATTAGTATGTTGAAAAGAGATGCTAACTCCCATGTTTACTTCAGCATTATTCACAATAGCCAAGACATGGGATCAGCCTAAATGTCCATCAATGAGTAAATGGATAAAGAAAATGTGATATATAAATCCAATGAAATCCTATTCAGCCATAAAAAAGAAAAAAAATATTGCTATTTGAAACAATACAGATAAACCTGAAGGACATTATGCTAAGTGAAATAAGCCAGGCATTGCAATAAAACTACTTTATAATCTTGATCACATGCTGAATCTCAAAATGTTGGTATCCTAGAAGTAGAGTAGAATGGTATACCAGGGCCTGGGGCAGTTGGGGTGAGAAGGTGGGGAAGATGTTGATCAAAGAATACACAATTTCAATTAGACAGGAGGAAGAGACTAGTGTACAATATAGTGACTATGGTTAATAATATATTGTATTCTTAAAATTGCCAAGACAGCATATGTAAAGTGTTCTCAACACAAAAATGATAACTATGTGAGGTAATTACGATGTTAATTAGCTAGGTTCAGTCATCCCACAGTGTGTATATACTGCAAAACATTATATTTTACATGGTAAACACATTGAATTTTATTTGCTAATGTAAAAAATAGAACAAGATGATATATATTAAAAGCTGCATGATAAAAATTTAAAAATTAAAATATAATTGATATGCTGAGAGGAGATAAAATGTACTCAAATAGTTGCATGATAAAGCAAAAAATGTCTTTTATCTATTTTGTTCACTCCTGTCCCCAGTTATTTATAAATTCTGGCTCATAAAAGTAGAAAAATATTTATGTGTAAAATTAAAAAGTACATGAGTTACAAGCAAAATATATGAGTTTTAGTCCGCTCTGAAAGTTAGGAATATATTTTTTAGGTTTTTAGAAATATTAAAATGACTAAAATTATTAAAATAAATATTGGTATTTACTGTTTCAATTTACTGTTTCCATATACATAAACACACGTATGTGTTTACACACACACACATTGGACAAAAAGGAAAAAGAGGCTTTCATTGGTAGCTAAGAATTAGTATGTATATCTGAGGGTAAAATATTTATACTTGTTTAAGGCAAAAAGTATAAATACAAGTATCCTACAAACACACATGCACACAAACACATACATGCAAGCATTCGGGATGATTTACTTAGAGCAAGAAAAACAAGAATAAACAAGAATTCTCTCAGTCACACACAAAAAAATAACAGGTTAATATTTGTAGAGAAAACAACTATGCCTCTATTTCACAAATATTCATCATGTTAAAATTTAAAATCAGTATTATAATTTTTAATAATACTACATTGTCATAAAGATCAATATTTCACACTCATATATTTTTCATTTTGTCAAAGTGCTTAATATCAGAAAACTGTTTTTCTTTGACAGCATCGTTAAAATTTTTTCTTCATTTACATTTCTAGCATTTTTGTTCTTATGAGATGAAATTAGTTTCTGAAGCAAGAATAAAATAATTATATTGTTGGTTCTGAACTCTTTTTACAAAATAAAAATCTCTAAAACAGTCCTGTAAATAATAGGAGATTGAACTCTCACAAGTATTTTCTATAACCTGAAATCATTATACAGTGATTTAATTTTAGTAACGTATATTTTCAAAGCAATAAAATTATTTATTTATGCAAATTAAATGGTTAAAATTATAACTTATTGTCTCCTTATCCTTTACATCTGTCTTTATCCCATTGTCTATGAAAATCATATTATACATCCAATTTTCCAAGACCAAAACAAGGCTTATTTCTCTCCTTAAACTCTAGCTATATTGCCTCAATTGATAAAATCTGTTAACAATTCACACAGTTTGGCTGTTGAATTTCATCAAATCCAATTCAAAGTCTTTAAGCATGTAAAGTCTCCTATGATTTGGATCTGCTTCCTTCCTAGACTTATATTTTGCCTGTTATCAACTCATGCCCTATTTTCCAAATATGTGTGTGTTGTTTAGTCTGTCCCACCATTTTTGGAATAGCACACTGTTCTTCATAAAGTTCTCTTTCCCCATTCCAAGACTTATAATGAAACTTTAAAGCAATTTGCCCTGCTCCCAAATTTTGGGATAAGCAAACTATTCAAACTAAGCCAATTAAAATTATTTCATTGGGATATATATACACACACACACATATATATGTATGGATATATATATATGCATGCATATATGTGCATATATATTTGAATATAAAAACACTGATTTGCATGTGTATACAGAAACACATATACATACATTTTCACATGTATACATACATCCATATACATAAACACATGCATAAGTTTACACACACACACACAGTGGAACGAAAAGGAAAAAGAGGCTTTCATTGGTAGCTAAGAATGAGTATGTATATCTGAGGGTAAAAACTTATGAAATATCGAGGACTCAAAGAAAACAAGACAGTTTTAATAATAAGACCTCATAGCTAAACTTAACTAGCTTCATGCAAATCCACCTCTGCCGGACATTAGATATGGTAAATTAAGTCATTCCTATCCTAAAGCTCCATGAGTCCAGTATACTGTAACTAAAAATGTGAGAAAAGTAATAAAATAATTAGCCTCAATAGATAAATCTAATGTCAAGTGTGTGAATATCTTTCCATCACATATGTACAAAGTTAAATTTATATATGTGGGCTACATTGAATTCCCTAATAAATTATGTTTAGGATTATGTAATAGAATTAAGTGACTTTAAACATATAAAGGATTGTATATGGTCACAAATGTTAACTTATACAGAAGTGTTTTGTGAATGAATGACCATATAATTAAAAGATATCTTTTACAAATAATAATATTGAGAATGTAATATTTATTAATGGTATTCAGTAGTTTAAAAACCAACATATCATTATCATATTTAATTTTGACGTTAACCTCATTTCATATTTGAAGAATCCAAGGTCAAATCTCTAATAAGTTGCTGAGAATGTAGAGAAGGTATGGTTTGCAATTCTTTGCCTAGTGCACTTTTTATAATACTTCACAGTGTACCTTAGATTTGTCAGTACTGCAATGTGATATGGTCATTATTTTCTTAACAACTTTAAAAAATATCCAAATTTATTGACACGTTAAAAATAATATGTTAAATAAATATATATTATATTTTGGAAAAAAAAATCAGTCCCCATTCATATATCCTATGTCATAGGAATTTTTGTTCCCACTTCTCCGGATGGTTGATTGTACCCAGTTTAAAATACTTAGAAATAAATAAAAATTCTTCGTTCCAGAGAGTGTTATCAACAGAAATATTTGTAACATTATTAACGGGACATATATTTATTGATATATACTTTTGAAAGATCGGTTTTGGTATATAATGATTGCCATTAACACATACATATTATTGATCACTGTCCAAATCCTCCTTTGTCATGATCCTAAAATGTCATTTGATTCAGATGTTTTGTTTATATAAGTCTTTAAAAGCTGTCCAAAGAACAACTGCATTTTAGTAATATATTAACAGAAAGATATTTTCATATTTAAACCACGTCATTTGATTGGGTGTACAGGCTTTTTTCAAGAGTCTTTTATATTCTCAGTGTGCATTAAACTTCCAAATTTTAAAATTTGATTTGAGTCTTTGTTCTCCTATCAGAAAATCTAGTGGAGGAAAGGTGATAAACCAATACTTCTGTAAATACTTTCAAGAAGTTGATTTTTGTTAAAGCTAATTGACACATACTAAAACAAATGCAATTATAACGCTTTTTATTATAACTTCGGCAATCAAGTCATATTATTAGGTTAAGATGTTCTGGCTGGGTGCGGTGGCTCACGCCTGTAATCTCAGCACTTTAGGAGGCCGAGGCAGGCAGGTCCCCTGAGGTCAGAAGTTTGATACCACCCTGTCCAGCATGGTGAAACTCCATCTGTACTAAAAATTCAAAACTTAGCCTGGTGTGGTGGTGGGTGCCTGTAATTCCAGCTAATCGTGAGGCTGAGGCACAAGAATCGCTTGCACCTGGGAAGTGGAGGCTTCGGTGAGCAAAGATTGTGCCACTGCACTCCAGCCTGGGCGACAGAGCAAGACTCTGTCTTAAAAATAAACAACTAACTAACTAAATAAATAAATAAATAAGTTCTGAGCGTTGTTTCCTATATGCATTTATAGGGGAAAATAGTGAAGAGATGAGCTAATAAGGAATGATATCATTACTTTAATTAAGTTATTTACTCTTTAAAGGCACATTAGTGTCTGGTATTTATTTTAGCATTGAACTAAATTCATTGCTATTTTATTAATCTTATCAATTGCTATAGCAACAACTTTATTTCTTTGTCCTCATAGCTTTCTCAAGCATTCTTAACTTTTTAACTGTTTTTCACTAGTAAGTATAATGTAAATATATTTCCCATTAAAAGCTCATCAGAATATGTTCTGTAAAAATATATTAGCAGTTTTAACATAATAATGCATGTTGAGGGATTTCTTGATTACTGAGCTTTTAGTTAATGAGTATTATGGGTTTTTTGATGAATAGATTTTGAAGATCATCTAATATACTAACAAAATATCATCCTTTGAACAAAGACCAAGAAAAAAATATTAAAATTATTTGTATAAACCAGAGATGTAATTAAAAGAAATAGAGTCAAGATTTCTTTTAAAATGATGGAAAAATACTAACAATCTGACACTACGTTTACAAGTTAAAAAAAGATTCTTTTCAACATTCCACAAAGCAAGTGAATTAAGAGTATTATTTTTAACACATTACATACAAAATAAAATTCTAAAATTGCATTTCCAGATGATATTTTAGGTGATCCTTTCCATCACTGGCCTATATCCCTTACTCTGACACTTTCATTTCTTCAGTTAAATTGTCTTCTAACTTTTAACAACAGCATATTAGCTAATTCTTATCACCCAATTGTAGGTATAGATTATTTTGATTTTCCAATTTGTACAGTGAAGTACCTACTCTCTGTGCAAAACACAGATGTTTTTTTCTTTCATAAAAAGCAAGTCCTGCTTCTCCAGAAAGAGTTGTTAAATATTTGCACAAGTAAGTTTTACTTGAGGAATCTGTTTAACATAGATATTCTGAGGTTCCACACCAAGAAATTCTGATCTGTTATATCTGAACTTGTGTCTATAAGTTTGCATTTCTTAAGGATAACCTCAGGGGATTGTGATATCAAACAGTGCACATCAAGAATCTTACAACAGAAGAATTAAAATAAATTGTTTAAACATACCAAATCAACTTTATGTTAGTAATTTGGAGTATTTCACTGTCCTGACATAAATTGAGGAAAAATTTTAGTTACCATGACTCATTCTCATTTTCCAAACAAAATCTGACATGGATTCATAATTTGCTCAATAATTTATTTATTTCATCAGTCAATCACTTTCATTCAACAACTAATTATTGGGTGCTTTGTATATCTGTATATACTGATACTGGAAATATAAATAATAAACTCATTTGTGAAATTTCCAGCTTCATGGGAAAAACAATTACTTAAAATAAGTGTAACATTCCAGCAGTATTATCTACTGTGAAGTGTGAATCAATTAGGTTTCAGTCAGGATAGCGTTATCACTCTGAGTGTTATGGGCTATACTGGTTTTCTACCACTGTATAATAAATTAACACAGGATTACCAGCTTATAACAACGGATTCGTTATTTCACAGTTTCTGTGAGACCACAGTCAAGATATTGGTTTATCTGCTCTCTATGCTCAGAGTCTCACAAAGCTGTAGTGAACATGTTGGCCAAGCTGTGTTCCTTTCCAGAACTTGCGTTTCCTTTCAGGCTCATGTGGTTGTTGGCAAAATTCAGTCCCTTGCAGCTGTAAGAATGAGACTCTCAGCTCCTAGAGGCTGCACACAATTTGCTGCCAAATTGGCTTCTCCTTGGACAATTCATGTCATAATGATGCAGGACAGGTGAGTCCCAAAATGGGGCTTAGCCCATTGGGTTCTTGGCTTTGTCCAGGAAAGAATTCAAGGGCAAGCCACAGGTAGAAGAAAACAGTTTTATTGAAGATGCAGTGTTACAACTCCAGCCACGTTACAGTTCCATGACTTTTCCTGTAGAGCAGATCTACCCTGTAGGCAGACAGTAGTAGCTCAGGACAGTTTTGCTGTCATGTTTAGACATACTTTTAATCACATGCAGATTAAGGGGTGGTGTATGCAGAAATTTCTAGGGAAGGGTTAGTAACTTTCGGGCCATCAGGTCATTGTCACAGAAAGGGGTGTTGTCATGGCAATGGTAAACCAAAATGGCACATTGGTGTGTGTTGCTGATGAAAAGCTGATTCTGTCCTGGCTCTGTTCTAGGAAGTCTTCAATTTGGTCCTGTGTCCAATCCTTGTCTCTGGAGTCGAGTCCCACCTCCTACCTCAATTACTTTGGAACCAAAAAATTACTTCTTTGAGATCAGCAGGAGTAGATCTCTCTACAGTCTGCTAATAGAGACAGTTCTATGGAATGTAACATAATCAAGGGAGTAATATCACATCAAATTTGCCATACTCTACTGGTTAAAAGTAGCATACAGTTTCCACCCATGCTCAAGGAGGGGCAACTGCACAAAGGCCTAAAGATCAAGAAACAGATTATTGAGGGTCAACCTGGAGTCTGTCTGCTATACGGAATAAATGGCTTTTAGAGGAGTTACACCTTATACTATTTGTTGAGAAGCTGGTGAAGCAAAGGTTTGGAAGGACAAGTAGACAGTGCAGAGTAAGCATGACTAACAAATCCTCTGAAACCCTGAAGCAGAGGGAGAAGTTTGGGCTTGCAGGGAATCCTGAGGAACCAAGTACATCCAATCCCTGCAATGGAAATAACAAGTTTCTCTATAGGCCAACATTACCCCAAAGCCATATAGGAAACAAATTTTGAATAACGTAATACCCAGCTTAACACAATAGCACATTTTGGCATTCATAATATCTATTGAAATATATTCATTTCAAAATTCAGAAAATAGCAGTCATCTGCTTCCACACAACACGAGGCAACCATGACTCATACAACTGAAAATTCACTAACCCTCATTCTAAAAGAAGACTCAAAAATACGCATATAATTTGGTAAGAGTTGTTTCTTTTCTAGCTATCACTACCCTTCTAATATCCTATAAATTAACTATTGGGATATAAGGTTGACTATGATGATCAATCTTATGTTAGCTACTAGAAGGGTGAAAGTGGAAAAGAAAAATCATCTGTTAGTCAATATGCAAGTATATTCATGTTAAAGCAAATAATAAATATTCCTAATTTGTAACATATGCAAATGTACAACTGGTGATGTGGCTATAAGTGGTATTTATAACTGTCTTCTATTTCCAATTCCATATTCTCTTTGACCTCAGAAATTATGGTAGCTTGGCATGATTCCTTGCTAGTAGAGTGACCCAAATCCTCATTTCTACAGCATCTGAGTAATTAGTAGTCATGCCTATACTGAGATGTTAATGTTTTCTTTTGGCATTTATTTTAGGAAAAAGATTTCTAAGAGAGGCCCTAGCAGACCTCCTGAATTCCAGACACTCTCTCTACTTACATTGCAAAGCCAGAACCCAAGTTCCTCTGGAGATTCAGAATGAATCACTGTAACCAGTATGTTAACCTCCTTTTCCTGATGGTTAACTGTCACAAATATCATGATATGGCCAGGTGGTAGCCTCAACTATCAGTTTAATGGAAACTTTAGTTTTTCATCTTTATGTACCTTGGAGGAATCCTTCCTTTACTGAAAAATGTTATTTCTAAAACAGAAGAGCCAACATTGCAAGATAGGAAGCAAACATGTTCTTGAGGGATTGCTAGAGCTCTTGACTCTTATATGCATGAATGTAGGCTATGGAAAAAACAGCATTATATACTGATCACTGATTCAAAGCATTGTTATATCCTGAAGGACATCATCTGAACTTCACAAAGTATTAGCTAGTGCATTTTACTGTTTCTTCAGACCACTTATAGTAGTTGTAATGAAATATATGTAACCAGGTGGTTAAGACCAGAGGTTTAGAATAGGAAATTCCATTACCATAAGCCCATGTATGTTCTTTCTTTACTATAACTAAATTCTTTAAGCTGTATCAATTCTGTATGCAATATCAGGGTGCTGAATGAGGCAACATATATGTCCATAGGTGGTGGGTTTGACAACTTGCTTTAGAATTTGAGGAAATACTAACTTTTGAAAAAGTAATGAGCAAATTTCTAACAGAGATATGCTGAGCTTCCAGACCTATAAGCAGACTTAAATCTTAAATGACTTACTAGTTACAACATGTTGCCCAGAAAGAAGCAGTACATACACCAAGCTACTTGCAAAATTTTACCAATTTACCTTTAATGAAACTAGTCCAATCAAATTATTGGTACTTCTATTATCCATATTTATCTTAATTCAATCAAAATTATTTAAATTGTGATAGTATTTTCAATGTCATGGATAATTACAGAAATCAGGTTTTACATAAATATGGGAGTTGTTGAGAAGTGAAGATTATTTGGGTAAGCAGACACAGAGAAAACTAGACTAACAAGTCTTCAGGAAGCATCACAGAGATGGACAAATTAGAGTTTTTGTGGCAAAAGCTGAGAATCTAAACATGTCCCTGCCAGCTCCTGGAGAGGTCTCTTGCCACAATTAAACCTCAGCAATCAAGACAGAAGCATCAAGGATAGTGAGATTAAGCTAAATCTCAACAAGTACCTCTCTTTCTAACTCCCTGTCTGACCTCAAAGACCTATAGAATGAAAGTGGCCACTTCACTTCCATCATGGAAGTCATGTTCAAAGTCCATTTTGGCCAAATCTATATACAGTCAAAGGGATCCTGGTAAACATAGTTCTAAGGTTAATCAATTTGGCAATGGCTAGGGTTGTCAGATTTCATAAATACAAGCTTAAGATGTCCAGTTAAAATTTAATTTTGCCTACACAATTATTTTTATTTTAGTATAACTATGCCCCAAATATTGCTTGGGACTAATACCATACTCTGCTCTACTCAGCTCTACTTGACTCTACTTAATATTTTTACTGTAATCATGCTCACTGTAATATGTGAGACACACTGATACTAAAAGAAGTATTCTTTGTTTACGTAAAATTCAAATTTAACTGGGTTATCTGTATTTTATCTGACAACCCTTAATAGCACAATCTATCATAAATTACCAGGAGTAGAATGGTAGACATAGCTCCAGAAATAGGATGAGGTCAGACTGTAAAGGGCTTCAAAAGCTATATTGTTGCCAGTTTTCAAGTTCTTCTTAATGTGTTCTCATTTGATCTTCACAACAAACAATAATGTTTGACAAAGAATCAGGAGATATTTAGAGATAACAAAACAGATAACAAAGAATTATTTAGGTTTATATCAGGTCTTCATGCCAAACGATTTTCTTCACATTAGACTGGTTACTGGCTATAAAATATTGAATATCACTTAGATAAAGCATTTAAGGGAATTCTTTAGTATTTTGATATCATCTGTCCTATATCTGCCAGGGAAATACAATTTCAAAATTTGATACCAATGTTTACATTACACATTAACAAGCCCATTAATCCCATTATTTTTATTTTAAGGTTATAAATAGTTAATAATATTATATATTTCATCATAGGTCTAGAATATTTAATGAACTATGTAAATGATCCCTGAGAGTATACTCTTGGTCTAGAACATTTAAAATAATTGTTTAGCTTCTGAAAATATAATTACTCCTTATTGTCTTCCATTTTTCCATATCTGGTATTTATCTCAAAAGAAAATGTTTTATCATATTATTATAACACTTAGAGGTAGATATCTGCTCTTACTACTATGGGAATATAATATTAGCTCAAAATACATAGAATTTTCTAGAATTATTAATTATATTTTTGTTTTATAAGAAAAATTATAAAGTAGTATAGAACATCCTCATATTTTTTATTTCTTTTTATGATTTCTTAATAAAATACAGACTATGTAATTAAGTCTATTCTTCAAAACATTACATTTATAACATGTCTGTAAGTCTACTCTACTCAAGCATATAATTATTTTAAAAAATTACATTAGCACACTGGAACAACTGGAGATTGTCTCTTGATCTGTGTGGATGGTACCATACAGCTTAGCCACTGTTGGAAATAGTTTTCTTCAACCTTCTTACCTCTGAAAACATTCCACTGATATCCTTTTGTCCTATGGAAACAAGATTGACAATGTAGATATTATTTGAAACTAGTAGTTCAAATCGGCCATCATAGATCAAGTACTAGATGCCCTTTGAATATTTGACCCTACACGTCCATCATTGTAGGCAATTAATTTAGTGGCAGTCTTAGTACATTCAATTCTCAGCCTTTCGGAAGAGACTGCCAGACAAAGATTCTAATTAATGCCAGTCAAGATGATGGTTTTGTGGTATGAACGTTTTGAGGACTAAAATGTATTTGAAAACAAATTTATACTACACGAGTTTCAAAAACATCTAGACAGTTGACCCTGAAGTGGGTCTCATGTCTGAAACTTAAAAATTTTCAAAATTATTAGCAAAGTAGACAAATTAAACCTTTCAAATTAAAAATATATGTATTTATCCTGCTGTAATTCCAGACTACATTGATGTTATTTTGAAAGAATTTGCATTACATACTTATCTTCCTTTTTATTAATAATATTGGATTGTTTATTGAGATTTTGCTTATTTGTAAGAATCACTGACAATAAATGAGACCAGTTGAAATGTTGATGCTACATCCAGTGGTATTTAATAGAACAAAGTACTTTTATTTAGTTTATATAACTGGAAGTGTGGAAGTGCTGAGCTTATTTCTTTTTATGTTTTATAATGCTCATTGTTTATTTCAATTATGTACTCATCTCTGGACTGTTTATAATAGTTTGTAGATCTCCAACATCATATAAGGTTAATTTGAAATTCACACAGAGAGGTGACTTTGAGGCTAAGTCAATTTTAATATATTAAGCATAGACTTTTGTTAAGTATGCAGAATACAAATTTTGATGCTAATTTCTAAGTATAATTTTGGTCCAGTTTTCATCAAGAATCATCTTGGACTAAATTACAAATTAAAACCACATTTGTATAGTTCTAGTAGAAACAGCGTCGTATGGAAAAGAAAATGTTACCCAAATTAGGAAAAAATCGCAAAGTTGATGTTTTTGAGACACGGAGACAGAGACATGTTTTAATGAGTTTTGAAAGTGCTTAAAGAGAAAGTCCATTATAAAGGAAAGCCACCTTATACTCCCACTTCTTTAACTTCTGAATACAGAGGAAGAATAATTACTTCCTGCAAGATGTTTATAACCTAATCCCCAGAGAAAGATTCAACCAGCCATTGCTAGCTTTGAAAAAGAAAAGGAGCCTGAAATTACACTTTCTGGTCTGACATGTAAACAGTTTGGAAGTTGTCACTTCCTCCTCAGAACAAGGAAATATCTGAAGTAACTGATTATCAACAACTCTTCTTATGTCTATTAAGAAATTGAGATCAAAGATGAAGCACTTTCTTGAAAACTAGAGAAAGAGGTGAGTAACGAGAATTACAACTTACCAGGACCAGAGCCAGAGGCAAAAGCTCATTGCTAGAGCCAAGATTAGTAGAAACACTTTCTTCATAAATCATGAACTGATAGAAGCTCCATATCAGCTAGCTTGAGAGTTAGAAACTCTAGGGGCTGAGTTTTTCTGTTTCATTTTGTTTCTTGGTGGGGAGGCAACTATTCGTGAGTTTTACCTCCAGAAACCCTTTCAGGTTCTATAGTGAAGATCAGAAAAGGATCCCTTCATTCTCTGGCAGGGCTAGAAGGAAAGTAACCATTTGGAAATACAACCAGAGCATTCTGTTCTCCTTGTCACAAATGCACACACACATACACACACACACACACACACACATATGTATTTTTTAATCAGAGCCTATCCAATTTGGGGAAGAAAGATACCCACTTCCAACCTCTCTAGCCTTTCTGTTTCACCTTAGGGGAGAAAAATCTGTGAAGCACTTCGGCAAGTCATAGCCCAGGAGCATGAGCTCACTAACAGACTCAGACCTAACGATAGGCTTGCCCCCACCTGCCGATATCACTCAGGCTGCTGCATAAGAGTGCGTTATAACTAAAAGAACTGCAAGGCACAGATCCTATTTAAAACATGTTGGGGAAGCCAGGCTCGGTGGCTCACGCCTGTAATCCCAGCACTTTGGGAGGCAGAGGTGGGTGGATCACAAGGTCAAGATATCAAGGTCAGTCAGGCCAACATGGTGAAACCCTGTCTCTACCCAAAATTCAAAAATTAGCCAGGCGTGGTGGCACGTGCCTGTAGTCCCAGCTACTTGGGAGGCCGAGGCAGGAGAATCGCCTGAACCCAGGAGGTGGAGGTTTCAGTGAGCCAGGATCGTGCCACTGCATTCCAGTCTGGCGACCGAGGGAGACTCCGTCTCAAAAACAAAATTAAATTAAACTTAATTTAATTTAAAAAATAAAACACATTGGGGAGACAAAATCAAGGACTCTAGATAAAAATTTGGCCTATAACACAGCTACAGCAAACATTCAATACAGCCTAACTTCTCAGCATATAAACATGAAACCTCACCCTAAAGACCTCTAAAGAACGATTTACTTCAGTACCTTACCTCATACCTTATGTGTGTATTCAACAAAATATTACAAAATATGCTAAAAGGAGGGAAAAAGAAGACAAAAAAGAAATATATTGTGTGAAGAGACAAAGTAAGAATCAGAACGCAGACTCAGATATGGTAGAGATTTTGAAATGATCAGGACAGAAATTTAAAATAACTATCGTTAACACGCTGGGGAGCTACTGTGGAAAGGTGGACAACGTGCAGGACCTGATGGATAATGTAAGCAGACAGATGGAACTCTAGGAAAGAATTGTTTTTCATTTGTTTTTGAGATGTTCTCTATTGCGCCGGCTGGAGTGCGGTGACATGATCTCAGCTCACTGCAACCTCCCGCTCCCAGGTTGAAGCGATTCTCTAGCCTCAGCCTCCCAAGTAGCTGGAACTACAGGTATGCGTCACCATGCCCAGCCAGTTTTTGTGTTTTCAGTAGAGAAGGGGTTTTGTCATGTTGAACAGGCTGGTTTCAAACGCCTGACCTCAGGTGGTCTGGCCTCTTGGCTTCCCAAATTACTGGGATTACAGGTGTGAGCCACCACACTTGGCCAGAATTTTTTAAATGCTAGAAGTTGCACAAACATACACACACTCACACACATTTATATATCACAGAAATGAAGAGTGCCTTGACTGGGCTCTCTTCCTAGTCATCAATGGGCTAAAAATGACTAGGAAAGAATCAGGGGGCTGGAAGATACATCAGTAGAAACTTTACAAACTGAAAAACAAGACATAAAAAAATGAAAATAATTGGAGAGAATATCCAAGAACTATGAGACCATCACAAACCGTGTAACAAATGTGTAATGGGGATACCAGAAGAAGAAAGAAAAGAACAGACACAATATTTGAATTATGAATGACTGAGAATTTTTCAAAATTAATAAGACACCAACCTACGGATTCAGGAAGCTCAGGGAACACCAAGCAGAATAAATATCAACAAATCTATACATAGGCATGTCACTTTCAAGCTGCAGAAAGCCAATGGCAAAGAGAAAATCTTGAAAAAAGCCAGAGGGGATGGAAAACAAACACACCTTAGTTATAGAGAAACAAATACAAGAATCATACTACACTTCTTTTCAGATAGAAACCAAGCAAAGAAGATATTTAAAGTATTGGGAAAAAAAACAGAAACTACCAACCTCCATAGCTGTATGTAGTAGTAAAAGTATTTTCAATATGAAAGACGAATAAAGACTTTCTTTGAAAAACAAAAAATTGGCAGAACTTGCCATCAATAAGTTTACCTTGCAAAAAGTGTTTTAAGTTTTTCAGAAGGAAAAAAAATGATATGGGTTATAAATTTGAATCTACAGAAAGAAGAGTGGTAGAGAAGAAATAAAGGAAAAATAAAATCTTTGTTTTATTTTTAATTGACCTAACAGATAACAATTTGCCCAAAAAATAATAGTTCAAAAGAGTATTTGCTCATTATAAGTTATGAATAAGTGAAAGGAGTAACAGCATTGTTTTAAGGGGCTGGAGCGAGGAATTGGGAATACTATGTTGTAAGTTAAGTGGATTACCTATGAAGCAGTATAGTTTTTTTTTCTTTAAGTGGACTGAAATTAATTATAAATATATGTTGCAAACTACAGGACCACCAAAAATTGGAAAAAAAAAAAAAAAAAAAAAAAGATTGAAAGAGACCATGAAGCAAGAACCTCTAGAGCCTAGATAAAAGCAACACAACACTGTGAATACCTTGATTTTAGTCCATTAAGAACCATGTTAAACTGCTGACCTAAAGAATTGTAAGATAAATTTGGGTTGTTTTAAAGCATTAAGATTGTGGTAATTTGTTACAGCAGTAAAAAGAAACTAACACAGAATTATTGCAAATTACTAGCATCTATGACACAATTTTCTTCTTTTGCAAAATGAGTGGTCCGATTCTTAGTATCTAAATTTCTATATATTTTTGCAGACTGCTGCTAAATTATAGAGTTCTTAATTATTTTTCTTTCTTGCTTGTTTACTTATCTTTCTGTTACTTTCCTGTTTCCTTTCATGTACTTCCTTCCAAGATTTAGTTAACCTTCCAAAGCGAGACTGGTGCTTGATATGTAAAAGCAAGTACACTTGAGAATATTATGATATCATAAAACCGTCAAACAAAAGTAACTACAGATCACATTATGATTACGTTGTAAATTACAGGCAAAAGACATGGAAGTAACAGAAGAAAACAAAATCTAGGTCAGCATTCCAAAATTATTTCATATTCCAAAAGCAACTTTCAAAAAGCCCAGGGATATCATATTTTGAAAGATTGGAAGAACTTGATCATCATTCCAATCAGCTTTTGGCTTTTTCTAAGCAAAATTGAGAATAAAGATTTTTTATTTTCCAATTGTAATGGCAAAAGGAAGAAAATTGACAGAGGAAGATATTTCACAATTAGTAGGCAACTCAGAAGATGAATACAAGCAAACCATAGCACTCTGTGCAATTGCTGTTTGACAGAACCTTCTATAATGATAGAAACAGTCTATATTTGTGCTGTTAATAATATAGGATCTACCAGTTATTTAAGGCTATAGAACCCTTGAAATTGAGTTTATATAACTTAGAAACTAAATTTTTTACTTATTTAAAACTGGAATTGCCACATATCACAAGTGTTTACAGCATTAGATAGTGCAGCTTATGAGTAATAATAATTAACTAATAATAATGATTAACTAATAATAATTAACTATTAATAATGATTAACTTGATCATAAAACAAAAATCTCAAACTATGACTCTTCAAATGATCATATCCTAGGTGTATTGTTTCAAAACAAAATATTGAGTTAAATATATATTCCTAAGGGAAAAAAAAAAGAAAACATAGCATTCTTATCCCGTAAGTCATTCAACAGGAAGAACTTCACCACACATTATAATGCAAAAAGAATCTGGAACGTCAATTTTGCTAAAAGGACATCTAATAGTATTATTTCACATTTTATGATACTTCTGTGCAAACATTCACTCAAAGAGGCTGCTTTTATTATCTTGTTAAAGTTGTGTTTACAACTCCTTTATTATTACTCATACACGTTTATTTGTAAAATGACACGTGTTTAAAAAATTCGAAAGGGCTTATTGACTTGAAATAGAAAATTGTCATGATTATTTCTCTTGGTATGGTATAGATTAACATTCCCTTTTCATTTGTATTTAGGAAGACTATATCATATTAAGGTTGTAATTCACAGTTTTATGATGGCTACAGTTTTCATATAAGCCTTAAAGCAACTACTATAAATGACAGATTCTTCTCCATAGTATATATTTAAATTCATGATATTGCTTTCTTATATGTGCTTTCTCATGTATTATCAGTTTCCTTCATAATAGCATGGAAAGGCTGCTATTTTAGGATACTGACTGTCCATACCCAATTAGAAATAGTGGCATAAAATATATGCTTAAAGTTAAAAAAAAACAGAGCAAACATTTCCACATTTCTATTCATTTGTGATTGTCAGTCAAATGAGTGAAAATAATTTCAAATGATCAACTGAAAGCCCCACTGAGTGATGAAACTGAGATCCATTATTGGCACTATTGGAATTCTATGCAAGTCCTCTAGAGTTCTGATACCATAATGACAATAGAGATGATGCTTAGCCCAGCAATTCACAAACTTTGTATTCTACAGAAAAAGTGAAGTTGTTCAACAGTTTAAACTTTAGAAAGTGTGGTTCTACTTTCTCTATACTTGAAAAAAATCAGGATTTAAAACAGCACTCAGGATATGCCTCCACCATGCCAAACCAACTGGTCTAGTCAAATGAAAGTGATAGAGTGATAAAGTCCTCACATTTATCAATTCATGCATTCATATGGTCCTTTATTGAGCATCCTAAGTGTGAGCAGTAGCAAGTAGTGGCACACAGGTAAAACTGGGAGATCTCTATTTGCATATTTTGTGCAACAAAAATTCTATATCATTTTTAATGACAACTAAAAAGTAATGATAAGATACATATTATTGGCACCTGTAGTCTCAGCTACTAGGGAGTCAGGAGAATGGCATGAACCTGGGAGGGGGAGGTTGCACTGAGCCGAGATGGCGCCACTGCACTCCAACTTCGGCAACAGAGCGAGACTCCGTTTCGAAAAAAAAGATAAATAT
Organism: Chlorocebus sabaeus; assembly: GCF_047675955.1. NCBI lineage: Eukaryota > Metazoa > Chordata > Mammalia > Primates > Cercopithecidae > Chlorocebus > Chlorocebus sabaeus. The sequence goes on from NC_132907.1 coordinate 71,562,878, forward strand.
TATTTCTTGGACCTCTCCTGAAATGCTTGAGTGTCACATGCCTAGTATTCTTCACAATTCTAGGCATATGTTTTCATATACAGACTTCACAAATGTTTTCATATACAGGCTTATCACCCAAATTCTCTCACTCTCCAGCTTTTCTGCCTATGCTTTTCCATATTTCCATTGTTTGCCTTAACTGATATTCTTTGCACAAGGTGGCAGTGACTACTTCATTAGCTTTTCATGTTTGTGAGAAACGTTTCTTGCCTGCCCATTCTATATCCTGTTGGAATGCTGAGTTAGAAAAAAAAAGGAGGCACTTTGTGTTAGCCCGTTAGAGAGTCCCCAGCCAGGTAAAATCTCTGTGGAAACAAGTTTTGCTCTGCTCTCTCTGGAACTCGGATCCACTTCAGAAACATTGACTGCAGTTTTCTTTTTTTTCTTTTCTTTTCTTTTTTTCATGACAGAATCTTGCTCTGTCGCCCAGGCTGGAGTGTAGTGGCACGATCTCAGCTCACTACAACCTCCGCCTCCCAGGTTCAAGAGATTCTCCTGCCTCAGCCTCCCGAGTAGCTGGGATTACAGGCACACACCACTGTGCCTGGCTAATTTTTGTATTCTCAGTGGAGATGGGGTTTCACCATGTTGGTCAGGCTGGTCTCGAACTCCTGACCTCAGGTGATCCGCCTGCCTCAGCCTCCCAAAGTGCTGGGATTACAGGTGTGAGCCACCACCCTTGGGCTTTCGCTGCCGTTTTCTAAGTTGCCACTCAACAGGAAGATGTAAGTAGGGCAAGGGTAAGCTAAAGTGCCAGGAAGTCTTCCTATTGTCTTCCGGTCACCTTTTTGTTAAATAAATAACTGCTTTATTGCTGTAACTCTGGACTGTTTTCCAGCATTCCAATACAATTGATTCTCACAGTTTTTTCTGGTTTCTTTTCCGTGCTTCTGTGACGGGTTAGTCCTTGGAGTTTTCTACTCCTCCATTTTTTGCTGCAGTCCAAAATAAAACTTTTAATGAAGGAACTAATTAAAACAAAGTGGGCAATTTACCACTTTAAGAAGAAAAGAAACATATATGCTGATCTCCATGGTTACCTAAAAATGCATTTGAGAACAAATTTTTAGCTCGGAAACGACAAAAACATAGCAAACTGTGAAAAAAAAAAAAGTGAACATTCTTAGGTTGATAAAGAATATATGTATTTTTTAAATATACGGAAAACAATTTTCTTCCAAACCTCCTTGAGTTTGGAAGGAAGACAGAGGTGCCTGTTTGTTATCACTAGCACTCAACATTCTCCTGAAAGAGCTATCCTATACCATAAGGCAAGATAAAGAAGTAAAATATTAGAAGTGAATAAAATTATCGTGTAAATAAAAAAATCCAATAGAAGCTACAAACTATAGGAAGATCACTGAGTACAAGATCAATGTATAAAATTAATTTTTGTCTGTATCTGTGTAGGAAAGACTCTCACTGTGTTTGTCCTCTACTCTCACCATAGCAACAATCATCAACACAGAAGACTTCTGGGACAAAATGTGTGAGGATATTTCCTCAGGCACTAAGCAGCAGACACCAGCTGTATGTCTTCTAATTCAGTTTCCACAGTATCTACTAGGAGATAGTGCCTGATCCCACAGGCTAGCGGCTCGGTCACCAAGTCTACCTCCCGCATGCCCAGACACTAATTGTAAGTCTCGACCTCTGAAACTTCTGACCCACCAGCTTCAAGTTGGTATCCCAGGATATCCTCTTTGGGTTCGATTAATTTGCTGAATCGGCTCACAAACTCTTACTTACATACACTAGTCTATAATAAAGAACACTGCAAATGATTCAGATGAAGAGATGAGCAGGGAGAGTTAGAGGTGAAAGGCCACAGAGCTTCCGTGTCCTTCCTGGACATGCCACCCTCCAGGAATGTCCATGTGTTCAGCCATCATGAAGCGCTCTCAACCCAGTTGTCTCGGGTTTTTATGAAGGCTCCATGATGTCACCATTCCTTCCCCCGGGGTATAAGGTGGGACCTTCTCTGGGGAGGGTCTTAAGACATACAATCAGAAAGGTGAGGGAAGGTTAGAGACCTGTCTAGAGGCAGGTGAAAGGAGGGCAGGAGAAAGTCAAAGACCCTGAGGCCTAACACACCCAACATCGTAACAAAAGACTGTAATGGAGCTATGAGTTATAAGCCAGGAATCATGAATGAAAAAATATTTATAATTACACCACAGTGTCCCAGCAATAAACCAATATAAGATAAAATTTTAAAGATTTTAAGACTTAGGATAGAGTTGACTAACATGTAACATTAAAAAATCTTAATAAAAAGTTTCATGTTCTCTACACTGAAACTACACAACATAACCTGTGTGTTTATATATATTTATATATACACTCTATGTATAAATGGATATATGTTATCTTTTATGGATTATAAGCCTCAATTATTTAAATTTGACAATTATTTTCAAGTTGATCTCTATATTTATTGGCATTTTAATATAATTTTAGGTATGTTTTGTTGTGAAAATTAATAGGTAAATTCTAAAGATCAAAGAGAAAGGTGGAGTCAAGAATTGTCAATATTAGAAAAAAGAAGAATAAATCTGGAAACTACATTTTAAACTTAGTTTAAACCTCCAGTAATTAAGACAGAATGATATAGATATAAGAATAAACAATTTCACCAAAGATGCATGAAAAGAATCCAGAAATAGCATCCCACATATACAGTAACCTGTTTCATGACAAAAATGATGTTGCAGTACAGTATGGAAAGAATAGATGTTAATAAATGTGAGTTTGTGGATTGGAGGTTTATATATTTTAAAAAACTGTTAGTTTGGGCCAGGTGTAGTGGCTCACACCTGTAATCCCAGCACTTTGGGAGGCTGAGGTGGGCAGATCACGAGGTCAAGAGATCGAGACAATCCTGGCCAACATGGTGAAACCCCATCTCCACTAAAAATACAAACATTAGCTGGGCGTGGTCACGTGAGCCTGTAGTCCCAGCTACTCAGGAGGCTGGGGCAGGAGAATCACTTGAACTTAGGAAGCAGAGGTTACAGTGAGCCGAGACTGCACCACTGCACTCCAACCTGGCAACAGAGCAAGACTCCATCTCAAAAGAAAAAAAAAAAATTTACTTTGACTCCTACTAATACGAAGCACAAAAATCAATTACAGGTGATTTGTGTATGTAATTGCAATGAGACCTCTCAATAAAATGCATCAGACTCAGTTCTTCCTCTTATTCTTTGATCTAGTTACACACAAAGCTGTTTCATCTATAGTTTTCTCCATATGAAAAAATGTCATTCCACCCTTCCAACTCTGTGTATAGAAAACTTCAGCTCACATCTATCCCACTAACGATCCTTTCCTTTTACCCTCAACATACTCAGAATCCTACCATTCCTCCCTCCATCACAATACTACCACCTCGTCAAATCTATTAATATCTCCCATCTGAATTAGTGCAATGTCTTTGTAAGCTGATCTACCTACCCCACCCCTGCCCCTCAATCATTAGGCTCTCCATACAGTATCCATAATAATAAAATAATTTTGGTACAAAGTAAGTTGGATTATATCACTTCTGTTCAAAGGTGAATCACATCCTATTCACTTCATTCCTCAAAATATTTTCAGTGCCTCTCCTTATTACACAGTTATCTCTTTATCCTATTCTTTCATTCTCCTTGTTTACCTGCGCTAGCTACCCACGTCTTCTTGATGGCTTGAAAACATGAGGTATTCTTCTGCATTTCAACCTTTGTTATTCCCTCTGCCTGAAACGTTCTTTCTCCAATTTTCCTCATTGCTTACTTTCTCATCTTCTTCATGGTTTTGTTAAAATATCATCATATTAGTGAGTCCTTCCCAAAAAAAACCTATTTAGAATTTGTCCCATCCCAGAACACCTTATTTCCCTCACCTACATTATTTTTTCCATAGGATTCATCATGCTTTAATATACTATTTATTTTGTTACTTTCTGACTCCTGCTGCTGGATGTAAATTTTATGAGAACAGTAATTTTTGGCTCTATTTTATACTACTTTATTTCTAACACCAGAAAACTGTTTACATATAATAAAAATGTCTTCAACTAATATTAAATGAGTGACTAAATGCTTACTACCCGTGAGAAAATGATTTTACAACTCTGGTTGGTCAATATCTCACCATTTTACATTACAGTGTATAAATAGTCACCAAACATTGAGGTCAATATCTCACCATTTTACATTACAGTGTATAAATAGTCACCAAACATTGAGATATTGATTTTTTTCTCCAACTTCCTGTTATTTACAGATTATTATTAAAAGAAAAACTTTAGATAAATTCAATCTAATAAAGTTTATTGGAGCAAAAAGCAATCTGTGAATCCAGCAGCCCTCAGAATCAGGGGAGATTCAGAGAACTCCATCCATCAGTATGGGCAGGCAGTATTTATAGACAAAACAATGACATGATACACAGAAACAGATGGATTGGTTACAGCTCAGCATTTGCTTTACATGGACATAATCTGATCAGTTGGAAGTCTGTGATTGACTGAAGTTTAGCTACTGTAATTGACTGAGTTTAAGCTACTTGGCACAAGAATATACTCTTGTTAGGTTGCAGTTTGTTTACACAAGTTAGGTTGCAGTTCAATATGTACAGAGGTGGCTTTAAGGCAAATTAATTTAATTTAGCATTATTAAATATTGAGAACCAAACTGTTACTTCTTCAGGATGACAAAAACTAAGAGGTAGCTATTGTTATCCTAATTTTACAGTAAGCAATACGAGTTAAAGTGATTAATTTGCCCAAGTCCTAATGTTTAAAAGAGGCAGAGCCAGGATTCAAATCTTGGTCTCTCAGATTCAATCATTGTTGAAAATAAAGCTCAGAGTCCTAAGGAAAACGAGCACTCAAGGATTTCTCAGCAAAGCAAGTTTGCTTCTGTGCAGACGGGTGCTTCTCTTTGGCCAGTCATCATGAGAACACGTAGAACAAAGGAGAGTGAAAGTTTTTATACCTGACACAAATATCTGTCCCTGTGCCTTTCCCCATTGGCTCAGGTCAGACCGCATAATATAAGCTCGATCCGAATGGTTAAACATTTGAACCTTTTCTTAGATAAGGTGGGCACGTAAGGGAGAGAGGGTAGAAGGGGAAGAGGTTGTCTGCGATGGGCTAGAGAGCTAGTTTTCTTCCCAAATGTGAGCTAGTACTGTTAAGCCACTGGTACTGTGGCACGTAATAAAGGCAGAAAGAAGGAAAAAGAGAAGAGAAGGGAAGGGGAGGGCTACTGTGAATTAAAGAATAAATAATTGATCAGGCCATTTGAAGAGAAAACTTGTCATATCCCACAATCATTATTTCTTTTACTATCACAAGCTGCTTTAAGTAAAATGGACCCATTATTTGAACAGGTTGTAGAGCAAGAGTGTCTACTCCCACCATTCACACCACCCAGACATCATAAACTAGTTTGCTGGAATACACTCACAGACTCGTTTTTGCGTATTTCATTTTAAAAATTGTAAATTTTGACACCTGTAGAGTAAGGAAGTGAGAATTCCTAGCACATTTAAATCGTTTGTGAAAAACAATCAGCTATTTTTTTTTTTTCTGAAGCTGCTCAGGTGTACCTACAGACATCAAAAGACTGAAACTGGACCAATGGTCCCATAGGCAGTTGTTTTGGGATAAACATAGAAATTAACCCTTCTTTTGTCAAAGTTTGAACCTTTTGTTTGTTTTATCTGAGTTCCTTCCTCAGGAAAGGACCTTCAGGCCTCTCAGAAAAAAGTACCAATGAATTAAAACTCACCAGATCACTCCACCAGTGCCCTCATGCCTCTACCTAGTCTTGTTTTCTTACACGTTGTTACATTTCTCCTCTGCTATATAAACCTCTAGTTTTAGTTGTTTAGGGTGATAAGGATCTGAGACCTAGATTCCGTCTCCTTGGCTGCAGCACTCTAACTAAAGCCTTCTTCCTTGGCAATACTTACAACCTCAGTGGCTATCTGTGTGGTGAGCAGCAGGACTTAGACCAAACCCTTGGTGTTTTAGTGACAAGACTATAGGGAAGGTCAAGAGGAGAAAAACGAACATTTTACTTTAAAAAACGTATTTGTTACATCTCCTAGGTTTTAATTTCTGTAATGTTGAGATGTTATGACTTTGGACATCACATGACAAAGGGTCTGATATTCATAAAAAAATGGAAGAGGAGATTTCCCACAAACCCATCAATATAAGTGATTATAATATCAGCAATCTCATAACTATTACAATTGTTTTCCTTATTTTGTGCTGAGAACTCACAAAAAATGGAAATATACTTCCTGAGTCTTTATATATTAAATTCTTCTAGAACTTCTCTCATATATGTTTCTCAGTTCACACTTTACTCTCTTTATATTGCATTTAATAACTGTATTAGTTAATAATTCAGAAATTTTCTGACTTTATGTCTACTTATTTTTCAAGGTGGTTTTTCACATGCTTCTACTGTTAGTGTGTACACAGAATGTGTTACAAAAGGAAAGGCATTACTTATATTTTAAATTTGTTATATTCCATAAAGTAGTGTCATAAATGCCATTTCTTTTTAGTTGTTGATTATATTTCATTTCAAGTGACTTTTTATATGATAAGATTCACATATTGAAGTGATTTTGTTTTGTTTTGTTGAAAGTTCACATGAAAAACCCTATAAGGGCTGGGCGTGGTGGTTCACACCTGTAATCCCAGCACTCTGGGAGGCTGAGGAAGGCAGACTACCTGAGGCCAGGAGTTCAAGACCAGCCTGGCCAACGTGGTGAAACCTTGTCTCTACTAAAAACACAAAAATTAGCCAGGCCTAGAGGCAGGTGCCTTTATCCCAGCTAATCAGGAGGCTGAGGCAGGGGAATCACTTGAATCTGGGAGGCAGTGAGCCGAGATCACACCGCTGCCTCCAGCAAGGGCAAGGGAGTGAGACTTCATCTCAAAAACAACAACAACAACAACAAACAAAAACAAAAAACAAAACAAAAAAGAAAAATCCTATGAAACACTGATGTAAATTGTATAACCAGTGAAGAGCTGCTTGGAAATGCTACTTAATGAATTTCCAGTAGTTTGTTTTTTTTTTTTTTTTTAATATATCAAGTACTATATTCTTTTATAAAGAAGTATGATGATTTTAGTCTTAAAATGAAAAGTGCATACTTTTAGTTTTATACAATCATGCAATAATATTTAAATATATTGTATCTAGATGTGATGTTTTTGATTTCATAGAATGATCCAAAATATTTGACATGGATAATGAACCCAGCTAGAGTTGGTAATATTCCACTGGCAACTAAAAATGAGCTATCCTTCAGGCATTTCTAAAATTGCTGAGCTGATCAGTTTTTAATTTCATGACCTAGTCTGTATACATCATTGCAATAGAACCTCAGGCCATGCAGTCAAGATTTTTTCTTTCAGTAACTGTTTGTTAACATCTCACTCTGCACAGTTATTTTAGACCCACTGGCCTTTAGGTCAGATTTGCTACATTTGTAAATGTGTGCATTAGTCAGTTTGGATTAAAGTTTGTTCAAGAAAATTGTTTGCTTGACTATAAAGTAGACCTTGCAGTGAAAAAGATGTAGGTAAATTTTTACAGAATGTTTGAGATAATCCCATTGATTCTATAGAATTTTCTGTGTAAAGTTTGTGGTTTCAACTTACTTTAAATAAAACATTCTGATAAATGTTGTATGTTCTGGATTTCTAACAGCAGTATGTTAATTCTAATTCTGCTTATTACTGCCCCTGACACATAATATATACAAGTTTTAAAAGAATCCAAAAATTTGAGATTTTCTTGAAGATTCACAAGAATTTGCTAAGAACATCTCCCTAAAAAATTGTTTTGGGAGGCAAGTAGTAGGTACTTTTTCATATATTTATGCTCAAAATGTTTTCTAAATAAATGTAATCAATAATCTTTTCATCCTCTTGAATAAAATGTGTTGAAAAATATCCTTTGATTCCAGAAAAGTCTTTATTGTTTTTATCATTCCACATTCTTACATAGCTAATTAACATTATCGTAGTCCAGATATACGTTTTGTTTTTTGAACATGTGATTGCTCTTAGTGATATAATTAGTGTTGTATATTGGAAAGAGAATGACAATTAGAGGCAGATAATCTATAATAAAAAATTCTAGCTCCACTAAAATATATACTTGAAAAAAACTCAGTTAATTTATATAATATTTTGAATTTTCTAATATGTATGGTTTATTTCAAATATAAATAGCAGTTTTCCAGGTTCACAGAAGCAGTGCAGCACATATTTAGGACACAATACTTTTTTTCCTCTTATCATAGTTGTCTTTATTCTCCTATAACTTATATTACTCCATATTCCCTAAATAAAATAATTTTATATTGTCTAGTTGTTGGATTATAGTTTTTCCAATGTCCACTATTTTTCTGAGACTTCATAACCTTACTCTCACTAAATGGATGCATCTTCATAACTGAGTTGTCAGGTTAGTATAATTGGCAAGTTGGCAATTAAGGAAAGCTTAATAAAATAAAGGAAAAATTTGATCAAGACTTCTAAAAACACAAAAAAGGTGACATTAAAATTAACAGATACATTTAATACAGGATATGAGACAGAACAATGTTCTGAGAAATTTCAAGTATTGTAATATCTCCAGAGATTTTTTCTGTGTTCTAAGAGATAACTGCTATAAATGTTCATGATTACTTTAACAATCACTGTCCTATTTGACAATTATCCCTACTCCAACAATTCTGATCCCTGAAGGGAGCAGATAGGTGTTATTTTCTCTTAGGGAATTTCTTTTTTAATATTGTCAAAAGCTTGACATTAACCTAAAGGCTCAAGTAGAGTCACTAAATTGCCTATGAATAAAACAATTCTCTCTCTTAGGATGCATGCACAGCCCCTCTATGGGTATTTTCAATATAAGTTTTCATCCCACAAGTTTTTGGATATCTTTAAATACTATTATAATCATGTAAATCTTAATGTTTCTTAGCAAAACATGAAATAGATACAATTTTTTAGAGATATCTAAGATATCAAAAAGCAGATACATATAATGTGAAACAAAAACTGAGATTCACATATGTTCAGTTTTAAAATTACACTGCAATAGCATATTACAGGAATTTGAATTATAAAAAACTAGAACTTGTGAAGTATGAAGCTATAAAGTTTCAACATATGAGCAAGCTATAACATGAGTATTTTCAAAATAGGCAATAAATAATTGCACAATTTCAAAGCTGCAGACTAAGAAAATTGTGAACTATGTTTATGGCAACATCTTTGAGTAAGTAGACCAAAATCTTGCCCTCTATTCTTTGGACTAGCCTAAAATGATGTGACTGTTCAATTATGTAAGTTGGTTAGAAATGTGTTTTTTTTTTTTTTTTTTTTTTTAATCTTGTAACCATGCTTGATAGGAATCAGGTTGTAAAATCAGCCTTTTTTTCCAAATTAGTTTCAGAGCAGGTGATGAACATACATAAAGAGGAAATCCTTCTCCATCAGCAACTGTCTCTAGACAGTCAAACATAATGAGAAATCATGTAAGTACAGCAATTAAGCCAAGTGAGTGGTTTTAATGCTTAATGACTGGTTTTATTTCTACCTGAAGCCAGGGCAGAGTAATTGCAGTGGTATATACTCCTGGGTGACTTTTGACAGAAAGATTATATTGTACATTCTTCTGGTAAAATTTGTGGAAAAGCTTGAATATTTGACACAAAGACAACAGACGAAATGTTGTTGTCAATAAGATAAAACAGTTTTTAGATACAAAGATGAGACACATATTTGTCACTTTATATAAAGCATTTATTTTCCATGACAACTCAATGAGACCTTCATCATCATCATCATCCCAGTATCCTATTAGAAGATTTTTACCCAGAAAGTCACATATCTACTTAGAGTCAGATGCAGAATTTTAACTTCCTCTTCATCATGCCAAATGTCCATCTCTATCTAACTAAAATACATGTTTAAGAAAAATATTATGTTTCTTCATGGAAAGTGGCCAAAAATTCCTAAAGTTAGAACATTGGTCTATGTGCTGTCCTTGAAGAGCTCCCTCGCTTCATTGTTGATAGCCCTTGTTTTGCCTGAAGCCATATCTGCTGCTGTTTATAACCTCTGATATGGATCACTTTGGCACTTATAAAGCCATGTGGCAATATGCAATGACTCTGCTGCCATCTACATTGGCCCTTTGAGAACCCTTAGGAATATTTTGAATTTTACCCCACCGTATAGTGGCTGTGAAATATCCATTATCTGTGAATCTCCTCCTTCTCTTACATAGGTCGTTCAATTCTTCAAAAAGTATTTATAAAATACCTTTTATGGGCTAGGCAATCATTCTAGACATTTGGCCAATATCAGTGAAAACTCTCTTTTTCCGAAGCCCATCTCCATTTTTGCCTGGACTTACACTGATGCCACGGTTATCTCTATGAAATAGAATTGTTTTGTTCTGCAAATAATGTTGTAATTCTTTGGTGCTGGAGATAAAAGGGTGAAATAACACATATTACTTTTGCTGTTGAAGGGATATTCTAGCTTTCTTTTGAAGGGTGGCAGGCAATGAGCAAATAAATATAGCAAAAAATGATTTTTACAAATTATAATAATGTATTGAAGATAAAACAGTGACTATGTAAAATAGAGAATGACAATGTAAGTAAAATTTTCAGGGTATTTTATGAAGAGACCTTAGGAAGTAATTTTTAAGCAAGAAATTTATTCATAATAAAAAATAGTTGTAAAAATATCAGGGACAGAAAATTTGAGCCTGAGAAACAGCCAGCCAGCCAGAGTGGCTTGAGTATACTAAACAAGACAGAAAGTAGCATAAGAAAAATCTCAGCACAATTTAATAAGGTCCCTTCAACTACAGTGTGAAAAATGGATTAGAGGGATCCGAGAGTGAAAGTAGGGAGGCTAGTTAAGAGGATTTTTCTACTAGCCCAGGAAGAATGTTGGTCACTGAGACAAGTATAAGAAGACTGGAAACAGAGTTGAGGTCACATTGATTTTGAAAGGGACAGTGTTCAAGATGTCAGAGGAACAGCAATTAAAGATAGCTTCTTTTATTTTTATGTGAAGCAACTGTGTGTGTGTGTGTGTGTGCACACGTATGTTTGCATGCTGGTGGTGATAGCTTCTTAAAATGGGAAAAATCAGTAATAAACTAATTTAGGAGTAAAGCCAATGGGTCACTGATGTAGTTTGGCTATGTCCCCACCTAAATCTCATCTTGCATTGCAACTCCCATAATCCCCACATGTTGTGGGAGGGACCTGGTGGGAGGTAATTGAATCTTGGGGTGGGGTTTTTCTTGTGCTATTCTCGTGATAGTAAATAAGTCTCATGAGACCTGATGGTTTTATAAAGGGCAGTTCCCCTGCACATGTTCTCTAGCCTGCCACCACGTAAGACATGAATTTGCTCCTCCTTTGCCTTCCACCATAATTGTGAGGCCTCCCCAGCCATGTGAAACTGTGAGTCCATTAAACCTCCTTTTCTTTACAAATCACCCAGCCTCAGGTATTTCTTCATAGCAGTATGAGAACAAACGAATACAGTCACTTTTGAACAAAATTATTGGAGCTTCTTAGACTTTTGTGGGACTATATTAAGTATGTAGATATATACATTATCTGTCTTTCATGGAAAATTAGTGCAGTAGACGTTTAAATTTATAGTTATCCACACATAGATGGTGCTATGGTTAGAAAGATGTTTCCCCTCCAAAATTCATGTTGCAACTTAATCCTCTATGCAGCAATATTAGAGTTGGCCTTTAGTTGGTAATTGAGTGATGAGGACTTTGCCCTAATGAATGATATTAGACACTGATATAAAAGAACTTGACATATGGAGTTCATATCTTTTCATGCCTTCCATCCCTTCTATCATGTAAGGACATAGAGTTTTTCTCCTCCAGAGGATGCAGACATAAGGCACCATCTTAGAAGCAGAGAGCAGCTTTCATCTGACAACCAAATCTGCCAGTGACTTGAACTTGCACTTCTCAGCCTCAAGAAATGTAAGAAAACAAATTTGTCTTCTGTAAAACTACCCAGTCTCAGGTATTTTGTTAGAGCAGTACAAACAAACTGAGAGGTCGTCAATGTGAGACTTGAAGTGATTATCACTTTAGGAGGTAATTTAAATGAAAAGAAAAAAAAGAAATTACTACTTGAGGACTTTTTCAGAAATCCAAAAGTGTAATTTTAAATGAAGGAAGAGATGCCGACTTAAAATCTCTGGATAGCTTTTTCATTGAATACAGGGTGAATTTCGGATATGTAAGTTTGAAATACATTATCTGTGATAATAGATCTTTCTAGATTTTAGACCACATTCTACCAAGCTCTGCAATCCCTTAGTAATGGTATTATGTCTTACCTGAGCACATCTTCTCTCCATTACGCTGTATTACTTGATATTCTCCCCTCTAAATCCTTCATTTGGAACTGCCGTTTTTATTTATCAAAATCCAGTTAAAATGCAACCTCTTCATGAAATTTTCAGGATCATACCAGTTGCTATACTTTTTATACTTTTGTTTCTAATGGATATTAGAATTTTAAAATGTGCTTGTAACAATTTATTTGTATTTATTTCCCAAATAGATAATGGCCTACTCAACTGAAGTGATTCTTTCTTATTAATCTTTGATTCACAGAACTCAGATTAGTAATTGGCATAGTGCAGGTATCTTGTATGAGTAATTACTGAACAGATAGCAATAACGCTGTAAGTGGTTCATAGGCTTCATGTTTAATCTTTAGTATGTGACATATAATGATTTAAATAGTAAGAACATACAGTATGTTCTTATGTTACACCAAAAACTTTCATTATATTTAAAACCTTGACATATCTCAAAGCTGTTACTATAATGTGACTCTGTTCACATTATATTGCATCACATATACAATATGACTAGATTAAAAGCATTAAGCTTTAATAATTTTAAAAATTTTACTGCAGCTCTTTAATTCCTTTTATTAAACAGAATAAACTTCGCATATATATTAGGTTGATAACATGTTTTAAAGATAACATGTTTTGACAAGATTAAAATGAAGTTCACTATACACTAAGCAGATTAAATACCATGATTCTGGGGAAGACTGATCTGAGTTAATAAATATTTTAAGTTACATTATAATTTAGTATATAACTTTATTTTCTAGTATACAAATAATAATCATTGATCGTAACCATTTATGGATATTTGAGGAGAAGATAAAAATTATGAGGCCAATTTGTTTATAAGAATGGAAGTTCACAAAGTGCTTTAGTAACCTGAAAATGTCTATGCCTATTTCCACATTATTTTTAATTTTTATTTTAAGTTCTGGGATACATGTGCAGAACGTGCAGGTGTGTTACATATGTATATGTGTGCTGTGGTGGTTTGCTGCATCTGTTGACCTGTCCTCTAAGTTCCCTCCTCTCAATTCTCACCCCCAACAGACCCTGGTGTGTGTTGTTCCCCTCCCTGTGTTCATGTGTTCTTATTATTCAACTCCTACTTATGAGATTTGCTGTTCCTGTGTTAGCTTGCAGAGGATGGCGGCTTCCAGCTTCATCCATGTCCCTGCAAAGGACACGATCTCATTCTTTTTTTGGCTGTATAGTATTCCATGGTATACATGTAACACATTTGCTTTATCCAGTCTATCATTGATGGGCATTTGGGTTGGTTCCATGTCTTTGCTATTGTAAATAGTGCTGCAATAAACATATGTGTACATGTTTTATATTCCTTTGGATATATACCCAGTAATGGGATTGCCATGTCAGATGGTATTTCTGGTTCTAGATCCTTGAGAAATCACTATACTGTCTTCCACAATGGTTGAACTAATTTACATTCCCACCAGCAGTTTAAAAGCATTCCTATTTCTCCACAGCCTTGCCAGAATCTATTGTTTCTTGACTTTTTAAAAATCACCATTCTGACTGGTGTGAGATGGTATCTCATCATGATTTTGATTTGCATTTCTGTAATGACCAGTTGATGCTTTTTTTCATATGTATGTTGGCCACATAAATGTATTCCTTTGAGAAGAGTCTTTTCATATCCTTTGCCCACTTTTTGATGTGGTTGTTTGTTTTTTTCTTGTAAATTTGTTTAAGTTCCTTGTAATTTCTGGATATGAGATCTTTGACATATGGATAGATTGCAAAAAATCTTCTCCCAAGAGAAGAAATCAAGAAGAAATCAAGAATTCTGTAGGTCGCTTGTTCACTCTGATGATAGTTTATTTTGCTGTGCGGAAGCTCTTTAGTTAAATTAGACCCTGTTTGTCAATTTTGGCTTTTGTTGCCATTGCTTTTAGTGTTTTAGTTATGAAGTATTTGCCCATGCTTATGTCCTGAAAGGTATTGCCTAGGTTTTCTTCTAGGGTTTTTATGGTTTTGGGTTTTACATTTATGCTTTTAATCCATCTTGAGTTACTTTTTGTATAAGGTGTAAGGAAGGGGTCCAGTTTCAGTTTTCTGCATATGTCTAGCCAGATTTCCCACCACCATTTATTGAATAGGAAATCTTTTCCCCATTGCTTGTTTTGTCAGGCTTTTCAAAGATCAGATGGTGGTAGATGTGTGGTGTTACTTCTGAGTCTCTGTCCTATTCCATCAGTCTATATGTCTATTCTGGTACCAGTACCATGCTGTTTTGGTTACTGTAGCCTTGAAGTATAGTCTGAAGTCAGGTAGCATGATGCCTTCAGCTTTGTTCTTTTTGCTTATAGTATAGTCTTGGCTATACAGCATTTTCTTTGATTCTATATGAAATTTAGGGTACTTTTTTTCTAATTCTGTGAAAAATGTCAATGTTGGTTTGATGAGACTAACATTGAATCTATAAATTACCTGGGAAGTATGACCAAAACCTGGCAGAGACACAACAACAACAACAACAACAACAACAGCAAAACTTCAGACCAATATCCCTGATGAACATCGTTGCAAAAATCCTCAACAAAATACTGGCAAACCAAATCCAGCAGCACATCAGAAAACTTATCCACCACGATCAAGCCAGCTTCATCCCTGGGATGCAAGGCTGGGTCAGCTTACAGAAATCAATAAACATAATCCATCACATAAACAGAACCAAAGACAGAAACCACAGACTTATGTCAACAGATATAGACAAGGTCTTTGGTAAAATTCAGCATCCCTTCATGTTAAAAACTCTCAATAAACTAGATGTTGATGGTGGAACATTTCCCAAAATAATAAGAGCTATTTATGACAAACCAATAACCAGTATCATATTGAATGGGCAAAAGCTGGAAGCCTTCCCTTTGAAAACTGGTACTAGACAAGGATGCTTTCTCTCACCACTCCTATTCAACATAGTATTGGAAGTTCTGGCCAGGGCAATCAGGCAACAGAAATAAATAAAGGGTATTGATATAGGAAGAGAAGAAATCAAGTTGTCTCTGTTTGCAGGCAACATGATTCTATATTTAGAACACCCCATCATCTCAGCTCCTACTCCTAAATCTGATAAGCAACTTTAGCAAAGTCTCAGGATACAAAATTGATGTGCAAAATTACAAGCATTCCTTTACACCGTCAATAGACAAGCAGAGAGCCAAATCATGAAGTTCCATTTACAATTCTGCATTTTTAAAAGTACTTTTGAAAGAAACTATTTGATTTGCTTCATTATTATAGTAAGAATAAATTAAGTAAAGAAAAATAGTATCATAATAATTCACCTAGTCATGATAAAGCCTGTATTATTCCAATTCTGATTAATACCATTTAACTAAATGGTACCATAAGCAACCACAAAGGACCCATGCATCGCTTACAATAGTTTTCAGTTCCTTGTTTTGCATTTCATTATGTCAAATAAATACATCAGTCCCTGAAGTATCTGCTTATTCTAAGCAGTTTTTCTTTTCCTCTAGGAACCTAGAAAACATGGACATAAACATCAAATAATGATGATGCTAATGATAATGATCATGATGCCAATGATCATGGCAATGAATATGATGACAATGATGATGAGAAAATACAACTCTTTAACTGAATCGTTTAGAAGCATAACCTAGGACAATCACTTGGATACAGGTGGATCATTTGAGACAAAGCAAGAGTAAGGAAGTCAGGGTGGGTTGAGGGGAGTGCTAGTGAGACAAGGAAAGGGAAAAAGTGATTGCAATAGGACCACTGACCTGTAGGCAACTAGGATTCTATCCCTCTGTGGGCCCTATGGGGAATCATATTGATCATTTTACAGAATTGTATCACTGAAATACAAAGAGTACGGCTGCATCTAGGAGCTGCCCTCTACGCCCATCCCCACCCCACTCCACTTCCTCGGGTCTTCTTTGAGTATGGTGCATCTGAGCAAGCTTCCTTACATAAGACAAAAAACAGAGGCAGAAAGATAGAGTCTCAGCCACCACAACAGGTGAGACACTAACAGGAATCATATGCAGTCTCTGCCACAGATGGAGCTGAAATATGTGATAGGTCAAAGGCCTGTGGCATAGGACAAAAATACTGTGTGCTACACCAACGTATTACAGAAGACGAGGACAGTGATGATGATGATGATTGATAATGATGATGATATATAAGAGATGTGGGAACTATATTTATGGAAGGCTTAGTAACTTTCAGAAGGTTACAGGGCTAGAAGATAGCACAGCAGGGATTCAGACCGTGGTTTCAATTTCTAAGGTCAGTGTTCCTAGCTGTAATACTATACTGTTTTTCTTTTTTTCTTTTGTTTTAGTGTGTAATGTAGATAAAGAGGGATCAAAATAGCAATAGAATCAAGATGACACTGACTTCTAGTCTAAAGACTATGTAGGTAATCACTTTAAACTAAATGGGATATATATCGATAAATATTAACTATGATCGTGGCTACTGATATGGTTTGGCTGAGTCCTTACCCAAATCTCATCTTGAATTTCCACATGCTGTGGGAGGGACCCAGTGGGAGGTAATTGAATCATGGGGTGCAGGTCTTTCTCATGCTGTTCTCATGATAGGGAATAAGTCTCATGAGATCTGATGGTTTTGTAAGGCAGAGTTTCCCTACACAAGCTCTCTTTGCCTGCTGCTTTCCACATAAGACCTGACTTGCTCCTCTTTGCCTTCCACCATGATTATGAGGCTTCCCTTGCCATGTGGAACTGTAAGTCCAATTAAACCTCCTTCTTATGTAAATTGCCCAGTCTCGGGTATACCTTTATCAGCAGCATGAAAATGGACTAACAAAGCTATGTATTTTCTGGCTTCCAGAATTTTCTAAGTTAGGTCTGGTAATTATTATTTCCTCTGGGAAGGGTACCTGCTGTCAGTTTGTTTGAAATCTGAAACTAAACCACAAGCCACACTGAGATAACTGATAAGATTGACTTGACTTAACAGTGTATTTTGACTTCTCCATTGCAAGTCAGATCTCCAGCATGTGGGTTAATGAAACATTTACAGGTTAAGTGCATTTTGCTTAGGTTGACAAAAATAGTTCACATTGATATGCCCTGATAACTGCATCATTAAATGCCGAGCTTCTAATTCCTCCATGTATTCAATGTATTTATATAAAGCTGGTTTCTATAAAATACAGTTCTCATAAAATTACAAATCATCATAAATATTGAAATCAGGTAAGAATTATATTAATAGTGAAAAGAAGATGTTTTAAGAAGCTTTATTACAAGTAAGCTGATCTAGTAAAACCTTGAAATTAGGATGGTTAACCCAGAAAGAAGCATCAAATTCTTATGTTGTGCTTTGGAATTAGAACCAGTATAAATATCCTGACAAAGTTCTAACTTTCTCTTTTTCTGAGGGTAAAAGACTCTGACTCTAAGGTTAATTTTCTTTTCATTCCTCAACACATACTCAAGATTAAAAGAGAGAAATGGTGAGGCCAGTGTAAAAAAATAAAGAAAAATAATAATTAAAAAAAAAACACCTTTCACCATCATCAAAATACCCATTGATTAAAAGAAAAGCAAAATCAAATAGCCCATTCAAATTTAAAAGCGCTCTTTTTAAAAAGTTTCATTCCATTTTCTCTTTGTGTCATGATTGCTAAGTTGAGGGGAAACAGAAAACAGAAAAGAGGATATCTGTTTTTTCTATTTCTGTGTAAATTCTAAGATTGTATATTGCTAATTATTTTCTGCTTCCTATAGGTTGACAATCTTTATCATTAAATTTGTTCTATTTATATAATAGATTCAGTATTTCTTTTTTCATCTTTCTCTATCATTATTCCCTTATCCAGATTAGCACCTAAAGTTGTTGACAAGATTTGGTCACAACTCAACTTTCCTTTTTTTTTTTCTTTTTTTTTTTGAGATGGAGTCTCGCTTTGTTAACCAGCATAGAGTGCAGTGGCATGATCTCAGCTCACTGCAACCTCCACCTCCTGGGTTCAAGTGATTCTCCTGCCTCAGCCTCCCAAGTAGCTGGGATTACAGGCACCCACAACCACACCTGGCTAATTTTTGTGTTTTTAGTAGAGATGGGGTCTCACCATGTTGGCCAGGCTAGTATCGAACTCCTGACCTCAAGTGATCTGCCCACCTTGGCCTCCCAAAGTGCTGGGATTACAGGCGTGAGCCACTGTGCCCAGCCTACAACTCAACATTTATGCCATGATAGTACTTGAGACAAAATAAATAAGAAATTGCAGGATCTGCGATTAAGACAGCAGCTGAAATTTATCAAATGAGGTACTACGTATCCTTTTAAAAATTCAAAAAAGATTTGAATTTAAACAATCTGACATATGGAAAGAGTAAAGATGTGCCTAAAACATACAAATAAACACACACACAGTCTAACTTACCTTCTAATATTTGTTTGATTTTTGTGCTAAAAATAAAGAATACCTGAACAGAGGAAAACATTTATTTGATATTATTCATTAGAGATGCCCTGCATAGCATCATCAAATGAAATGAATAGATTATCTTAGAGTGGGGTGGAGTTACAGGTGGGTAAGCAAGAGAGTATTTTCTTGATCTTATGTTGTCCCTTAAGGGCCGGCAGAGTGCATTGCCCATACTGAGTGCTTATTGCATGTTGGATTTTAATTTACTTGTATTGTACCTGAATAATAAGACACTCATCCACTATTTATTCTATCCCTTTACATTTCAGCGTGTAAGTATTTTAACAAATATTCGACAGAGTTAAGAATCATTCTTGCCATGAAATTACATGAACAACCTATGCATTACCTTATGATAATTAATGGAAAGTTTGCTAACATATTATTGGATGTTAAACAATGAATGGAAAGATAAAACTGTCTAGTAAATAATGTCTTACAATATTTGAGTCAGAAAATTTTCTACATTTTGTGTATTTTAATTTTTTTTCCTATTTTGGTCTGGATTTTCTGTTAGGATATTTATTTTCTTATTATGCAATTATAATCACACACACAAATAAAAAGACTTCGTCTCTTCATTCAATGTGCTGAAAGTCTATTGAGAGATACCTACCATGTGTGTCACAAATTTTACACAACAAACATAGAGTAATATAAGGACCTAGTAGGGAAAATTATATTATTTTATCTTCTTGCTGTTGTCACAAGGATTTATTTGCTCTATCAGTAGGTATTTACTAAAAACCCACAGTATTTTTATTTATTTTGCTAGAAGCTGTGAGTTTTATAAAAATGTACATTCTAGCTTGAGAAAAAAGTGAAAGTTATTGTTGAAATCTGTTCTATGACATAATAAGCTACATATAAGTTATTACTGGAGAAAGATAAATTAATTTTATATTCTGGGTAAGGCTTTAGAAAATAACATTGGATTCAGATATTGAAAGATAAATTGTATTAAATAGAGGATAAAATAAGCAGCAGATTGAAGGAATATGAACTAAAACAAAGATCTTGGCAAGCTCAATTTGGAATGAATTGCAAAATGTTTTGTACAGATTTTACCCAAGCAGTGATGAATATACAACCATTTTTATCATGAAAATAATCCTAACCAGTTTGTTTTTATAGAAAAGTTTACCTGAAAAAGGTAAAAGCTGAGTAAATATAGGAGATATAGAAGGCAGAGCTTATTTAAGAGTGACCTGGGATAACTGCTTTAATTTTGATGACAGACAGGAGTTATTCCTCAAATCTATCCCAGGAAATGCTGAAGATTCTTCACCCAAGACTTCCGGGATCCCAGCAACATCTCAACTAGGAGCTTGGGGAAGATGAAATGAATAAATAGGTAGAATGGACAGAGTCAGATAGGAAGGGGACTAACAAGAGACCGAAGTTATGACTCAAGCAAAAATGACTCAGTTTTAAACATCAGACAGGAAGGAAGAAAGCTCTAAGATAATCATAAAAACATTCAAAATTAAGGACTCTTTAGGAGATGAAAATTATATATTTTGATTTAGCTTAGTAAAACTCAAAGATAAAGTGAAGCTTCTTATTGGAAAAGCTCAGTTGAACCAAAAAATGTGGATGTGGATCTAAAAAGGTATCTGAATAACAGCATATTATAGGTCATAAATCAATCAATGGAATTTGTGAATGGCATCACCATGCATTTCTGTATGCTTTACAGCTTTAAATATAGATACACCCCTATGGATTGAATGGGTGTGTCATTCCAAAATTCATATGTTGGACCCCAAATCCTCAAGGTATTTGAAGGTGAGACTTTGGAAGGTTTAGATGAAGTCCTGAGGAGGGAGCCCCCATAATGAGATTAGTGCCCTTAGAAGAAGAGGAAGATCAGAGCTTTCTCTACTCTCTTCTCATACATGCATCAGGGAAAAATCCTGTGAGGACATTACCAGAAGGCATTTGAGAGCAAACCATGAAGACAGCCCTCACCAGATGCTGAATCTGTGAGCAGCTTGACCTTGGACTTCCCAGCCTTCAGAACCCTGAGAAATAAACTATTGCTTCAGCCACCTAGTCAATTGTATTTTGTTACGGCAGCCCAAGCTGACTAAGAAATCTATCTAAAATGTACAGCATTAATTTGTATATTTAAATTTTTACCTAATTGGTTTAGTACTCTATATCAACACTGTTCGACAGACATTTTTACGATAATGAAAATGTTTTCTATTTGAACTGTTCACTTTGGTAGCCACTAGTATATGTGACTATTGAGAACATTAAAATGTGGCTACTGAGACTGCTGACCTGAATTTTACTTTTTATTTTAGGTTACTTATATACATTTAAATGTGCTCTCTTGAAAGCACAGCTTATATCACCTTATGCAGTTCTTTAAAGTTTTATTTTAATCTTCAAGGAGGAATCTTGCCTTATTTGCCATCTTCTAATGTCTTTCAGCCTCTTATTTTTCCCATGTATTGACTAACACCAGGGTATTACCTTTCTTTCCTGTTTGTTTATTTCATGTCCTAAGCTGGGCCAAGTTTTTCATATTTGGACTATAACTTTTTTGTCTTGGAATTCACCAATAGCCAATGTATTATTCCTGTGTTCTGTCTCTATTATTCCATATCTTCCAATAAGAAAAACTCCCAGGAACACTCTGTTAAGATTTTTCTTTATTCCTGGCAACTTTCCTCCTGAAATATATTTTCTCCAGTTCAAGGCCTCAGTGGAGTTGTTATTCTGGGACTTTCTTTTTGACTGGTTTATTGGGTTGTTTACACTGTTTCTGAATACTATGTCATTTTCTTGGTTTATTCTCTTATTTTTATAGATGTACTCTCAAATATTTTCCAGGAAAGTTGAGTGGGAATACATTTTCTGAATCTGTCAAGAACAAAAATGCCTTGTTCTGTCCCATATTTTGCTAATATTTTGACTAAATATAAATTATATTCCTTCTTATGTTTGAAGATATTGCTTCTTTGTTTTAACCTATCAAACATTTTAATGATTCTGATGTCAGTCTGATTCACGCTGATTTGTGGGAAAACTCTTTACCTTCCAGAAGATTTTTAAGATTTTATTTATCTTATTTTCTAAAATTTCACCTGGGATTTTAGCTTGCTGTACTGTTCTTTATTTCCTTACTTATACAGCAGGTTCTATCAGTTTGAAACCTCACATTTTTCTTCAGCTCAGGAAGTTTTTCTTACACTGATATGTAACATCCTTGCTATTGTTTTAATATTTTTCTCTTTATAACTCTATCATACATAGATGTTATTTCATAGATTATTCCCTTATGCTGTTTCCCTTCTTAAAATGTACACACGCAAAATCTCTAGTCTCTTCTTGGGCAGGGGAAGGGAGCTGAATTTGGGGAAATCTGGGGAGATGTTCCATTATTCCTAATTACTTTAATTTTTTACAAAATTTGAATTATTTTAAACCTTTTTCATGGCATTTTCATTTATAGTTGTAAACTTTAAAATATCTCTTTAAAGAGGTTACTAAGAGCTTTGGTTTTTGTTTGTTTTTTAAATGTATACTTTTTTGCAGATTGCTTTCCCATTTACCTTGGATTATTTATTTTACTTAAAATATTACTCAAGTAGAGTCGGGTGCGGTGGCTCACGCCTGTAATCCCAGCACTTTGGGAGTCCAAGGCGGATGAATCACGATGTCAGGAGATCGAGACCACCCTGGCTAACACAGTGAAACCCCGTCTCTACTAAAAAATACAAAAAGTTAGCCAGGCGAGGTGGCAGGCATCTGTAGTCCCAGCTACTCGGGAGGCTGAGGCAGGAGAATGGCATGAACCTGGGAGGCAGAGTTTGTAGTGAGCCGAGATGGCAGATGGCACCACTGCACTCCAGCCACACATATGTGTGTGTGTATATATATATGTGTGTGTATGTATATATATATACATATGTGTGTGTGTGTGTGTGTGTGTGTATCTCAAGTAGGTGATTCTTGTGAATTTTTATTTTGAAGAATGAGTTGAGAAGAGAGCTCACTGTGGGTGTTAATGTGTGTTATCAGATTTGCCAACTCTCAGGCTTTCCTTTAGGAAGAGAGTGCCAGACTCTGTCATCATGCCTAGGCACCCAGCATGACACACTGGTCCTCTCCAGGTAATCCCACATGAGTTGTTTCCCCTTTCACAGAAGATTGTTGCAATTTCCTTCAAGGTAAACTATCAGGATCTTCCTTTGCAGTCAAGTGTTAAATTGTCAAACTGTTTTGTGTGTGTTTTGGATATTAGGTCAGAGGTGGTCACAATTCAGGATATATTTTCACCACTAAATATCTCTGTGTCTCACCCTGTGTCAGCCTTTTGCCTTAGAGAAGTGGTATAACAATGGTAGCAGTATGTTTTTGAAGGTTTCAGCAAAGGAATACAGATTCTTGCCTGAAAGTTACTTTCTTTAATTGAAGAGGGTACTCATTGATCAAGTCCAAGCTGGAGTGCAATGCATTTTCTAGTAAATGAAGAAGTGCAGGAAAATTAATCGGATTCTGACATCCATATGTTCCAGGGTGATGGAGACTATAGTAGGGAGTATTTTGAAAACATAAGAGTTGTTTCTTATTTACTGCTTTGGTAAAAAGTCAAGTAGAATGAGAGTCTCAAATTCAGTAGAAAGTGTAAAATGAGGCTGTAGATGGAGTCCAGATGGCCAAGGGTTAAGTAGTAAGTATTACTCTGAGGAAAATGAACATTCACATTTTCTGTCCCCTACTTTCAAAACAATTGAAAAATAAGCAAACATTTACAGAAGGCACTGGCTAGAGGAAAGAGGCTGGATATCAGCAGACAAGACAAAGAGTTAGATGGATTACCGAATGATGAACATCAGATGTAACCATAAAGACAGACGCTGCAGTGCGGAGCTTACAGAAGAGGATGTTGCACTGGATATGTGAGCTGTTTATTTTTCACACTGTAGCAGTTTTTTCATTATGTACTCCCTCAACACCTCCTTCTTCACAGTAACCTACTCAGCACAAAGCAAGAGGAAGTGTGAGGAAAGTGTACTAAGCAGGGTCAGAGATTAGAGGATTAGCACTGCAGTAGTTGAATAGATTGGCTATCTCTGCTCAATTTCCTCACTTTTTAATGAGCAGTGGAGTACTTATTTTCATATAAAACACCATGTATATTTGACTTGTCCAGTTCTGTGTACCCCCAAAACGTGCATTACATCCCAAGAATAAAACTCATTATTTTGACAAGGAAAGACTGGCTGGCTATCTCAGTTATATCTTTTTACATGTCTTAATGTGAAGTCTTCTTGACACATTCTGAACAGAAATTAAGCACTGGTAAAGTCAGAGAGAATCTATATCAACAGCCTATCTTAGTCAACATATGTTCAACAAAGTTATGATTATGCAACACTAAGCAAAGTAACAAGGTACACAAATAAATAATATGGAGAAAATAAAAAATGATTTATTATTTTCAAATAGTCTATATTGCTTTCATAATATAATAGGTACTAAAACATAAGAACAACACGAATTAATTAATCAATGAAAGAAAGTAATACTAAGCTAGCAAAAAGTAAACAAAACAATATAGAATGGAGAGAAAGATAAAAGAAACAATAATATGATAGAAAATAATAATATGAAGAAAACAGGTGATAAAGAAAATGTGGCCCATATACACCGTGGAATACTATACAGCCATAAAAAGGGATGAGTTCATGTCCTTTGCAGGGACATGGATGAAGTTGGAAACCATCATTCTCAGCAAACTATCACAAGAACAGTAAACCAAACACTGCAAGTTCTCACTCATAAGTGGGAGTTGGACTATGAGAACACATGGACACAGAGACGGGAACATCACACCCCGGGGCCTGTCGGGGCATGGGGAGTGGTGAGAGGGATAGCATTAGGAAAAATACCTAATGTAGATGACGGGTTGATGGGTGCAGCAAACCACCATGGCACCTGTATACCTATGTAACAATGCTTCACATTCTGCACATGTGCCCCAGAACTTAAAGTATAATATATATAAAGAAATAGTGAGCATTCTAAAGCCCAATCATGAACTTTCCAATCAGCAGAATCAGGAGCCAAGTAAACTTTGTTTCTTCATAAATGATCCAGCTGCAAATATTCCTTTATTGTAACACACAATGAACTAAGACAGTGGCCCAATCAAACTAATATACTCATCAATGAGAAATCCACCTGTTTATTTAATGGTATGCACATAAATGCAGGCCACTCTGGCCAACGTATAGGTGCATGACTATTACAGATCCACTTAGCCCTAAAAAATGAGTGCACTTGGAAGGAAACCAGGGGGATGCCAAAGTGATCTTCATCCTGTGTATAAGAAAGGGTGTTCATGAAACAAAATGACCACACTTATGTGCCCTTACCTTTGTTTCTTGAACAGAAGGCTTACATGCATTTTTAAATTGATTCTATGTAAAGTTCTCCCACCTCATCAGAACTTCATTTGAAACACTAAGGATCAGATATTTATTTTAAGCCACATTTTATGAGAGATTTGTTTTCCTTTTTCCTAATATAGCATCTTGTTTTAATAATAGCTTGTTTTTTAATTAAAATACATACAATGAAAAATAGAAGAATATTCACAATCACTGATTTTTTAAAAATAATTTTTCTGAAAATATACTTCGATGTTCCGACCAAATAACTCATCCTAACGGTGCTGAGGATTCAGCAAATGCCCAAGCTTAAAATCCTTTGTGAAGGTAACTGAAGAAAAACACATTTTATGCAACAGGAGCTCTGAAGGAAGGACAGCTAAATTATTTGATAGTTCATGAAAGCAAGAAACATTACCACTAAATCCCACGTCAACGGATTTTAACACACATACTCATTTTAAGAAACACAATTCAGCCAAACATAAAGTAACAGAAAACGAGTAATAAACAAAATTCCACTTGCAGATATTTGCTTTTTAATTCCTAGGAGCCGTTATTTGCTTGTTTTGAGCTAAAATCACTCCTTTGCTTATTTTTTTAAATATCCTCCATTGTGCTTCAGAGTAAATTCTTTTCTGCAGTCTGCAGCTATTTTCAGTACCTGAAGAATTAATAATGGCGCTGGCGAAGGTCAGCCTCAATTGTAGCAGTTGTATGATCATATTTTTGCTGTTTAAGTGTGCAGTGTTTATATGTATGATCCTATTTTATTGTTTTTGCTAATCACCTGGATTGTAAGGTGAGAGAAGTTATATCAGTAATAATAACATAGATTTTGTATGAATTTAGTTCAACTCATATAACACTTACTGAGCACTGATTAAAAACCTGACATTTTATTATGTGCTAAAAATATAAAAAGAAATAAGGTGATGTTCCTGATTTTTAAAATTCCCAGATAAAGGAGACAACTGAAATACATTAATCCAGGGTCCACTTTTCAGAATTTGAGAAGTTTTAGACAATGGATGCACTGATTTTCATCTTTGTTTACTATATATTTCTTCAGAAAAATTGTAACTCGCTTATGAATCAATTTGAGCAGTGAATGTTAAAATATGTAAAGATGGATCACTCTTTGGAAGCTTCTAGTTACTTGCAAATATTCCTTTATATTTAACCTATTAATTAAACCATAAAAATAGTCCTTCATGCTCTACCATTCATTCCTATCTCTTAACACATAGTGTTCAGTACCAGTTTGGATTAATTAGTTCCCTATGGCCATTTTCATGTAACATGTTAGCCTTTTTTGAGTCACTGTGAGTACTCAGAATAAATAGAAATGAATCTTGAAAGCCATTAACTTAAACTCCAATCCTCTATGAGTCTCTTCTAAATATCCCTAACAAATTGTCATCTTGCCAATGCTTGAGAACCTCCCACACAAGGAACTCTTCACTTTATGAAGCAGATCATTAAATTAATGAACAGCTCCTCTAACATTGGAAAGATCTTTTTTAATTGAGCTGAAAACTGCCTCCTCTTTATTTCCATGTTCCTAGTTCTGCCTTATGAAGCAGTTCTTTCTTCCAAATACTAGACCTTTTTTATTTAAACCTATTGTCTGCCTACTTTGCTTTCTGCAATTCAGGTTAGACTTTCTATACGTATTTTTAAAAATAATTCCTATTCTGGACACAGTCTAGTTTGTTGATGCTTGACATACAAATGCCATATTAAATACTAGTAGCTATAGGTTTGCTATGAACATCCAAGAGGCTGAGAGTCGGTTCAAAACACACAATGATGCAAACTTTCAGTGACTCACAGAAAGGAGAGGTTGGGCCAAGCACATAATGCAAACTAGAACTTCATCAGAGCACATTTTTACATGAAAATTGAGATGGGTCCAGGGAATCCACCAGCCAACTTCAAAAATGGATGTTTGCTGATTAAAAGGATTACTTTTTTTGATTAAAAATTAATTTAACAGCTTCACATCTTAGTCTTATAAACCAGTTTAATACCAAGAGCCATTCAACTGCAAGGGTCATTCAGGGGACTAAAACTGGCTGTCTTGGGTTCTCCTATTCCTCTAGATTTGAACAAGTATTTCAAATGTAGTCAAAAATAAAGGATCAGCTTCCTGTAATCTGAAAATCATTTTTTTCCATACCAATTGTGCATCGACTGGTTTTCAACTTATTATTCTACTCAAATTGAGCTTTTCACCACAAAAGAATTCTCAAGTTTGCAACATTCTCCCTTTACATATATAATTTTAATATCACTGCAATTATATAATATAATGTTAAGTGCTTTTATAATATTTATGATTTTAATTCAGAAATTTACCAATTTAAGCTAGTGTCTCACTTACTTAGTATAAACTGGTGAAGTTTTACTCTTTCTATATCTGTTTTATTCCTTCCACCAAATTTTATTCAAATCTGAATATTTTGTTGGCATTGAGGAACACTGTGGCACGTGATTAAACAACCTCCTATCTATACACACTTATATGGAGTAAAATGTGTCTCCCAAATTCCTGTGCTGAAGCCCTAACCCCCAGTGGGATTGTACTTAGAGATAGGGAATTTTAGGAGGTATTTAAGATTAAATGGTATCAGAAGGGTGGAACCTTAATCTGATAAAACTGGTGCCCTTCCAAGAAGAGGAAGGGATCTCAGAGCTCTCTCCCTCTGTCATCAAACACACAGAGGAAGGGCCTTATGAGGACACAGAGAGAAGGCAGCTGTCTTTCAGCCAAGAAGAGAGGCCTCACCAAGAACCAACCCTGCTATTATCTTGATCTTGAACTTCCTCTAGAACTGTAGAACATTAATTTTTGTCATTTAAGCCACTCAGTCTGTGGCATTCTGTTATAGCAGCCAGGACAGACTAATACACCTATGACACACAATATGTATTACAAAACATACTTGTATAGGTTACCTTACAGGGTGCTATAAAAACCCAGATGAACAAACACAAATTCGGGGGAAATATTTCATGCCCTTAAAAATAAGCACGTGTTCATAAGTATATCCAATAATTATTCTACCTTTAGCAAGCCAATCACATTTCACTGTCACTTCAAGTAGACATCTTAAAAGGACCTCGCTATGAGATAATGCTTTTTATGTTGCTCAGATGTTCCATTTGCAGCTTCCTCCAAAGATTTTTGCACCTCCCACCTTACACATCAACACCCTCATTTATTTTAGATATACTTAGTGTAGAGTCACATTGTAAGGAAATGACTACTGCTTCAGGGAGTCCAGGGGCCTGGACCAAGTAGAGTATATGTGCAGACCAAGAAAGCCATGGATTTACACAAAAATTAGTGATTCCAGATGGAATTGTTCTGGATGGTAGGCTACCATAACAAGGTGCCTATTTACATTTCTTATTTTGATAGGGAATATCTTATACTTACAATGAAGTTTTAAAACAGTGACAAACAAAAAAAACAAAGTTTTTTTTTATACATAACCCCTATATCTCCAGGGGTTGTAGATATTTGAATACCCAAGGACCAGGAGAATGAATGTGATCTCTAACTGAGTTGAATACACCCAATTGTTTCACCAGAAGGCTCAAGGAAATCAATATTGAAACAAGCCTGCTACCTGTAGGAATAATTAAAATTTATTTTATGCTGAAGGGCAATAAGTCTGCTTCCTGGTAGTCAAGAACGTATGCTTCTTCCTGCTAGATTTGGAAACACCCTTTGATTCTCTGCTGTGTGACTATAAGACACCCTATATAGGAACAGATAGGGAGTCTCTGGGCAGAGTAGGTCCCTGTATTGCCAAGAATTATTGACTGAGAAATCCCATCATAGTCAAGCCAGTCATTAAGAAATTCCGGTGACTTTACCATTAAACTGTTAAAAGTGTTTCAAAGTCTAGTGAAGCCTTCAGAATAACCATTAGGATGACCTACATTTTTTGTATGAAGAATAACTATCATCTTCATTAATGACATCATATTACCCTGCTGAGCACCACAGATAGTATCATTTAAAACCATGGTTACATTCAAGATTCATAACATTTGTTCCTGAAACCCTTTCAAACCTTTAATAATGTTTTCTTTTTTTCATTTTTTAAATTTTTTTCAAAGTACCTTTCTCTGAAATTCAATCTAATTATTTTTCTGGATCTGTTCCTCCTGTTTAAAAAATAAAACTCTTGGTTTTGATCTTTGTTGATACACATGTAACTCCCCAACAACAGCAGAATACACATTCTTCTCAAGCACTTATGAAAAATTCTCCAGGACAAGATACTCTATGGTTTGAATGTGACCCCTCCTAAATGTAGATGTTGCCAATGTAATAATATTAAGAGATGGGTTTTTAAGAGGTGATTAAACTATGAGGGCTCCTCCCTCATGAGCGGGATTAAGTGCTCTTAGAAGAGGGCTTAATGGGGAGTTTGTCACTTTTGCCCTTTTGCCTACTACCATGTGAGGACACGGTATTCCTCCAACTCCAGAGGAAACAGCGTTCAAAGCACTCTCCTAAAAGTAGAGAATAATCCTTACTATACAACAGAATCTGCTGGCTCCTAGATCTTCAATTTCCAAGCCTCTGGGACTGTGAGACAATATATTTCTGCTCTTTTATAAATTAGATACTGTGGTATTTTGTTAATGACCTGTCTTAAAGCGAGTCTTAATAAATTTATACAAAGAAAGTTCTCTGAGTACAGTGCAAAGAAATTAGAAATCAGTAACAAACAGAAGTTTAGAACATTCACAAATATATTGAAGTTAAAAAAATAGACTCCTAAATAACCACTGACTCAGGAAATGAAATCACAAGGGAAATTAGAAAATAGTCTGAGATAAATTAAAATAAAAACACAAAATACCAAAACATATGGAATATAAGTAAAGGAATCTTTAAAGGGAATTTTATAGTTGTAACTTTATGTTAAAGAAGAAAAATGTTTAAGTCACTACCTTAACCTTTCACCTTAATCAACTAGAAAGAAGAGTGAGATATTTTAAGGTAATTGGCTTGGATGTTATTTAAACATGCAACATAAAGGATGCAGAAGCAGTGAAATAATAAAGATTAGACCAGAAATTAGTGAAGTAGATAATAGAAAAACACATGAGAAAATCAATGAAACTTCAAATTTGTTCTGAGTCAACAAAATTGATCAGCCTTTAGATAGAATGAAATGGAAGACACAACAGTATTATACTCAAATAAAATAATGGTAAGAAAATACTAAGAACAACTGTATGCCAACAAATTAGATATACAAGCTACTGAAACTCACTCAAGAAGAATTAGACAACATGAACAGAAAAATAGAAAATCTGGACAGACTTCTAATAAGTAAAATAATTGACTTAGTAAATTTTTAACTTTTATTTCAAGTTCAGGGGTATATATGCAGTTTTGTTACACAGGTAAACTTGTGTCATGGGGGTTTATTACAGATTGTTTCATCACCCAGGAATTAAGCCTAGTACTCTTTAGTTATTTTTCCTGATCCTCTTCCTTCTCCTACCCTACACCATCTAAAAAAACCCCAGTACCCAGTACATATAATTCCCCTCTATGTGTCCATGTGTTCTCATCATTTAACTTCCACTTCTAAGTGAGAATATGTGGTGTTTAGTTTTATGTTCCTGAATTAGTTTGCTAAGGATAATAGCCTCCAGC
Source organism: Chlorocebus sabaeus (assembly GCF_047675955.1). Taxonomy (NCBI): domain Eukaryota; kingdom Metazoa; phylum Chordata; class Mammalia; order Primates; family Cercopithecidae; genus Chlorocebus; species Chlorocebus sabaeus. The sequence continues at coordinate 71,593,939 of NC_132907.1, forward strand.
TCCATCCCAGTCCCTGGATGATCTTGTCTTTTTGTGGCTGCATAGTATTCCATCATGTATATGTACCACATTTTCTTTATCAGTCTATCAATTTAGAACAAAAAATAGAACAAATAAAAACTTACCACATAAGTAATTCCAAGCCCAGTTGGTTCCTTTGGTGAATTCTATCAAATATTTAAGCAAGAATTAATAAAAGTATTTCATAAAAATATTTCAAAAATAGAAGAAGCAATTTCCAACTCATTGTGTATGTCCAATATTACCTGCATACGAAAACCAGACATATAAATGCATGACAAAAAAAACCACAGCAGATTAATATCTATAATAAAAAGGACAGTAAAATGCTTGACAACTATCAATTCAAATCCAGCAAAATATGAAAAAGATTATATAAGAAATGGAGTTAATCTAAAAATTACAAAGTTGTTTTAATATCTGAAAATTAATAATATAATATGCAATATTAATAAAATCAAAACGAAAATCTATGAAGATTCCAATACATACAAGAAAAGCATTTAACAAAACCTAACACTTCTTCTTGATTAAAACAGGACTAGGAATAGAGGAAAATCCCACATCATGATAAAGGACATCTACGACAACCCCAACTAACATCGTACTTAATTGTGAAAACTTAACTTACTTTGCGGTAAGATCAGTAATAAGACAAATATGGACATTCACCATTGCTATTCAACAATTTACTGGAGGTTCTAGCCAGGACAACCAGACAAACAAATGAAATCAGGAACATCTAAGTTGGAATGATAATGTAAAACTGTTTCTACTTTTAGATGACATAACCTTGTATATCAAAAGTTCTAGGAAATCCACCATAAAACTATTATAACTAATAAGTGATTTTATTCAGATTGGCAGGTACAAGCACAATATAAAATAATCAATTGCATTTTTATACACTAGCAATAAACAATCCAAAAATAAAATCAAGAAAACAATTTGATTTAAAACAGTGTCATAAAGAATGAAACCGGAATAAATGTAATCAAAGAAGTGCAAAACTTGTACTCTAAAAACTATAAAACATTGTTAAAGTAAATTAAAATATTTCTAAGTTTAGATGAGGGCATTCCTATTCACGGATTGGAAGATAATATTGTTCAGATAATAATATTCCTCAATCTAATCTACAGATTAAAGTACTCTTCATTGAAATTCCTACTAGCTAAGGTTTATTTTTTGTTGTGTGTGTGTGTGTGTGTGTGTGTGTGTGTTTCTTTGTAAATTTTGACAAGTGGATCTTGTCTCTGGGCAGACAAGAATACACAATTCCCAAAGTAACCCAAACAAGATTGAAAAAGAAAACAGTTGGAAGAGTTACACTTTCTGATTTCGAAACTGATGACAAAACTATAGTATTCAAGAAACTCTGCTGTGGATATGAGGATATACTTGTAAGTAACATAGAATTGTAATTAATGTAAACTGCAAACAATGGATACAATTGTAAACAATGTAAATGTAAACAATAGATAGAATAGATTGGATAGAATAGAATAGAAACAATGGATAGAACAAATAGAATTGTAAACAATGTAAACTGTAAACAATGGGATCAAATTTGACCTTCCAGAAATAAACCTTCATATTCATTGTCCATCAATTTTTGATAAAGGTGCCACACACAATTCAATGGAATAATAGTCTTTTTACCAAATGATGTTGGGTCATCTCCATGTCACATGTAAAAATTGTTAGACTCTATCTCATACATACACAAAAATTAAGTCAAATTGGAGATAGACTTCAATGTAAGTGTCACAACTATAAAAATTCATAGAAATGTTATAAGTTTTGTGATATTGTGTTAGGTACAGTTTTATTAGATATGGCATCAAAATTATGTGCAAAATAAAAAAAGAAATTAGGTTTTGTCAAAAATTAGGTTTTGTTTTAAAAAATTAAAATTTTTGTACTTGGCACCATCGAGAATGTCAAAGGATAATCCACAGAATGGGGAAAAAAACATTTTTCTAAAGTATATAAATGGCCAATAATAAGTACATGAAAAGTTGTTCAACATCATTAGCCGTCAGAGAAATTAAACTTCAATGAGGTATCACCTCAGACCCACTAAGCTGTAATCAAAAGACATAAAACAAACAAGGATACGGATACAAAGAAATCACAACTTTCCTTCAAACCAGAAACAGTCCGAAGACTGGGGGCCAGGCTGTCAGTTCTGGGTGGAGTCTGTGGCTGGAGTGAGAACTAATGATGCTTTTTTCAGCCCAGGCATGGCCTCCCATAGAGCAATCAGCACGCATTTCCTCCATTCTGATTCCATAAGAAAACCTGGATTCAGCCAGACTTGAACAGACGTCAGGACTACGAGTTACTGGAAGAAGCAAGAAGAAGCTACCCACTGCAGGTCTCCTCCCCACTGAGAGCTGGACAGTCATCTCAATGATCTGTCTGCAGAAGGGAGCTGCCCACTTTGGGTCTCCTGAGAGCCCTTCTGCTACTTAATAAAGCTTCTCTCTGCTTTGCTCACTCTCCAGTCGTCCACCTACCTCATTCTTCCTGGACGTAGGACAAGAACTCAGGACCTGCCAAATGGTGAGACTAAAAGAGTTGTAACACAAACAGGGCTGAAACACGCCACCCCCTGCTTGCCACGTTGTGGTTGACTAGGAGAGAAGAGCTCCAGTCCTTAAGGGAGCCTAGACCTAGGAGCTCTCCGAGCCAGGGCTATGATACCCTCTTTGGGGCTCTGGGATTCCTGGTGTCTCCAAGCTTCCAGGCTCCACGGTGTTCCTCTCGTCCCTACGTGGTGCCTGGTGCCCGCGGTGGAAGCCGCGTGTAGTACCTCTTGTCCAGCCACAGCCTCACACAGAGTCAGCACCTGGAGCTGACCACCCCACTGCAGCCACCAGTGTTCCTTGCTGTGAGCAGTAGCCGGACCCCACACCCACTCACCCATACACCCCTCGCTGCTCCACCCTGGCTCACCCTCGGGAGATGTGGGATCTGGGCTGTTGCATGAGCTGAGCACGGCCTACTGGGTCGAGTGAGCAGAACGCGTCCAGCAGGTGGGAGCAATACTCAGGCAGAAGGCGCCGCCAGTCACAGAGGTTTCTGCTTGGTGCAGCAACATCCCAAGGGTCTCTTGACATTTCTTTACAACACAGTTTGGTGGTTCCTCAAAATGTTCGGAAGAAAGTAGCCATATGACTTAGCAATTCCAATTCCAGGTATATACTCAAGAGAAATGAAAATATACATTGTGAAAATAAAAATGTGAACACAAATGTTCACAGTAGCATTATACACAATGACCCCAATTGGAAATAACCCACATTTTTATCGCCTAATGAATGGATAAATAAAATGTAGTATATCCTTACAATGGAATATTATTTACCAATAAAAGGGAATGAAATACTTATACATGTTGTGAGTTCATATACATGTATATATACAGCACAGCTGAGCATTAGAAACATTATGCTACATGAAAAAAGTTATAGGCTGGGCGCGGTGGCTCACTCCTGTAATCTCAGCACTTTGGGAGGACGAGACGGGAGGGTTAAGAGATCAGGAGCTCGTGACCATCCTGGCTAACGTGGTGAAACCCCGTCTCTACTAAAAATACAAAAAAATTAGCCAGGCATGGTGGCGGGCCCCTGTAGTCCCAGCTACTCGGGAGGCTGAGGCAGGAGAATGGCGTGAACCCAGGAGGTGGAGCTTGCAGTGAGCTGAGATGTGCCACTGCTTTCCAGCCTGGGTGACAGAGCCAGACTCCGTCTCAAAAAAAAAGAAGTTATATATTTAAAAATCCTATATTGTGTGATTCAGTATTTACTGATGTACAATTCTTGTATTTTCTTATACCACAAATATGGTTCAGGACTTCTTTACTAGTACATGTGTTGTATTTATTGCTGACTATATGCCAACACTTACTGATGTGATATTCACTTTTGTTGGTTAAACTTTATATGGTTGCAGGGATAGTACATTATGGCTATATATTCAGAACTCATAATTACATAGTTGAGCCTAGTCTATGATATATTATATTTACCTAAATAAGTTTCCCTCAGGAAAAAAAAAAAGAAAAAGAAACTAAACTAAATTGTATTCACCTTTCCTTCAAAAATATCTTTGAAATCTAGACAAACACCAGAGCAAACTTGCTTATCTTATACATATGGCACAATAGTTCATTCTTCTTTTTTTCCCTCCTTGATATTTACATAGAGGAAGATCTTAAACAGCTTCAGGTTTATTATTCAACCTTGAAAGCAAGGCGACGCTAGGCGTGCCTCCTCTCTCATCTGAGGACAGGATACACAGTGCCACAGTGTCTCTGTGTCTCACCACACAGTACGGCCAAAAAGAAAATTACTCAGCCAGACCCAAACTGAGTTAACAGATGCTATTTATCTTAGCAGAAGGTATGGGTGAAAATTCATCCAGGAAACATTATCAAGATTGCCTGTTAGTGATAATAAGCTTGAAAAATAGCATGGGTATTTTCGTCTCCCAGAGTGATCTCTCTTTATTACTAGGTAATGCTCTGTGAATGAGCACTGGAAAAAGATAACCAAGGCTAAGTGAAAAAGTACAAATTAAACGTGGACAGTGTCTTTGCCCACTGGACTCCACAGGAGAGTCCTCTGCCTGTCTCCTCTTTTATACCCTATGATCCTGTGGAAAATGAAGAGGATGAAGTTAACACCTGCCCTTCTTAGTATCGTCAGTCTCCTAGAAATTCCATGGTGATACTTTAATATTGGTTATATGTTGGTTATATGTTCTCAACTGCCTTCCATTCTCTATTCATTTCTCTATCCTTAGTGTTTATTTCTTAAGAACAAGAATCCTAGAAATGGAAATTAAGAATGATTTAGAAATCAATTATGTTTTCTTGGGATGGAGAAAAGTATTCCGATATAAAACTTGTATCTACCACCTGTCTCCAATTCATTAATAATTTAGTCATGAATGTTCTAATGTAGACACACAATCATAACAGTCAATACAGAGGTAACAGGTCAACAAACCTTGCATCCTGCTCTAATACAAGCTTAAAAAATGTTGCAGGATTCTGGAGCCTTCCTTAGTGAATTTGAATTATCTGTATGCTTCTGTATTACATTCAATAATTTGTGAAAATAACGTACATGTATTTAAAGAATATAAATTAATTTAGTAAACACAAAATTAATATAATGAATGTAAAATTAAGCCTTAATACAATTAATTTTATATAGCAAGGATTTAAAGTCATCCACTGTTCCTAACATTAAGTCTTATTTCATTTGTATTTACTATAACAAGTGTATTCTTGAGGCACTAACAATACAACTTATTTTTATAAATAGGAGTTGTGATGTTGCGTATCATGATTTAATATTTTGACAGAGGCAAAACTAGCTAAACATTAATTACTCTCTATTTACATAAAAAATAAGCGACACCTAATTCTCCTCTGTTTTTAATTATCAGATAACTATTGTTACACAAAGCTCCTTTTGTTTTAGCCTTTAACTAAAGAATATACAAAATGGAAATGTCTATGACAGCAAGCTACTGAAAATTTATTTAGTGGAAGTAAATGAGTAGGTGGTTATTTTGGTCATTTGAAAAGAAATCCAGATATCATGGTTGCTATCAACAGTGTATCTGCTAACAGTGTCCTCAGGATACAAATACTTTTTCTGGCTGCCCGCTGTCTCATGTTGTGTCTTGATTTAATTCATGTGACCTCATGGTCAAAAAAAACATGGGCCTTGCAGCTTCAAGTATCATGTTCAGATTCTAGAGAGAAGGAAATGGGGAAAGAATACCATCAACTATTATCTGTCTCTTTTCAATGGAAAAGTTTTTTGTTTGCTTTTGTTTAAATTGTTATTGTTTATTCTAAAATCCACACAGCAAAATTCTTCTGACATTTCCTTGGCCATTTCTGGGTCATCCTCCCCATCACGCTGCAAAGGAGTTAGATACATTAATAACACGGCAAATAACAGTACTGCTGTTATTAATATAGAAAAAAAAAACCATGATAAACTATTTATCATATGTGGCTTGGGCACACAGTCAGCCCAGCCAAAATAAGGGAATTGTAAGCAAGAAGGGTAGAAGAATAATTTTCAGGAGACAGATATATATCTAGTATGGAATATTCAATATTACAATCAAATTAAATTGCACCTCACACGTTGACTGTGGCAGAGGGAAATTCCACAGAGTCACATGGAACTGAGCCTGTGTTTTGGCAGCTCACCTCTCACAGAGACAAAGCCTCCTCTCCCCTATGCCTGAATGTCCATCAGACCCAATTTTTAAACTCTGGAAAAACTTATCAGGAAAATTAATAATAAAAATACAATTGTTAGCTATCATCACTGAGGACAGAAAAGTGTTTAGAAAACAAATACCACTCTCTTTTAAAAATGTTGATTATTTCCTATTGCTCTTGGAATAAGAATCTCTTTCGTTCAGAAACATGGCGAGAGTGTAATATCAACAATACTAAGTAGAAATAGGTGATCATTTTCAGCAATCTCATAAGTGAATATTATTTTTATTTCTAACGTGATCATTCCCTTGGACAATTCCTGACATAGGGTATTGTGCAAATCACTTAATTGTGACTAAATCTTGTCCTTTTTAAGATTCGTATTTTAACATTCACCAAATATAATGCTTATGTTTCAGTGGAAGAAGTAACGGTGTTTCTGATTTTTATAGATGACTTTTTAAAATGGGACTGGGAGAGGAGAGAATTACCGTCACTAAATTTTTGGGAAATGCATTTGGTTCTAATTTATAAACATAAGTGGAACTTTGATCATTCTTCAAGGACAAAGATGTATCTTGGAGGCACTATATCATTTTACATTTTTGATGTCTGATAAGATTCCAAAATATTTAAGTTGAAAGACTTGACAGTCCACAGAGTAAAGAGAATACTATTGCTGTCATCCTTAATGAAATATGGTATTTTTACTTCTGATACCTCAAGCAATATTCACAAAGCATGGAGCTTTGCCATGCTCTTAGCAGTATTTGTACAGATTTGGGGGAAAATACATATTTTATCTGTGCTTCAATCTGTCCATGTCTCCTCCAACTCCCTCTCAAAAAATTGTATGCTGTTCTTCCACAGTTCTTCATATGTAATGAGACAGTATCACGAGCAGAGAAACTTAATCATTGCAAGTGATATGTGACATTCTTAACCTTCTCCTCAAGGCACAGTCAACATCAACAGTGGAACATTTAAGTGTTTATGGATCTCCATCAATCTTTAATGCATAGTTCTTATATATACATCTTCCCTTGCCTCTACTGGAGCTGATCATTAGTTTTATTTGACTCAGAAATTTGCTTTATTTAGAAGTTGGAAACATACATCTGTAGTATTGACAAAAGCCTATTCATAAAACGTGGAGATTTTGCCATCTATTCCAGAGAAAAGTCAATGTGGCAAAGTGAAGTGCAAAATTATTTCTGACTTGTGTTATTTTTGAGTCATATATCTCTGCCTTTTTATGAACAGCAGGCATATTTGGAAGAATTATGTCTGAGTCATAAATCCCAATTTGCCTGGGACATGACTAATAGGTGTCTTTAACGTAGTAAGACGATATTGCTGTCCTATCTTGCAAAAATTATTTAAACTCTCAATCACAAACAGGGAAGGTCAGATTTAAGTGACAAACATTAATGCTTGCCTCATCAGGAAATAAGTTGCTACTTCCTCTCCTAGATCACTTTGTGGAAATACACACATACACACACACACACACACATACACACACACAAAATTTTATTTTATCATTTTGTTATTTAACAAGCAAAACCGCCTTGCTTGATCTTAGAATATAGAATTTGTCAGGAACATATCAAAGGAATAAACATCAGGTGAGTCAAAAATCAAGATGTTTGACTGATCTCTGTTTGAAACACGGATAAATATATATCCCATTTAATTGAGTAATGGTGCAATGTGATTCTCTCTTCCCATAAATTTTTAATGCTATAAAATATTTGTCTAAATCCTTCCCTTCTGTATACTCTTTTATGTAACAGTTTATAAATAATAATGCAAGATTCTCAAAATATATAGGAGAAATCTGAAAATATTAAAAAAACATGAGGTCAGAGCACAGCACCAATATTTATGAGTAAAACAGATAACAGCCTTCAGATATTGTCTGCTGAGTTTAAGACCTAATCACATAGTCATAGATGTGGGGTTATGATCCTGGGGTCCACTGGGACCTCGCATTTCAGCCACATAGTAAAAATAGTGTTTGGAATTCGCATAGAAATTCACATGTTATTGTGAGTGAAATATTTTTGAGTAGAGATCTCACTAAGGGAGAGTAAGACTGGGAGAGAAGTTACAAAACATTATAGACATTTGCTGGCTGAGTAAAAATCAACTGACATGGAGCACAGGCGGAGAAAAAATGTGAGACTTATTTTGGGATCTCATGAATGAGGAACAGTATTTGGAGGTTTGCTTTTTTTTTTGAAATGTAGTCTTGCTCTGTCCCCCAGACTGGAGTCTGGAGTGCAATGGTGCTATCTTGGCTCACTGCAACCTCTGCCTCCCAGGTTCAAGCTATTCTCTTGCCTCGGCTTCCTGAGTAGCTGGGATTACAGGTGGCCACCACCTCGTCTGACTAATTTTTGTATTTTTAGTAGAGATGGGGTTTCGCCATGTTGGCCAGGATGGTCTCAAACTCCTGACCTCGGGTAATCCGCCAGCCTTGGCCTCCCAAAGTGCTGGGATTACAGGTGTGAGCCACCGTGCCCAGCCAGAGCTTTGCTTTTAAGCATTAACTTCTCCATCAAAGAAACTTACCAGGTGTGCTTTTTCATAGAGTCAATAAAAATATTTTCAAATATACGTTTTACATTAAGTATCTTGTGTGAGTTTCAGGCTCTGAAAGAAGATTTTGTCAGTCTGGAAATCACTGATAGAATATCCACAAAACAACGCTGAAGTGACAAATATAATCTCTAGGATTACACTATTAGAATCTAAAACATAATTTATTTTACTCATTATCTTTAACATTTCATTTTTACTTTCCTCTTTATCCCAAATCTCTCTCTCTCTCTCTCACACACACACACACACACACACACACACACACACACACACACACACATCTTTTGAAAGCAATGATATGCGTTGAAACACTTCTTGAATAAAGACCACCAACTAAAATATCTTACAAGCCTGGAAGACTCAGATAATACCAATTTACTGGTTTCCTTTGGCAAAGATGAATTCTTAATTCTTAATTTTCAGATTTTCAAATTCTTGGCAAGGCTTGCCAAGAATTGGGCTTTGCCACTGAATAATCGAAACTCGAATAACTCAGAAAATAATTTTAGGAAATAGGTGTATCATAAGTACGATGTTTTCTCATTAAATAAAGACATTTACAAAAGTTTGGTTTTGACACAATCCAACGAGCTCCTCCGTACGTGCTTCACCGCCAATCATCCTTCTTCTACTCCAAACACAGTGCTCTTTCAGTTCTGTCCTTTAAGACATTTCTAGAGGATTTTCAATTTTTTTTTATTTTCCAGTTCAGACCTGAAGTTACAGCAAACTTACCAAAAACTTTCTTCTTGGAAAAACAGTGGTGAAATTGCCCCTATTCTACATTTCTTGCCTTTACTTCTCATGACCTATGCAATTATGGTAACTCTTCCTGACTCTTCCCACATTAACCTTATATTATCGATGTGGATATAACTTTTTTCTCACCTTTGCCAGAAAAATAGCTATAAATGTATTCTCATTGCTTTTATGTGAATAGATGCAAATGAGGAATAAACAAGATTTAGCTCTAAATGACATTGAATTGATTTTAAAATAAAACATATCTTTGGAGATTCAATTGTAATCAGTCTTTCACTTTCATGGAAGAGTTGATTTTTCAAATTGGACAAATTCATTCTAGTCAATTTTGGATAAAGGGATGTGCCAGTAAGCAGGGTAATAGTGTTTTCCAAACCACACGTAGCTTTACTATAAGATAGTGAAATGAATTCTCTTGAGTGGTTCACAAATTAATCTTATTTTCCAGTTCCAGATTATTAGTCTCAAACATGTTCTTAATTATGGCTGTTGAGAGAATATACATATATGCTCTTTCCTACCCAAATGACTAGTGTTAAGAACACTGATGATTTTTAAGTTTTGGTTACCTTTAACATATTTATTATTTTATACCCTTGCCTTGTGTACTGATGTAAACAATTTAATACAGACACCAATTAATTTAATAAGTCCTTCAGTGCACACCATAACTCACTCTCAGTCATCAGTATTTGTAAATAAAGTTTTATTGGAACACAGTCATTCCCTTTCATTTACATATTGTTCAGGGTTGCTCTTGGGCTACCACAACAGAGTTGAGTAGTTGCAAGAAAGGCAGTATGTCTAATAATTATTTACTATCTATCTCTTTATGAAAAAAATTTCCTAATCCCTGTTTTAATAAGTACTAGATTGATGATGACGTCTTTAAGAGTGGTGTATCAAACAGTGATTAGTTACATAAATAATGATACCTTATGGTCATAATAGATTAAGATTCTTAGTCTTCTCTGGTGATCTGGATGACTCTCCTGGGAACTCTACATAAGGCTGTCCCCCTGGGCCCTTAATCACTCAGGTGACAAAAATTGTATGTCTTTGCTATGGAAAACCAACCAATTAGCTAACAAAAACCCTGAGGTTTTTTCTGTCATGTCTATTTATTGTGGTAAAATTGGTGATCTGATTAACAGCTAATTTATTCCTTATTTTCTCTTATTCAAGCCATGTACTGTTGAGGAGGGCTTATCAGCATTAGAGCACAGATGTATATTCAACTCAAGCTCAGGAGAAATCTGAAATATACATACATATATATACACACATATATTATACATATATACACATATATAAATAAAAACAAAATGAAAAAGTAAGAATTTTTAAAAATATACTTTTTAAATCAATTGTTTGATTCCAGGAGGCACTAAAGATTTTCCGAAGACATAAAATAGGAAAAGTATCAAATAAATCAGAAAATTATACAGAAGAGTAAAATAACTCTTACGGTGAAGTTAGTGCACACAAATGTATTATCAAAGCCTCCTACAAAACTGTACAAACTAAGTGATAAATTTAGATATAAGCTTCACAGCTACCAAAGAAAAGAAAAACAATAATTATTTATATGATGAACATTGTCTTGTTGTGACATGCCTGTCCCACATTGCTTTAGCAAATAGAAAGAATGTTTTTGAAGCAGAACTTGATGTTATGCCAGCTAGGACTGGCTACATAATTTGTGTAGCACAATGCAAAACGAAATGCCATGTCTGTTGCTTAAAATTATTGAGATTTTCAAGATTGCAACAGCAGAGCATGACACTAAGAATGACCCTACTAGGTGTGAGGTTGTGTTCGAGTAACAAGTAGCACACCCATGAAGCTGACTCTGATACTCACAATTTATTCTGAGAAAGTCACCAGGATAGGTCATCTTAATCTTACAACTGTTGTCATCATCATCAAGAAAAATATTAATTCAGTGCTTAGTTTGTGCAGTTCCTATTGTACTGAACTCTTAAAACAAACAATTTCATTGTATTCTCCCACTAAGCCAATCAGGTGGATAGTATTGTTAGACCAATATTATGAGGAAGGAAATCATTGAACAATACGTCCATAATATCACGTAGCATGGTTCTTTTTTTAAATAAACATGCTAAGAGAAATTTCTCTCAGAGATAATTTGAAGAAAAGATGTTCTAGAGAGTTAAAACATTGAGATTGTCAAAGAAGACTTTCCAGATTCCAAAATCTGGAATCTCAGAAAGTTTATTAATTATCTACTGTCTTTTGATATTATTTTATAGGGACTATGTTCTCAATACAATGTTCTCAGTATTCTTTTGTGTTTGGCTAAATCCATGATAAATAAGACACTGTTCCCTGTAGGTCAGAGTCTAAAGGATCCCGGGTGGGTAGAAAAGAAGCAATTAAACAAACAACTAAATTAAAATTTAGGTAAGTGCTTTGAAGACAATAAATAGGATTTTGTTATTATGGTTAATTGAAAGTACTTCAGAAGCAGTGGATGAACTTTAGGTATACTGCATCTCTGAAGAACTGTTTTAACTGGGGGTCAAAGGATGAAAATAAGCCAGACATGCGAAATTCTAGGACAATAATTCTACAGGTTGAGGAACACCTTGTGCAAATGCTCTGCAGAGTATAAGTGTACAAGTGTATAAGCTTCAAGTATTCGAGAAAATTCTATGTAGAACAAAATGAGGTTAGGATTGTGTGCTGAGGAAAAAATCATGCAGGATTATATAGGCCACACATGATCATTTAGTTTTGTTTTAAATGCAAAAAGAAGCCACTGAAATATGTATTCATTATGCAGACTGACATAATGAGGGGTATATTCACTAACTATGACTCCAACAACTATTTGTTGATGAGTTGGAGTAAAAGAAAGAATATAAAAATTAAGGTGCTATTTAGATTAGGGCATCGGCTCAAGTGGGCTGCAGGAGAGATGAAGACAAGTGGACTAATTTGAGGGAAGTTTACAATATAAAACATGAACTTTGGGATTAACTGACTATGGGGAATAGAGAGAATAGAGGGAAGCAAATGCTGTCCTCTAATAGCATTAGCACATAGGACCCTGGGTTTGGTTTGGGAGGAGAAAGAGCAGAGATTGACTCAGGAATAAAAAATTTTTCTTGCCATATGTTAATTTGGACATTCACATGGTACTTCCAAATACAGATGTCAAGAAAGCAGTTGGATATACATCTCATGCTCAGAGGAAAGATCAACTCCAGGGATGTAAAGCGGTTTCATCATGACATCCATGATGCTGAAAATAATTCAGGTGAATGGGATCTTCAGGGAATGGAGTCCAGCCTGAAGAGAGAGTCTAGCCCTTCATTTAAGTCCTGAAAAACCTTACCTTTTGGAGCCTGATAGAACAGAAAGATACTAGAAATGTAAATATACTAGATATGCTAGAATATACCAGCAAATTAAATTAAGAACAAATGATCAATAAAGTAGGAAGAAAACTTAGGCAAGTATAGAGTCATAGAATCCTACAAGAAACAATAACAAGCTACCTTCCTCAGAAAGTTTTTCTGGTCGCCTTAGACCTTCTTGGGCACAGCATTTATGGCAGTTAGGTGTTACTGTTTTCTGAATACCGTCCAGTTCATTCCAACAGCCTATTTGGTTGTTTCCAAATCTAGTGCTTCATTGTTTTGGTGATTCAGCTGCACTCTGATCTACCCTTCACATTATTAACGGGCTTCGTCTCATCTGATTCACTTTATAGCATAATTTATTATTTTACCTGTTATTTAATTATTACTTACTGCCTTAAGAACTTGACTAATTACTATGTTTTGTGGGACTCTCTGTCCCTATCATCCTGATTTTATCTGCATATATCTCAATTCGAATGATCTAAGACACTTGATGTGATACTTTCAGTTTAAATTGTTTGGCATAGAGAAATCGCTACTCTTCAAATTGCTCTTTCTAAGCCACCTCACTTGAGGTAAAAATGGTGAGGTTCTAAGGTGCAAAGCTTTTCTGATGCAAAATGAGTCACTTTGTTTTATTCTTCTGAAAACATTTTAGAAAATTGAGTTTACAGGCAATGCCTTGATATGAACTGTGGCTTCAGTTGTGTGAAATGTGGACGTGGAAAAATAATGAGAGTGATAAGGGAGACTACTCTGGACAAACTAACAGTAAGAGTAGGAGAACAAAACAATACAGTTTGAAGAATTTGTGTTGGAGATCCTGTTAAAGAGGGCCTTGACAAAGAGAAAATTGAGTTTTATTTTCAATGAGCATATTCATGGCAACCTGCTAGTTATATATCATTGTGTTTCATAACATAATTTGGAATTGTCAATAACTGATCCTTATGATCATTTCTACTGGAGTGCTTAAATCTTTCTCTAAGATGTCCTCATTGGATTCAGTTCTAAATAAGAGTGCCCTCTTGTGATCATTTTCTAGGTGTCTTATAATAAATGTACATTTGTAAATTGTGCCTTGGTAACCTTCATGCATTAACTGGTCTCCAGAAAATGCGTAAACCCAGTATTTCCATTTTGTTTTTTATTACATTTGAATTTTGTTTCATTTTAACAGGAAAAATAATTTCAACTTTTAACTGAATAAAGATGACAGATAAATTAGCATTACTCGGAAAACAGCCCACTTGCCCATTGGTCAATTTCCATGCATTTATTTATCCTATTAAATTTTTATAGGAAATAGTCTGTAAACCTATCTACTCTTACACACATACATTGATGTGACAAGTATAGAAGTCATCATTGTATTCATGAAACCTTACAATTTAAAAATTTTAATCTTTGATACTGACTTAGAACCAAGTGCTTAGGTGAGTTATATAAGTGACAGAATGATTTGACTTTTTTTTTTTTTTGGTCAGAAATACAATGAATTGGATTCATCCAGTAGTGGATTCTTATTAAACACATATTTGTAGTTGATATTTAGAAATATATTATGAAGTCCCTAGATTCCTAACTTTGGATAGCTTAACCAACCCAAGTTCTCTGACTACATATATGTAAAATCTGCAATACTGCTTCAGAAAAACAAAAGAAACAAAGACAAGAGGCATTATGTTGATAAGTTGCCTAATCTATGCTAAAATCTTTCCACTTTATTTTGCTTTCACAAAAACCCTATTAGGCAAATCTTATTATTTCCATTATACTGATAAGGAAACTAAGGCATAGAATAATTGAAGAGCTTGCATATTGTATTACTAATAAGTCAAAGAATTGAAATTCAGTTTCCACCCTGACTGACTACTATACTGAAATTACAGAATAAAATCCCAGTTGCTTAGAACCAGATAACAATCAATACAGATTTTTTTTTTGCTTTTAATAGAAGACAGTTGTATGTAATAAATACAATTTTTAATGTTAATGTTATGAAAGATTGACTTAAAATGACAATTTTTCGAAAGGCCAGATACTATGAATAAGATATGGGTAGACAAAACAAAAGTTATCCACGGGTAAACTTGAACAATTTTGAGAAAGAAAATGGCTCATCAAAGGCAACTTTCGATCTTGCATCTCCATCAACTTTCTCTCTGATACACAGGATGAAACATATTTGGCAGGAACTTTTAATGATGGCTGGTAAAGAACAGATAAAATTATTTATTATGTGAATTAGAGGGATGGCATACTGGGACTATTAATAAATGTCCAGTTTGGGAAAGTGAAGTCTAGATACTTGAAGCATGGTTATTTTTCATGCTGAAATAGAAAGACAATAGATTTCAGGATGCATATCTCTAGGTGATTGTCTCAGCATGCTGAGGTGCTCAATAATGTGTTTCACTATTCTACTGTCAAAGTATCTATGGTTCCTGTAGAGCAAAGCATATGTGGCTTTTAGAAGTCAGTACCATTGGGAAGCATTTCAGAGAGAGAGCTGTGGAAGCTTCTTTATATTGTATTATTTATTTATTCATAAACATGTCCTTCCAATTCTCTGTTAAGGAAATTGAGCTTGATGTAGCAGATTATGATTTTAAAGACAGTACTCAGTGGAATTTTTTTTTTGTTTTAGACAGAGTCTTTCTCTGTCGCCCAGGCTGGAGTACAGTGGCATGATGTCAGCTCACTACAGCCTCTGCCTCCTGGGCTAAAGCAATTCTCCTGCCTCAGCCTACCAAGTAGCTGGGATTACAGGCGCACGCCACCATGCCTGATTGATTTTTGTATTTTTAGTAGAGACGGATTTCACTATTTTGGCCAGGCTGGTCTCGAACTCCTGACTTTGCGATCTACCTGCCTCAGCCTCCCAAAGTGCTGAGATTACAGGTGTGAGCCACTGCACCTGGTCGGAAAAGAATTTTAATGACTGTTTGTTATTTTAGTAATTTCTTTGAATTCCTGGTATTCCTTTAGTAATACTAGTGGCTGGTATCACTCAATTCGTAAATGAGCACTGCTGTATTGTTCTTTCTGTACATTGTAGCATATTCCAGTCAACCCTGCAAAGATATTTTAGACCGTGAGGTTTTTAACACTAGAACTAAGGAACACAGAGCTTGAGTCTCCCATCATTCAGAGGAACACATGTTCCGTGGGTGGAATGGAGAGTTGCCTCTGATTCCACAGTTTCTTCTTAACATGAGAAACAGCACACTTCTCCAAGAAATCCATGTCCTGCCAGCATGCCTCTCAGCATCTTTTCTTCCCCAAGGTCCAAAAAGTCAAAATCCAGGATCTACAAATTAATCTTTCAGTCCCCAGATGTCCCCAGGGTACACGTTGCTCTTATCTACCCCTTCCTGAATGTGTACATCTCTGTAAAGTACTTCTAAGTTGTGGGAATAAATTAAATGTCCTGGCATTTAATTTGCTCACAGAGTCCTCATGGAGGAACAGTGCAGGTGCCCCCAGGAGGGTTTTAGCAATGTAGAATCTCAGACTCCAGTCCAGACCTATTGAATCAGAATCTGCTTTTTAATATGGTCTCCAGGTGATTCCTGTTCAAATTAAAATTTGAGAAGTGCAAGTAATGTACCTATGGAACAAACCATGTAAATGTGAACTCTAATGCTAACAAATACAATGAAAGAATTCTTCATGCCACCTTTGTTCCCTCATCTTTCATCCAACCTCTACTCTATGCTCTAATCATTCCCTCAGAATTACTTCTACTAACCATTTATTGATATATTGTTCATTTTGAAAAGATTTATCCCTTGAGCTGGCTCCATCTGTTACGTTCACTTAATTATTTCTTGTCTGAGTTATTTCCCCCTTTGAATTCCCTCTTGCTAGCTTCACCATTGGTCCTTGCCTCACACCTCTGGATATTTCCTGGAGGTCACTGTATCTTTTCCCTATGGATATAATTTGCATTATAATTTCTTTCCCTAGTTATTATCTTACATTGCAATAACTCACTAAAAGAACAAACTGTGCAGCTTCTGTACTTCCAAAATTTATCAATTCAACAGTTATCTAAAGCAGACTCCGGTCTACAGTTTGGTACCACAAGGAGTCACAGCTAGCAGTAGGGCTAAAGGACTGATAACAAAGAGTCAGTTTTAAATGTTTTTGATATGCTAAATCCATAATAGTTGTAACATTCTTTAACAATCCCCTTGTAAAAGTAACAGAAAAAGGAATTAAGAACACAGAGTATTTGAAAAATTTATTTAATGAGTTTGAACTAGTATATGAGTATTTTGACACTAGACAGGCTACGGAATAGTAACTTACAGACACACCAAGAATATTCATGTAGTTAGATCATGCACAAAGCTGATAATAAATCTTTAAAAAAATTAAACAAATATTCCCATGTAGTTTGCAGTAACTGCTCAAAGCATAATGAAATAAGATATCAAGAAAAAAGCTATTTTTTTAAAAAAATCTGTTTATCTGAAAAGTCTGCTAAGAAATTGTTATCTTAAAAAAGAAATCAAAGTAGAATCTATTTGGGATGAAAATATAATAAGTTTTTACCTGTCACAATCCAAAGGGAAAAAAGTCAAAATCATACTTACAAAGAAAGCATACATCCAAATATATGAATTAAAAAGCAAAATGGACTGTATTAATAAAATAAGCTTTCGGTGCAAGTAGAAAAAGATTAAAAATCTGTTTAAAATTAATAGCAGGAAGAGATGAATTAATATTAAAAACACAAAACAATGCAATTAAAAAGCAAACAAGAAAAAAGCCCTAGAATTGTTAATGAATACAATGAATTGTAGTTCTTTGAAAATATTAACGAATAACTTAAGATGTGGCAAGCCTGGCCAGGTGCTGTGGCTCAAGCACGTAATCCCAGTACTTTGGGAGGTCGAGTCAGGTGGATCACCTGAGCCTGGGAGTTTGAGACCAGCCTGGCCAACCTGATGAAACCCTGTCCCTACGAAAAACACAAAAATTAGCCGGGCATGGTGGTGCATGTCTGTAATCCCCTCTGCTTGGGAGGCTGAGGCAGGAGAATCGCTTGAACCCAGGAGGCAGAGGTTGCAGTGAGCTGGAATCACGTCAATGCACTCCAGGCCTGGGTGACAGAGCAATACTCCATCACAAACACACACACACACACACACACACACACACACACACACACACACAAACATGCACGCACACGCGCGTGTGAAAATAAAAGAAAGAAGAGAGAAAAATGAGAAAGGGCAAAAATATGTAAATTAAGAATATTAGCAATGATAATAATAGCACAGAGAAAAGTATGAGGCAAAATAGTGCTGCTAAGGGTATTTGAAAAATAACAAAATTTTGCGTGATTTCCACTCTGATTTTTTAATGTATTTATTTCAAATTGAGTAAGTGGAATAATACCTACAAATTGCAAAATTGAAATAGGAGTAAATGTCCTAGCTTCCCAAAAGGTACCTGTCAACAGAATTATGGGAAGATTCTTTAAGGTTTGAAGGATATTTCCCATCTGCGTTAATCAACTCAGGCTACTATTATCCATCAGCCAGTTCCAAAGCCTCTTCCACATTTTTAGGTATCTGTCACAGCAGTATTTAGTTATTCGGCTCTTTGTCATACCACTTCTTGGTACCAAAATCTGTATTAGTCAACTTGGACTACCAGACAATACTACAGATGGTGGTTTAAACAACAGAAATGCATTTTTCACAGGTATGGAGCCTGGAATTCTGAGGTGAGGATTTCAACATGGTTAGTTTCTAGTGACGGATCTTTTCCTGGCTTGTAGATGGTGGCCTTTTTACTGTGTCTTCACAGCCTCTTTTCCTTGCTCATGCATGCAGAGAGAGCGAGCCGGTTTTCTAGTGTCTCTTCTTAAAAGGACACCGATCCTATTGGATCAGGGTCTCAGTCCCATTACTTCACTTAACCTTATTACCTCCTTATAGAGCATATGTCCAAATATAGTCATATTAGATTAGGGCTTCACCATACAACTTTGGGGTAGGGGAGATGACTGAATTCAGTCCATAGCATTCCTACCGTGGCCCTGCAATATTGAGTTACTTTCTGTATTCAAAATGCATTCATTCTGTCCCAACAGCTCCAAAGTCTTAAATTGTTTCAGCGTTAACTCTAAAGTCTAAAGTCCAATGTCTCCTCTAAATACCATCTAAATCAGATATGAGTGAGACTCAAGATGCAGATTCATCCTGAGGCAAAAATTCGTCTCCAGCTGTGAACCTGTGAAAACAGACAAGTATGTGCTTCCAAAATACAGTGTGGGAAGGCATAAGATAGCCCCATTCCAAAAGACAAAAATTGAAAGGAGGAAAGTGATGAATCAAAACAGCTCTGAAACTCAACAAAGCAAATTCCATTAGCTCTCTAGGCTTGAGAATAACCCTCTTTGATTCAATGTTTGCCTTTTAAGCCCAGTGAAGTGACCTCAGCATCCCCATGTGTCTGCAAGTTGGCCCTACCCACCAAGTTCTCTGTGAGGTCTTCTTGGTCTTCCAAAATAGAGGAGGGGGCAGCCTTGCTTCTGGGCTTGTGGTGTGAGTGGCAGCCGTGGTGATCTCTGAATCAGTCCCTTCTTGAGTCAGTCTTCGCTTTCTTGAAAGATAAAGCATTTTTACAGATGAATAGCTCTTTCATCCTTCCCTGTTACCTATAGTCCAAACTAGGTATTGCTGCTACCTTGGTCTAAAATGACAGTCTTTCTGCTGATATAATTCCAATTCCATTCCTATCTTCTGATGAGGTTGCTTTTTAAAATTATAACTTACACATATAATAATCTTGTCATCAAATGGCTGTTCAGCCACATCCTTTGTATTCTCTTAAGAACAAACTGTTTCACTTTTAACAATATGAACAGACTGAACATTTTTTAAATCTTTAAGTGCTGGATATTTTTGCTTAACGGTTTCCTTTTTTTTCATTTCAATCCTTTCACATTTTAATATAAGCAGTAAAGAGGACTCAGGCTTTGTCTTCAACATTTTGTTTCGAAATCTCCTCAGGTAAATATCTGAATTCATGGTTCATAAGTTTTATCTTCCATGAAACACTAGAACACAATTCAGCCAAATTCTTTGCCTCTTTCTAACAGGGATTGCCTTTTCCCAATTTCCCAATGACCTCATCCTCATTTGTATCCATGACCTCACCAGAAAGGCCTTTAATGTCTAAATTTTTGCCAACATTCTGTTCATGAGTCTTGATATTTCTTTTTCAACTTTTAAGTTCAGGATGCGTGTGCAGGATGTGCATGTTTATTACATAGGTAAATGTCTGTCATGGGGGTTTGTTGTAGGGATTATTTTATCACCCAGGTATTAAGCCTAGTATCCATTAGTATTTATGTTTCTTTAAGAAGATGGAGACTTTTTCTATAGTTCTCCTTTATTTTTTTTTCCCTGGGTCCTCACTAGAATTGCCTTTAATGTCTATATTTTTAGCAAAAACCTCTTCAGAGCGATCCGAGTTGCTTCTAATTTGCACCTCAAACCCCTCTAGCCTCTGGCCATTTTCCAGTTCTGAAGATTCTGCCATGTTTTGAGGTGTTTATCACAGTGGCATCCCACTTCTCAGTACAAAATCTCCATGAGTTAACTTGGGCTACCCAACATAATATCACAGACTAGGTAGCCTAAGTAACAGAAATTTATTTTATCAAAGTTCTGGAGGCTGGAATTCTGAGATGAGAGTGCCATCATGGCCAGTTTCTGGTGAGGTCTCTCTTTTTCTCAGTGTCTGCTTACAGAGAGAAAAAGAAAGTGAGTTCTCTGGTGTCTCTTCTTATAAGAACATTAATTTTATTGAATATTTTATTGAATTAGGGTTCCATTCTTAAGGCCTCATTGAACCTTAATTACCTCCATATAGGCCCTACAACAGTCACATCAGTGGTTAGGGCTTCAATATATAATTTAGAAATGTTTTGAAAAAGAAAGGAAGGTTACCCAAATATTCTATAAGGATGGAGTACCTATAATAACAAAATTAGAGAAGTAGGGTAGAAGTTTATATTTTAAAGGGATTCCAGATATTGAAAATGTTGGCACTGAGTAGTAACCATATAAAGTTTGTTTACATTTTTTAGTTGATTTTACATGTTTCAGTTTTTTCTGCAATAAAAATAGTAAACACAAAAACTAGAGATAAAAAGGAAAACAAATTATAGATCATTATCATTTTTTTTCAGATTGTTTTCCCCAGGAAGTAGATTCTAGGGTAGAGTTTGTGAAGTTGATTAGAGAATGAACTTGAGAAGAATACCTATGGAAAAAGGTGGGAAAAACAGGGTTTTGAAAGACAGAAAGAGAGACAATGAGCTGTGATATACACCTGAACACAATTTCAGGTAAATTGATGAGGTTCTATTACAATGTAATAATAATATAAATAAAGCACACAATACATTTAATGTGCTTGAATCATCTTGAAACCATTTCCTCCATCCCCGACCCTCTCGTCCATGGAAAAATTATCTTCCACAAACTTGTCTCCCTGGTTACGAAAAGTCTGGGGACCACTGCTGTAGTGGACTAAAACCTCCTGCCCTTTATATGCTTCCCTCTGTTAGTTATTGCATGTGAGCTGCTTGAGAGGAGTGTGATCTTGGGTGACTGACTCTGAAGTTCAGATAATCCCTGAAGGGGCTGACAGCTGAAGGCTATTTGCTAACATCACTCTCAGAATCTGAGCAACACACTAATCTTTGAAGGAACAGTGGGTGGCACATCTGCATGCCCAGTACCTAGTCCTCCCTTTGTGACCGCTGAACCCATTTTTATATGTACTTTAAAATTATTGATTGACAAATTGCAACTATATGTTTTATGAAGTAAAATATGGTTATGATATATGTTTACAATGTAAAATGATTAAATCTAGCTGATTAACATATCTATCTGATATGATTTGGCTCTGCCCCCACCCAAATCTCATCTTAAATTGTAGTTCTCATAATCCTCACCTGTCATGGGAGACCCCTGGTCAGAGATAATTTAATCATGGGGGCGATTATTTCAATGTTGTTGTTCTTGTGATAGTGAGTGAGTTGTCACAAGATCTGATGGTTTCATAAGGGGCTATTCCCCTTTTGCTTGGCACTTCTCCTTTTTGCTGACATGAGAAGAAGGACGTGTTTGCCTTCCCTTCCTCCATGATTGTAAGTTTCCTGAGGCCTCCCCAACCCTCCTGAACTGTTGAGTCAATTAAACCTGTCTCCTTTATAAATTCATCAGTCTCAAGTACATCTTTATTAGCAGCACGAAAATGGACTAATACACTATTACTTCAAACATTTTTGGGTTTTGTGTGTGTGTGTGTGTGTAGAGAACATTTGAAACTTAGCAATTTTGAAATATAAAATACATAATTATTTGTAGTATCAACACTGTACAAATCTCAAAAAATGTATTATTTCTCTCTAACTAAAACTTTGTACCATTTGACCAATATCTTCTCATTTTCCCCACTGCCCAGCTTCTGGCAGCCACCATTCCACTCTCTACTGCTATGAGCTCGATGGTTTTAAATTTCACATATTAGTGTAATGCTATGGTATTTTTCTGTCTGTACTTGGCTTATTTTACTTAGTGTAATGTCCTCCAGATTTACCCAGACTGTCATAAATGACAGAATTTCCTTTTTGTTTTCAAGACTGAATAGTATTCTATTGTTATATATGCCGCCTTTTCTTTATTATAGAAAACTGCATGAAAGTTCCTCAAAAGACTAAAGTAGCACTTCCATATGATCCAGCAATCCAATCCTACTGCTGGATGTATATCCAAAGGATGTGAAATCAGCATGTCAAAAAGAGACCTGTACTTCTGTGTTTATTCTATCATTATTTATGACCACTAAGATATGGGTCAACCTAAATGTACACAATTCTGTATTCTTTGGAGAAGTAGCTCCTCCAGTATTCAGGTGGACCTCCCTTTCTCAGGTAAAGGTAATAGGAAGAAAGACACGTCCATTGTTTCAGCTGACATTGGCACTGCAATAAATACTATACATTATCTCTTTCCTTTGCTATCTAATCAGATGCCTCTCACCCTCAACTAACAACTTCTTGGCCTCACTTAAGACTCTGAATCAAACCATCAGTCTTGAGGTACAGGAGACACTGATTATCATATCATTTTCAGAGTAGAATTCCTGAACAAATCTGTTTAGCAACACAGTTGGTCAGGGAAGTACGAAAGGACTACAAGTTGCACTGTCTATGTTTCATTATATTACCAATGCTACCATTTTTTAACAGTAGTTTCTTCTCTTTATTATGATCAGGATCACTTTTACATATGAGGACATTTTCTTATTGCCTACTTGTCCCTGAACATAATGTACTCACAGCATCTTCCAGAAAGCTATAAAGTTCAATGGGTCTTTTTGTTTTCTGGTGGAAGTTTTTCCCCTTTTATGGCCCACAACCTCTAAACCTAGAGAACCAAAGTTGAAGGACAGAAAGTACACATTCTCCAAGTGAACCATTGAGAGTGATCTTAAACCGGGACCCTTCTCCTTTCATCTTGTGGTTCATGGACCATACATTTTCTTCCTATGGAAAACATCATACTTTAAAAGGGTTATTTATTCAATGTGTATGCTGAATCCTGGAGGATGGCTTCCCATTATTGCAGAATATCACTTCTGAGCTACTGTCTCAAATGTGCTTTCAGTAAATTGTTTCAACCATCTATTAGACTGCAAGCTTCTTGGCAGTTGATATGGGATACAGTTAATGAGTCTCATAGTCTGGGGCCTACTTCAACTCTTACTTTTGTGAAAAATGGGTCCCCTTATGCTGTGTAATGTGGGATCTTAGGCCAATAAATAAACATTTTGCAAACCTCAGATAATCATGCTGGCTGGGATCATGCAGGCAAAAAAAAAAAAAAAAAAAAAAAAAGAAAATCCATACCTGGTAAAGCTGTCAACCCCTGTTTGAATAAGCCACTGAAGCACAATAAAGTCGATTCTCCAAACTGTGCTTCATTGATTTTCTCAAGGAATGTTGGTATTTCGGGGTGCAATATTTGTCTCAGTTGCTGGAACACAAGATTTACAGGGCTTCAACTCTAGTATATATTTACCTCATATGTGAAAGTACCACTCTTACCCAAAGTTTGCTGTCTTTGGCATAACCAAATTGTGTTGACCTGCAGCTTAAGATGAAAATAAGTCTTGAACCTAGTCCTCAATTTGCCTGCCTTCCTACTGTGGGAGATCATAACCAACTTGGACTCAGAAGAGTTCTTCACTTTCACACTTGACATAAAATTGCTTCTTAATTACTTTTGTCTTCCATTATCTTTTTGACTCACATCAGCTTAGTGTATCATGTCTACCCAATTCCATTATCTGTATAGTTAATATATCCCTCATATTTTTCAAGTCTCTGGCACATCTCTTAACTAATGTATTTCCTTTACATTGGTATACCATCCAATTCCCCACCAGTGGTAGCCTACCACCATCTACATTCCAGTTACTACCAGTAATGGGCTCCTCAATTTCAATGTGATATTGAGTGACCCAAATCCTAAAAATTATCTCATCACCTTTTTCTCAGAAAACTGAAACCATCTCTTACAGGTCGAACTTTCTGGGAAGCAGACCTTGAGTGGGAGATTGCTGTATAGAATGTTGCTTAGGGAGTGCCCTTAGAATCAACACCTGTAAAAAGAATGGGAAAGAAATAGATTTGCAGAAGAACAGGTTCAGTTGTGAAGAATGCCTAACAACAGGTTCAGCTAATACCCAGGGGACACTGGAGGTAAATGGCTCACCTGAATTGTTTCATAGTGACCCCACATGGCCTAGCCTTCTGCCACTGTCAGTCATGGGATAGGGGTCACCCTTCACCCCTGGAAGAACTGCATTATTGGGCAAAGTGATTCTGAATTTGAGGTGGTTCATAAAGGAACTGACTGAAGACTTCTAGTATCAGGTTAAAAGAACTGGGTTTGGGTTGTTGATATCCATATCCACTACCATCACACATGTGCTTAGCTACTGAAATCAGAAATTTGACATTCCAAATAATAAATACTGAAAACAACACATAGATCCTGCAAATCTCTATTTTCATAGCAGATTTCATTGAGTAAGTCAAGATAGTCCACCATCAGAAAATATATGAGCTAATTCACCATTTTGAGTAACAGAAAAATAATAAGAATATCTCGATGATGTCAAAATAACATGTGATGTATAATACTTCTTCTGTATTTTAACAAGCATCAAACACACAACAATTAAAAAATAAAAATATAAAATATTTTTCAAACTTGATTATTTGTACATTCATGAGAAAACTACAGTACATATATGTCTATTTGTAAGATATTACAAGTTCTCACATTATATTTTCAGCAGTATTTAATTTATATGCATGGCCAAGACAATGCAATAAGAATGTAAAAAATAAATAAAAAATAAATTATAATGTCAAAATTTTAATATGGGTAGATGATGCAAATGTCTACATAGAAATTGTAAGATAACCAACTAACAAATTATTTAAACTAATTTAAATTATTCTTATTACTACATTAACCAAATAGAAACATAAATAGAAAAATAGATTGTATTCACAATAGAATAATGATGTATTAAATATTTGACATTTAATTAAAATATAACATTTACATTTTAGATGCAAACTTTGAAATTTTTTTTTTTTTTTTTGAGATGGAGTCTCATTCTTTTGCCCAGGCTAGAGTACAGTGGCATGATGTCAGCTCACAGCAACCTCCCCCTACTGAGTTCAAGCAATTCTCCTGCCTCAACCTCCCAAGTAGTTGAGATTACAGGTGCCTACCACCACACCCAGCTAATTTTTGTATTTTTAGTAGAGATGAGGTTTCGTCATGTTGGCCAGGGTGGTCTAGAACTCCTGACCTCAGGTGATCGGCCCACCTCCACCTCTCAAAGTGCTGAGATTACAGGCATAAGCCATTGCACCTGGCCTATATTAAAACCTTTAAGGATAAAATATTTTTAAGAAATTTAAGATATTCCCTGAAAAAGGAGATAACTGTGCCACAGATTAAAATTACTTTTTATATTATTAATTTTAAAGCAATTTTTAATATATATAAATATATATTTAGAGACTAGGTCTCCCTTTGATGCCGAGGCTAGTCTCCCACTCTTGGTCTCAAGCAATTCTCCCACCTCAGCCTTCCAAGTACCTGGGACTATAGGTGCCCAACTATTTGTATATCATTTTATTTATGTGTAATTAAAAATTAAAAGCCTTCCCTAGTATGCATAGAAATTAAGAAAATTAGAAAATACACACATGTACAAACACACACACACATACATATATACACATTTATATAGTCCTTTTAAAGATTTTATGTGAACAATAATCTTAAATAATGGATAAATAAGTTTTACATCAGAATGCAAAAAAAGCACAAAAGGTAAACATTACAAACCAAAAAAAATTAAATGCATTGTGAAAAGAAGTCTGAGGATGAATATCTAGAATATATAGATGTATGTAAGTAAAAGAAATCAAAATCTAGTAAGAAAAATGAACAAAGGTAGGAGCAAATAATTCACAAAGTAAGAAAAAAATGGAAAAAGAAATCTTGTCAGTCACACAAAAAATAGAAAAATGCAAATTAAAATATTACAAATAACATTATTTCAATATCAGATAAGAACAATGAAAATGTTTGATAATATGAAGTATGAGCAATGTAGTGGGAAAGTGCAAACTCTAAAAAAAACTGGTGGCAGTGTATCTTCACGAGCCTCATTGGAGGGGGTCTTGACTGCATTTATATTCATAAGTAAAATGCACTTCATCAAAAGACTATTTCTTAGGTCATACAACAGACAAATATCTACACAGATAATCTACATGTACTGCCAAGTTTAGATTCCAAAATATATTGCAAGTAAGAACATGAGTTGCAGAAAAGTATGTACATTATTACACCATTTACTGAAAACTAAGGAAGAAGTCAGCATTACATATTTTATAAGACCATATTGAAAAATGATCAGCAATAAAATGATCAGCAAATTGATAGTTTCTGAAGAATGGAGTGGATGGGGGTTGGGAGTTAGAATAAATGGAATTAGCTATACATTTTTTAAGGCTATGGATTCATGTTTCATTTATGTAATTAAAAGAAATGAGACAATGTCCCTAAAAACGTAGAAAAAGAATAGTAAAATAGAACACCTAGGATTTGGAAGACAGGTAAAGTTTAGAATAAATCATGAGAGAGTGTATTTTCTCCCATTCTGTGGAAGAGACAGCAGACAGGAGAAAATGTTTGCAGACTACCCACCTGACAAAACATTAATAACCAGAATAGATAAGGAGCTCAAACAACTCAATGGAAAAAAATAATAATTTGATCAACATGAGCAAAAGATCTGAATAAACATTTCTTAAAAGAAGACATACAAATGGCCAACAGGTATATGAAAAATGCTCAATATTATTCATCATTAGAGAAATGCAAAGCAAAATTGTAATGAAACATTATCTCACCCCATTTAAAATAACTTTTATCAAAAAGGCAGGCAAGTACAGATGCTGATGAAGATGTGGAGTAAGGGAACCCCTCGTACACTATTGGTGGGAGTGTAAATTAATACAGCCTCTATGGAGAATAGTATAGAGATTTCTCAAAAAACTGAAAATTGAACTATCATATGATCCACCAATCCCACTTCTGGGTATG
The DNA here is from genome assembly GCF_047675955.1 of Chlorocebus sabaeus. NCBI lineage: Eukaryota > Metazoa > Chordata > Mammalia > Primates > Cercopithecidae > Chlorocebus > Chlorocebus sabaeus. The sequence continues at coordinate 71,621,721 of NC_132907.1, forward strand.
TGCGAAGGAGAATACATGAGTGTATTAAAGAGATACCTACACTCCCATATGTTTTTGCGGCACTATTCATAATAGCCAAGATATAGAATCAACCTAAGTGTCCATCGCCAGATGAAGAGATTAAAAACAATGAAATAAATGTATATAATGAAATATTATTCAGCCATAAAAAAGAATAAAATTCTGTCATTTGCAACAGCATGGATGGAACTGGAGGACATTATGTTAAGTGAAATAAGCCAAACACAGAAAGATCAATGTCACATGTTCTTATGCATATGTGGGGGTTAAAAAAGTAATTGAACTCAACGAGCTAGACAGTAGAATGATGGTTACCAAAGACTGAATAACGGTAGAGGAAAGGGGGATAAGGAAGGAATGATTAATGGGGACAGAAATAGTTAGATGGAAGAGAGAAGATTTAGTATTCAGTAGCACAATAGGGCTACTATACTCAACAATAACTTGTTGTATATAAAATTGGAATGTTTCTAACACAAAGAAATAATAAATGCCTGAGATAATGGAAACCCTGATCATCCTGATTTTATTATTACTCATTGTGTGCTTACATCAAAACATCACCTGTACCTCATAAATATGGGCAACTATTATGTATCCATTATTTAAAATAAATGTATTAAATTAAAAATGAGAGCAATAAAAGCTGAAGTAAGAAATAATTAACTTAAAAAATAGGATACACTAAATTGATTTATGCTTAGGGAGGGGGGAAGAAATTATGTTAATAGGACATAAATTGCTTTAAGGCATGGGATCCAGGAAAGAGTACTTGGTTGTCAGATACCTGAATGTGGAGATGTCTCACAAAATACACGGAGAGAAAATTTAATTTATGTCATGTCCTCAGTCTAACTGATATCACCTAATCAATCTGTAGATAAAAAAGGTTTGGATTTATGTGTTATAAAGCCTCCTACCTACAACGAAAACATTGACTATGTCAGTATCTACGTGTGTTTAAAAGTTATCTGTTCCTCATCATTTGTACTCAACCTCACACCATGAATAAAGTGGCAGGCTTCCCTCTAAAGGCTACTGCAAACATTTAAGGTAATACCAAGTTTAGTTCAAACTTGTGACCTAGGGGGAAAATCCTTTGTATGATGTGGCAGAAATGAACAGAAGTGAACATTGCAACTATATATTTAAGGAAATTTTAGCCATTAAATTAACATGCAAAAGTCACGGGCAATAAGGAATATTCTTTTATTTCTTTTTGGTGAACATTATTAGTACCCTAAAGTAATCCCTCAGTATAGATTTTATGCTACTTCCTGACAGAAAATATAGACGCTTCTTTTCCATTGTGTATAAGTAATGATACAGTGAAAATATTAGCATCCATCAATAGTTTTTCAGTATGGTCAATATCCCTTTATTTACGTTCTTAGAAAAGAGTGGCAATAGAGAATGGGCTCACAATTAATGACATACACATCAGAGAAAAAATGAGAAACGCATTATTTTAAACCTATTGAGCAGTGTGCTAGCCTAATAAGTTCTGAAAGAAAAAATAATAACTGATTCAAATATAGGAATTGAATTTACCTTTTTAGTTATTTCTGCCTGCAAGAGGCAGGGTTCTCAATAAATGCCACTTCATTAAGCAGAAACATCAATAGTACAGTTTGAATGTGATGTTTAAAACTCCAGGTCTGATGCCAACTCAAGGCAAATGTAGAGAATCCTTCCTGCCAGCCAAAGGGACATTGCTCCACCATTAGACATTCTAGTTTTATCCTAAAATGAGTACAAGTAATTTTTGTCCTCGTGATTCACTCTTTTATCCTACCCTACGTAAATCTTTCCCTTCTCAGAACACCAATGAAATATGTAGTCTGTTTAATATATTTTAACTGATATTATTCACTATCTTGTATATAGAACTTTCATTTTGCCCTAACCATACTGTTACTCTTTAGAGTCAGGAATTATATCCACATAGAACCCATGAGTCTATAAGTGCTCAGAATGAATACTTAGAATCATGGATTTCTTGGTCTGGAAAGGGCTATGGAATAACACTGTCCAACTTCCCTCATTTTCCCAGTGAAAAACCTGGGACCAATTAAGTTTAAGGTATTTACTCAAGATTCCTCAGTTTTTAGTTTGATTGATACTTTTTTCAAAATAAAATTCAAAAAAATGCATGTTTTACTCAAAGATTTACCGAGACATTTCAAAATAACTACTTCTTTTTCAAATACGTATCCAAACACCGCAAATCATGATGCCCCCATAAAACTCCATGTCGTGAACTAGCTATTGAAACAGGTATAAATATGTTACTACTAACAAATATGTTATTACTAAACAAACATTATTACTCAGAAACATAATTTATTTTTTGACATCTTAACGTAACCATAATGAATATTCTTTGCAATATATCCTCCTTGGAAAATCTACAATTCTATTTATTCTTTAAATTTAATTTTGATCAGGAGAAAAACAAATTTTTATTAATATCCTGAATATTGTCTAAAACATTTATAATCGCGAAGCTACTATTGGTCAGCAAACTCTCTAAAACTCAGTGGCATGGAAATAACGTTTCTTTTTCTTTCTTTTTTTTTTTCTTTTTTTTGAGACAGAGCCTCGCTCTGTCGCCCAGGCTGGAGAGCTGTGGCGTGATCTCCACTCACTGCAAGCTCCGCCTCCCGGGTTCACGCCATTCTCCTGTCTCAGCCTCCCGAATAGCTGGGACTACAGGCGCCCGCCACCACGCCCGGCTTTTTTTTTTTTTTTTCCCAGTAGAGACGGGTTTTCACCGTGTTATCCAGGTTGATCTCGATCTCCTGACCTCGTGATCCACCTGCCTTGGCCTCCCAAAGTGCTGGGATTACTCGGCGTGAGCCACCGTGCCTGGCCTGGAAATAGCATTTCTTTTTTCAGTTTCAAGCTGGAGTTTGTGGCTTCAGTGAGATGGCTCTAGTGTATGTGTTACTTATGATCAGAGGGCAACTACAAAGCAGCATTGCACCTGACCAGTTAGATAGGCAAACAAGTCTTTCTTCAAGACTATTGCAATAGCAGAGAAAAACTGAATTCAAGTCCTAATACAAAAGGAACAACTGGTAATTTATAGTCCACAGACACATAAGGACTCAGCAAGGGGAAAATTATTAAGAGAAACTTGGTTAGGTAGCAAGAGCGAAGGAGGTAAGGAACATGATTAGATATCAATGGTGGAGGAAGAGAAGCTTAGCTGGATATCAAGGTTGGGGAGATTCTTAATCAGCTGCTTTAGCAGGATTCTTTACTGAAACTGGGCTCCTTAAGTCACTCATGGACACAAAGAGGGGGGTCAGACAAAATAAGGGCTCAACTGGTCTGAACAAACTGTGGATAAGGAGGGAATCTTTACCAGGGTGCAAGAAAAATCCTTGTTAATACCCAAAACATGATTTTCTCAATAAAGTAGTAGAAACATAAAAGAAAAAGCTCGGTTACACCTTGACTCAGCCTTCACTTGAGTCAGGTGTGCTGACATCCCATTGGCCAGAGTCAGTCACATGGTCAAGTCATAATGGCCTGTGAAAGTAAACATGGAACACAATAGGAGGTAGAGGAGAAAAAGTATTTGTGAAAGAATCATCCACATGATCACTGAATACAATCTTCCTCTCTCTGTTGGGAGAAACATCCAAGTCCAAGGCTTTCCAGTGGTGGAATAGTGGAGTGTTCACATTCAAGAACAACCTGGCAATGACATTTTCAACTTTCTTCATCTTCTCTCTTGCGGAAGTCCCTTCTTCCATACCTTTCTCTCCAGACAGGCAATTTTCTCACTCATATTAACTATCTCTTAGTATGGATAATAGAAAAATTCACTTTTCACCTTTGCTTCTTAATCAGTTCATTCTGCTGTAAGTCAAGTTTCTTCTTTATCTTTTTGTAATTGTTTCAGTGTCTTCCATAAAAGGAGAAATCATCTCAGAGGCCTAATTTTGACAACAAAAGGGAATAAAAGGTAAGAAACAATATACTCCTAAATTAGTACAAATCCAGATATTACGGAGAAATATATTTTAAAATTGGGGGTACTTGTATAAGGAAAAGAAAACAAAATTACAGATACAACAATAGGCAAGGTAAGTGGATGTTTATGTAGAATGAGAAAAAAACTCAACAAATTTTTTAAAGTTAAAAAATCTAGGAAAATTAAAAGCTAATGAAACATCTACCTGCCACATCACTCTATAATAATATTTTCCCCTAAATGCTTATCTGAGTAATTTCTTATCACTTCTTCAGAAAACAATGCTTTAATATAGTTGTATTTAAAATAATAAAAATATTATCTTTTTTCTGGTTGGATAGTTATATTAAGAGCTATCTTTATGTAAAGGCACTAATATCTTAGGATTTGTGTCAAAATCAGGACAAATTTAACAATGTGTTTTATACATAAGCTGTAATATTTGAGGGCTTTATTTATCACATTTCTGAGAGAAGAGAGTGTCTATTTTCATCAAGCTTCTACGAGAAATAAATTATCCTATTATAATTATTATAACTAATAATTGGACAACCGTTGCATAGCCAGGCTTTTGGTTTCGTATGTATGACTTCTAGCTCTGCTATTTTGTCATAGCACTGGTTGAGTCAGTATAGCAGATCTTTTACAATATTTCTAAGACCCATTTATATTATGCATGCTTAATAATATACAAAGCACCAGTGAGGAAAATGGGTTCCCCATTACAACTTTCCATTTCATGAAATTTAGAAATGGAATAACTTCATCCAAATTTATGAATTGTGAGTTTGGGGCCTACTATGGTTTGAATATCCCCTCCAAGATTCACATTGAAATTTAATTGCTATTGTAAAATTATTGGGAGGTGGGACATTTAACAAGCCATTAGAGTCACGAGGGCTTTATGCTCCTAGGTAGATTTAATTCCTTAATTAAAGGCTTTTGGGAATCAACCCTTTTTGCCTTTCTGCTTTCTGCCATGTGTTAATATAGAAAGAAGGTTTTTACTGGTTACTGGCTTTGACCTTGTACTTCCCAGTCTCCAGAACTGTGAACTACTAAATTTCTATTTATTATAAATCTCATAGTCTCAAGAAATATGTGTCAAAATATGTGAAAGTGGAAAAACTAGGAGAAAAGTAAGAAACAAATGAGAAGCACAGATATGTGTGTCATCATTAGATTCAAATATAAATTAAATTTGTCCTATAGATTTCATTATCTTTCACTATTTAAAAATAAGTCAGGCCAGGGGCGGTGGCTCACGCCTGTAATTCCAGCACTTTGGGAGGCCAAGGCGGGTGGATAATGAGGTCAGGAGATTGAGACCATCCTGGCTAACACAGTGAAACCCTGTCTCTACTAAAAATAAATAAATAAATAAAAACTAGCTAGGCGTGGTGGCGGGTGCCCATAGCCACAGCTACTTGGGAGGCTGAAGCAGGAGAATGGCATGAACCCAGGAGGCAGAGCTTGCAGTGAGCCAAGATCGGGCCACTACACTCCAGCTTGGGTGACAGAGTGAGACTTTGTCTCAAAAAAAAAAAAAAAAAAAGTTAAAATTAAAAGTAAAAAAAAATCAAAGTGTCTAGCAAACGCATAAATATATCTATTTCTATATTATTAAAATCTGTTTAAAATCTTCTGATGGTCTAAGATAGGGGCGGGCATAACAGTGATTCTGAGAAAGAAAATATAAATGGCAACTGAAAATTGAGGAAGCTTTTCACAAAATTGACTAAAATGAGTTAACATTAAGTCAGTAAAAGCCACTCACAGATTTTTTTTTTTTTTCTTCCAGCGGGCATGCAGAATATCTAAACAAGGACAATAGTATCGGATTGAATTAGCCTGCTCGTATAAATCAACAGCCTCAAAGGGGAGATGTGAAAGTCACTGACTCTTCACAGATTTTCACATAGAGAGACAAGTACGGCTTTACGTATAAGAGTTACTGACTTAAGACAGAGAAATATTTAGAGATTCTCTGTAGTGAGCATGGGAGTCATACGCTTTTTGAGACAAGGAAGTGGGGAATTGCTGTTTAATGGTTGTACTTATAGCTTTGCAAGACAAAAAATTTCTGAAAACTGATTGCACAAAAACAATGTGCACCTACTTAACACTATTTGACCATACACGTAAAACTGATTAAGAATTTAGCCATTTTATGTTATGTATTTTTCTGTTACCTGTTTTCTGTTATGTGTTTTTCTAATGACAATACAAAAATATGTTTTGCTTTCTAAAACTCTTCACAGTATTGTTTCAAATAGTCACCTTCTTTTCAGGCTTACTATAAGATGATATCTTTTTTTTTTTTTTTTTTTCTACTTTCTAACAACTCTGCTGTAGCCTTAAGCCATCACATAGTAGCAGATGAAAGCACGTGCCCTTTTAATACATACTTTTAATAATGCTCAAAGAAAAGTAGTTCCAAGCTACCTCAGGCCTCTTTGTAGTCTATATTCAACAGAACTGGTAATTATAATTGTAAATTATCTAGAATTGTAAGAGTATATACTTTAGCTAATTGGGAAAGGAGCAATAGTAATTTAAGGTCTTAGTTCATTTAAGAGGAACAGGCTTGAAGTTAAGTGCTCATTTTGCCACAAAGTTTCCAAATATATTAGCACATAGTATTTCTGCATTATGATAACAGACACTAAAAGTACATTGGTGATTGCCATTTGCCCCTGCTCCAATTTGACAACTTCTGTGTGTTTACTATTCAAGATTCTTCTCAATTGACGAACTGCTCCTTAACACAACTCAATGTTATCAGGTATAATTGTGTGGCAGAAGTAATAGTTATTCACAAATATCTTTTATCTCCTTTCTCCTAGACACTTGCCTTGGAATTAGGCACACCCATGCAGCAACACTTTATTCAACAGCACTTAAGGAGAGGTGTGTAGTTCAATTGTTGGCCCAGTGCATGGTAAGTTCCCAGCATTCTCTGGCATACCTTTTTCCCCTTTCCACTGATTGTGATGATGAGGCCTGCTGTGATCCTGGAAGCCACATTTTGAAAATTGCAAGGAAATAAAATATGTTTTATTGAGTCTGAAGCACTATATAGTTTGGTTTCTGTTTCGTAGCATTTTAGTTTACCTTAAATAATTCAAAGTCGAAATAAGCCAGCACATAAGCCCACAGAGCAGAAGGGATTCAAGTACAACTCCTCCAACTTACAACTCTAATTATCATGGATCATTGACAAGAGGTCTATAAAACTGTGCATAGGACTTGGTAGACTGTCTTGTGTGAATCGTTGTCTACTAAATGATGAGGATTAGAAATGGTATCATACTAAAATCAGAAGGGAAAACAGTAGGTCAATATCTTCTGTCTGCTAAAATCTGTCGGAGAATAGCAATTGCACATCCCCCTCACCTCGCAAATAAATTTTCGTGCCTGAAGATAACCTATGGTGTGGTGGGGTGTGTGTGTGTGTGTGTGTGTGGAAATTGAAAGTCAGTCTTAGCAGGCAGTGAGGCAGAGGTTTGCATACAAGAAGTTTATCGGAAAGTAGTCTCAAGTTCAACCCCTGTTGGTGAGTAAATAAGGTAGGATTGGGCAGGAGGAGAAGTTGAATTGCAATGCAATTTCACCAGTCTCAGCAGAGCACACAAAGAAGAAAAAAGTCAGCACCTGGAATTACTCTTCAGGAATCAATCAATGAAGGCAAGTAAATCAGACTCTCATACCTTTGCATCAGCCAGTCACTACACGTGGACTGTCCATTGGGCAGATAGTTTACTTCTGAAAGTGTTTCCCAGGCTTAAGTATCCCAATAAGGCCCTACCTTACCCACTGCAGAGAGGATTACTGACACTTTTAAGAAATATGGGCATGGGGCACTCTAACTGATAATAACCCACTTCTGCTTATTCGTGCCGATTAGATTCCATTATCATTATGAGTAGCTGTGCTATTTAATTTAATGCAGAAAGTGCTAGGAGAGATAGAAACTTTTATCCACAAAATGCATTAATATATTGTTCAGACTACTGCCTAATGGTGAGCAATAGACCAAGGAAGAAAGAGAAATGAGTTTGAGACTGTCTTCTGAGACAGTGCCTACGATGGGTCAACTAATATGCCACAAAAGATATATAAGATCTTTGATAAGTATTTACTGATTGAAAAAAATCAGTTTAATCTATGTGAAGAAACTGTGTTCATAATTTCTCACACAGAGTAGGCTATCAAAATATTTATTGTGTGTTAGATTCACATTTATAGTAAAAATTTGATTACGTATAAATGTATCTGTTTTCATGCAGTATACTTGACTAACACAGGAACTTTTCTTTTCTGGGGCAGGTTGATGTGGCTAGAAAAGAGAGCAATGGGTGTGATTTAATTTTGCACACCCAAGTTATCTATACTCACCAATTTTAAAACAGAATTTTAACTCTGTCAAGAAAAGTTCAAACTTTGTATCATAATTATCTTCCTTCTTCCAAAGCCTCCTTGTTCTCCCCCCAGGGCCCCCCCTCAACACCCCCCCTCCCCAAGCAAGCTTCTGAGTGCAGAAGGAAGAAAGAACAACAGGGAAACAATGGACCATCCATGGTCAATCTATTCCCAGTGACTTCCATGTGATAGATAGGATGTGACACCAGGCATTTGAACATCGTAACCAGCATTACTAATGTCTTGGTCTTGGTAGGAATTTGGGGGTATACACCCCTCTGAATTAGTCTGTGATCCATTCTTTGGCATCTAAAGGTAAGAGCTACACAGTCAGAATCTTCTTTTTCCCTAGGCTATTTCTTATTCTGTGGTTCTATCTGTAGTTCTGCCCTTCTGTCCTATAGAATAATGTGAATGAACTCCAAAACACCTGCCCAGATGCTACTGTAAAACTTAACGGGTTGACAACTTAGTGTTTTGTTGAAGGTATAAGCGAACTGACAAATTTGTAGTCTCTCTCGTACATATTGGATCATTTCATCTCCAAATAGTTTGAATGTCACTAACTGTGACACTTATACCTCATGCATACACACAAAGTTTAGGGTCATCTAAATATACATTAGCATACTTAGCTAAACTAATCATAGCTGTAACAACACAGACATAGGGACATAATAAATATTTATTAATAAATACGTGAAATAGCACAAAGTGGATGATGATGCTTGTGTTTTTCTATCATTGATTTTTATTCAGATTCATCTTATTAATTAATGAACTCTACTTGGAAATTATTAGTTAGCTATAAATATAGTTGAATGCAATAGCATCAGCTCGTATTTCTTAATAAAACTTACAATTACAGAATAAGACTTTGCAAATTCCTTAATATAATCAGCAAGCATGATTTTTACATGTCCTTCAAAATGTATTTAAAAACTCAGTAAAATAGATCTTTCTGGTATATTGGTTTTGATGGACCCATATTTACCCCTGGATGTCACCATATTTTTATTTGTTTATATAAAAAAGTGTCATATTGACAAAAAATCCTAATTGATGCTTAGTGACCCATAAAATTAATATTATTTAAAATATGCAAAAGTAATTTTCTAGAAACCACATGGATTTTTTAGTACTTTTCATCAGTAAATTTTTGCCATTTTTTTATTGTTCTAAAAGAAGTACCAGCATTTCAGTGACTTATGCCTAGAATGTATTGTCACCCCTGACTTGTCTACAACTTTGTTCTGTGTCTACAAACAAGAAATCTAACTGAATAAATTGCCTTTATGTGAGAAATATTGTGATTTTCATGAGGAATCAGACCAAGGGTAAATACTTGTGACAGCCCTCAAAGTGCCAACTTGAATTCAGGTCATGTAAGTCCAACTCATACCATTGGCCCACAAAGTCACATGGCCAAGTCTGATGTCAAAGGCATGGCGGGGTAGACGCCTTCCATAGGAGCCCTGGGTGTTGCATGGCTATGGACCGGGATGTATAATCGCCTGACGGCTGGGGGAAATAATGGCTTGGAAACATTTGCTTACAAATTACAAAGAAGCATTTCATGAATCTCTACAAAAGTCAAATAAAAATAACTTTATTTGTTAGATTTAATGTATAAAATATTTCATTTTCAGTGTTTGTTTTTCGAAACCAAGAGAAACTGTTCAAGGTAATTGACTCAAAACCAGAAAGTCTTACAATTCACTTCATGCGAGAGCTTATTTTGAAAGCTTCCAGGTTTCTTTTATTCTTGAGGTCAAAAATTGAATGACCACAGCGATATAGATTCCTTTGTAAGGCTCTGGAACACTTGCTATATAGATTTTATAAACATAGAGGGTGTTAGAGAAGCGAATATTTTCTTTTCTCTATGAGATCAAAAACATAGAACTCCTATGATTTTTTTGTTCCTTAAAATCCTACTGAAAAAAACGTAAGTTTGGCTTCTTTGGCACAGAAAACTATCCTCTGAACAGATAAGGAGAAAATCTGAACTACAAGAATTGAGACATCTCTATAAGAAATAGTATCAAAGATAGTGGCACAGGCTGCCTTTTGGGAGAGAAACCTGCGTATTAGGAGATAGAAGAAAATGTTCTTTCTTTGCATAACATTTTGTGCACTTACAATAGAGCATTAAATACTTGTATTATCTATTCAAAATATAAATACAAATAAACAAAAATCAGTAGATACCTATATTGACTTACACACTTCTAGGAACTCTCCTCTTTCCTCACATCTCGGTCTTCTTGCTCATTTTACTTTTATTGCTTTGATAATAGATTATGAAAGTTTAACTAGCCATCAATTATATTTCTTATTAAAATGCTACCAAAATAAATGACTTATTTTTAGTTTTTGTTCTCTTCTTATTCTTTCTCCTTATTTCTCTTTCATCATATTTTCCTAAAGTTATTCTATTCCACAAGTATTTTAAGATATCTAATAGCTGATTAGTACAATCTATCTTAAAATTCAGAAGGTTGAAAATGATTTTCAAAGAGGCACTTCTGAGAGAATGCAGATACTGTGAGAAATGAAAGGAAAAGATACATTCTAAGGAAGGTGATTTATTGCTGATGTAGAAATCTAAACCAAACGTGATCAGACTTGAAGAAAATATAGCCACTATTTCATAATACACAAAGAGAGGATTTGTTTTGATGCTATTCTACACATCTAAAATAACTGGTGGGCTCAATACACACTGTCATTTTTTACCATTCCCTCTAACTGCAAATACAATTTTCACCAATGCATACAATTCTTCTAAGTGGCTGAAAAAATTCAAGTAATAATTTCCTCTTCTAATATGAGCACCTAGATATGATTAAGCAAAATGCTGACAATATAGATTCAGGCTGAAGCTAATTAATATTTGAAAATTACAAAAAGGAGCAATGTGGCCTTAGTTATTATGCATTTAAAGCCTGCCAATGAAAATTTTTCTGCAACCAATTTTAAGTGTACACAAAATTTCAGGATTGCTTAGTTATTAGTGTGAAATAATTGACCAGGCGCAGTGGCTCACTTCTGTAATCCCAGCCCTTTAGGAGGCTGAGTTGGCAGGATCACCTGAGATCAGGAGTTTGAGACCAGCCTGACCAACATGGTGAAACCCTGCCTCTACGAAAAATACAAAAATAAGCCGGACATGGTGGCAGCACGCCTGTAATACCAGCTACCTGACAGATTGAGGCAGGAGAATCACTTGAACCCAGGAGGCGGAGGTTGTAGTGAGCCGAGATCATGCCGTTGTACTCCAGCCTGAGCAAGAAGAGCGAAACTCGTTGTCAAAAAAATAAAGAAAGAAATAAGAATAAATGAAATAATTGTTGGTTCTGTGTAGACTGTAGCTAAAAGTATTCTGAAACAAAGTTCTTAGTTTTGTTCTTAGTATATTGTTGGCATATTGTCACTACTCAATCAATATGAAAATCTTGAATCAAGTTATCAAGTATAGACATAATTTTAAAAATGATAATTTCTCAAATTCAATGTATAAGTGGGTGAAAACCTGCTTTAAAAATACCTACAATATCCTATTATATTTACTGAAAATTAGAAACTCACAGTAGCATTGGTGCATGTCAAATAATCTCAGACTCTAGGGGTTTAAAGTAAGAACCATTCGTCTATCTGACTCATGATTTCTTAGATCAGATACATGTTCATTTTTCACTTTTCTTTTCACTTTTTTTTTCTTCTATGTTCTCATTTTTCTATATAATTATTTGGGATATTAACTTTTTTATCTTGCACATTTGATTTCTCATGCAAACTTATATTTTCCTGGTGTTCAGAATACCAGGATTTCAGCTAATGAAACTTGTAAGTTAGGGGGCTTGTTGGTTTCTCTGCTCTCGACAACACTCAACTGATTATAGCCAGAGTGGCTCATAAGCAAACATTATAGCTGTCATTCTTTTGTTTCTATTTTCGTTTTTCTTACTTCTGTTTTTTGTTCTTTCCTTTATTTTCACATTTTCCTATAGCATTATTTGGGATATTTACTAATTTATTTCTCACAGTTGACTTCCCATGAGAAATTTTATTCCCTTTGTGTTTACAATACTACGATTTCAGCCAAAGAAACTTTTTACATCTCTCTCTGTAGTCTACTTTTTGCATGACATTTAATTTACACTCTATAACAGCAAATAGCTTATTCCAAATGAGTTCTTTACACACGACATGGGTGCATGCATGACTTTTCCCCAATCAGGATGTAAAAAGTAAATCCTGTAACTATCTCCCACTGGGAACCATTAAGTTGCTGTAATAGTAGTTCAGAGTCAGCTTTCTCGCCTGTAATATTAAAGATCACCCTCTATTCCCTGAAGAATATCTTAAGTTGAGTAGTATCTCTCACTTGGCAACCATAACAGCTCTTAGCAAAACTATTATAAAAAGCACACTCTGATAGATCCTGTCCTCCTATTACCATATGGACTACAGCTCTTATCGCAAACTGTGTCAACACGTAATTAACCTACTAAATGGTAAGTACAGTAAGGAAATATAGGGAAATACACAAAGAACTCAGATACTTTAATAAAAGTATTCTAAACACCACAATAGCAAATAAATAAATAAATAAATAGAGATAAGAAAAGCTCCCAACTAAGTACTTTTGAAAAGAATATTGAAAAAGAGCAAGGCTTGTTGCAAAAACATACAAATTCAAGTAATTTTTCTGTTCTCAAAGAGTTAAGGTCAAATAACTAAACATTGAATTTTGATTTGGCAGGCTTTCACACAAATCTCAGGTTACTGTGCCGTTAGAGGAGCTATGGATATCAGAAAGAGAATATTCCTGCCTCCTTAATTTTCTTCATTTGTTCCCATTATCTATGGCTTATTTTTAGGAAAAAATGATGCCAAGATATTCATAGTCTGTAGAATTTGTCATCTTCTACTTCAATTGATTTTCTATAAAGGTGCCAAGGCAATTCGATGAAAAAAAAAAAAGCTTTTTTTTTTTTAGCAAGTGGTGCTTGGAAAATTAGATATCTTTATGCAAAAAGATGAATTTAGCAGTTTTGTCATGTAATATAAAATTTATTTAGTAATAGATTATACCCCTAAATGTAATATCTAAAACAATCAAACATTTAGAAGAAAATGTAGGAGAATATATTTGTGACCTTGACTTGGGGAAAAAGTCCTCAGATACAGTCACAAAATTACAAACCATATTTTTTAAAAGTAATCAAAGACAATACTCTAGCACTTCAAAAGTTATTATTAAGAAAATGAAGACTGGGAGAAAATATTAGCGAACCATATTCCACTTAATTTTCACAATATGCACAGAACTCTCACAATGATAAGGCAAATTCCAATTAAAAATGAGCAAAGCTTCAATGTTTCATGAAAACAGATATATAAATGGCTAATAATCACATGAAAAAGATGCTCAACATTATTAATCGGTAGAGAAATGCCAATTAAAACATGATAAAATATTACTTTGTCCCACTAGAATGGTTGTAATAAAAATGACAGGCAATACAAAATGTTGACAGGGATATGGCAAATGGAATCCTCTTACATTGCTGATGGAAAAGTAAACTGGCACTTTGATGAACAGAATGGCAGTTTCTTTTTCAAAAAAATGATTACCAGCTTACCTTAAAACTCAATGATCCCATTCCAAGAAACCTTCCCAAGAAAATAAAAAAGCTGTCCTCACGGAGTCTTGGATATCACACAGCAGCCTTATTTATAAGAGTCGAAAAGTAGAAACAATCCAAATGTTTATTAACTAGTAAATGGATGAACAGAACATGGGAGCAATGTCCAAACAATGGAATACTACATACGTGAAAGCAATGGAATACTATACAACAACACAAATGGAATGAATACAGATGAGACTCAAAAATATGATGCTGATTTAAGGAATCCAGGTACAAATATTAACATGTTGTACAATTCCTTTCATATTAAATGTCTAGAAAGGCAAACCTATAGAAATAGATAAGTGGTTACCTCGGGTTGGGGTTTGATTGAGGACGAACTGGCAGCAAATTGGTACCAGGGATCTTACTGGGGTGAAGTGAATGTTTTAAAATTGGATTATGGTGATAATTGTACAAACGTGTGAACTTATTACAACTTATTGCTTTATACTTTTAGAATGAGTAGATTTCATGTTCTGCAAATAATAAATAAGGATGATAAAAATAAGGTATATCAGGAATCATTTGAATTGCTTTCAAATTGGAGCTATCAAGCAAATGAGAATTGACCTGGCATGTACATCATTGATCTGATATTAGCAGAAAAACAATTCTTGTCATCCTACCATTCTGCAGGTATGAAGTTGTTTGGTTTTAAATATATATACGTGTGTGTGTGTGTGTGTATACACATATAACACTTCAAGGAGATGTTTTTATATCTTCATGCAAATGATTTTATCTTTTGATTATTCTACTTAGGTGTTGGAAGGTCAGCTTTAATCTGTAACTTCTGCCTGTTGGGTATCATTTTGCACTGTGAATCCAAGCAGACCTAGTTGGATGCTTACTCCACATGAAAAAACATAAAAGAATGTGCTTATTGTCTCAACTAAGTCTTCTTTTCTCCAAGTGTTCTTCATTATCGTCTTAGATGTTTTCGTACAACTAATATTTCTGTTTATGTCTGGACTGTATTTCTATTCATTTTGCTTCAAATTGTCTTTTTTTTTTCAAATCACACATTACTTTAATCATAAAGATGTTATAGCAAAATAAAACTCTCTTGATTATCCTCATGCATAATTATGTTTAGACAGGTCTTCATCACCCAGGACTCATAGATTTGACATAAGCAACAGTACGGAAATTTGATATTCTAAAAACTGTCATTTTGTAATGTGGTGATTTCCAGTATCCCTTAAAAGTTTCCTATAATCATCTTTTTTATTGCAAATGGAATGAAATTTGCTTGGCCATTTATCAGAAACTATGCCTATCCTTGGGTGCCCTTGATATAAGTATGCTGACTTTGAATGGGCTATTTATCATGTAAAGCCCTCAGAGATCTCAAAGGAGCATAGGCCTGTGTATTGTCATGTTCAAGTAAAATCCAGTACGTCTACTCTAGCACTGAATAGAATGATGCTACAACAGACACCCTGGTATTGGGTTTGTGTTATGTTGGCTCATGTTTAATGCCTTTATTTTGCATTGTATTATGATGAGGCACACTTACCCATCTCTATCTACTTCAAGATTTTATTATTTTTAAAGAATAGTCTTGGGACTTTGACTTAGATGATCTGATACAACACTGAGTGGATAATATCACAAAAAAGGAAAATGACCTTTATTTGCCCACTGCCTTCATTTTTTTATTATTTTTCAATTTATCTTTTTTGAAGATTAGATGTTTGTGGGATTCTTTAAAATGAGGTCATTTAAGAATTGTTTAATTATATTATTTTAAGTCAGTCTGAGTTGCAGGATCAAATAAATGACATACTATAGCCAAAGACACAATTGAGAGAGGTATCTTAGGGCGTCTGGTCTCTGCAGGATGTATGTTTTATTTCACACAGGAATAGTCAGGAAAAAGAATATGGGAAAAACATATGGCTTTAGAAATTTCAAAACCTATTTTTATTTCTTTTCTTTTTTTCTCTCCCTACTTATATTTAATTATATACAAACACGATTTCCCCCTTTCTGGTTGGAGAATTTCAGTGTCAGATATTCGACTAGGAACCCCAACATTTGAACAAGCACTAAAATATGCTTTTATTTTGATATCATTTTACAAAGAGAAATACAAAAAATAATAATAATGTTGCTAACTAAACATTGCTAACAAAATTTAAAAAATAAATGGACTCTGAAAATATAGAAAAGAGCAGCTCAAACCTGACAAAATGAAAACCAGGATATTGATAGAAAATATATTTTATATTATATATTAAATATAATTTTACTATATCCAATTTTGATTTTATCTACATCTATATGTATGTCTGGGAGACATGATATCAAAGATATATAATCACTGCTTATCAGAAAATAGATAGATTTTGTTTTAAAATAAGTGGACTTTGTCTAATTTGATCTGATTTATTAGATCAATAAAACACCTAAAAGGGAACACATTTTTAAATTTATTAGGGGCTTCTAAAGTATTAACATATGTTTGAATTTCTTGAATGCATACTCGCGAATAGCAAGAAAATCTAATGGAATGCATATACTTATTTTATAACATGTTATACAGTATTAATTTGTTAATGTTATTATTATTGACATAAAGTTGAGGTCTGGATGTACAGTTGTATCATGGGTTGGAAAATATTTTCATCATTTAAACTTTTTTCATACAGATAAATGTTAAACCAAATCCATCTTCCTGAGTAATGCTGACTCCAAACTTCCTGTATTAGTTAATGGCATGATTTTTTTTTATTTAAACTTGAAAATTCAGATCAATGTCTAACATAATCCTGTGTCTCATTATCTATGTCCAAGAAGTCATAGTATCTTTTAACTTCTCATTTCAAAATTATTTTAAAATACTTCATTTTATTCCCTCCTCATTTGTCTTGATCCATGCCCTAGCCATCTCGGCATCATAATCACATCCTGTGTTATTTTTTTCTCGATTCCCAGTAGATTAAAAAGCAATCAAATAAAATATTTTAATTTTATAATTAATAAATATATATAATTTATACAACTATATGTTATATATTACATATAATATATACTTATATTCTATACTATATTGTAATATAGTGTATATACTAATAAATATATTCGTAACATATTAATATATATTAATATTAATATGTATAATAAACATAGGTTAACCAAACTTATTTATTCATTAATTTGTCACAACATAAGTCCTAACTGTAACCAGTCTGGTTTATAGTAGCTTCAAGCCTATGGGGATCTTCCCACCTCTCCAAATTATACTCCTTTTTAAGGACCCATTTTAAACCCAGTTATATTTTGTGGTCTTCTCTAATAACCTCAGAACATATCAGTATTGCTAATATTTCTTGTATCTCTCCTCTTTACATACTCACTAATAACCATAGCTATTCCCAAAATGTATTTTGTCCTATTTTTTTGAGCAATGGGGTGGTAGTAAGGTGAGAGTTTGGATTTCACTCATTGATGGTGGCTCTTAGGCTAAGTAGAAAGCTTTACCAGTTAGTACTAAATCTGATAATTCAGTTTTCACAGGCATCACTTTGAGAAAGAAGAGAAAGGCATTCCAATTACACCCACCAAATATACATCATGATTCTGAAACCTGACACTGATTGTCAGAATTCAGTGTGTGACCTTGAGCAAAAGATTATTTTTCTTCTTCTTCTTTTTTTTTTTTTTTTTGAAATGGAGTCTCACTCTGTCACCCACGCTGGAGTGTAATGACGTGATGTCAGCTCACTGCAACCTCCACTCCCTGGGTTCAAATGATTCTCCTACCTCAGCCCCCCGAGCACCTGGGATTACAGGCACCCACCACCACACCCAACTAATTTTTTTGTGTTATTAGTAGAGACGGAGGTTTCACCATGTTGGCCAGGCTGGTCTTGAACTCCTGACATCAGGTGATCCACCCACCTCGTCCTCCCAAAGTGCTGGGATTACAGGCGTGAGCCACCACACCCTGCCAAGACTTTTTCTCTTCTAACTAAGCATCAGTTACATCACCTATAAAATGGCACTGACTTTTTTTTTTTTTTTTTTTTTTTTTTTTTTACATTACTGTTGGGGCTTTTGAATAAGGTAACAAGCCTATGTACGGACTTTGAAAATTAGTGTATTCCATGTAAGGGCTGAGTCAAATGTACATTTCTAGTCAAGTCAGTGAGAACATCAGTAAAGTAGGTCTGATCTCTACCTGTTTGCAACTTTACTGAGTCTGAAGGTCGTTGTTTTATGACAAAGCTTTCCTTTTTAAATGTTATACTTATTTTTATTCCGAATAGAGACGCATTTATGATAGGGATAAAGTTTTTCATTATAAGAATACTTAATTGTATATACCCTTGGTTGGGCATGTAGTTGGTGGTAAAATACGTAGTTGCTGTATACTTCTGACAGCCAAAGACTTTTTCTTTGGTTTCCAGAGATTATATTGTTCACTATTTTGTATTCTCCATTTGCCTTAACAAAGCAATGTATATTATAGGATTCAACAGTAACTTGTTGGATGGATATTTAAAACCAGTCAATTTGTGAGTGCAAAATGGTGTCTTTTAGTAATCAAAATATTTTGCACCATTGACATCAATAACTCTATTCTGCTGTATCACATGACAGTAAAGAAATACGAAAGGCAAGCATTAGAGGTCAATGATGACAAAAACAGAGTTCAGCTGCCATAACCCGGATCCTGACTCCACTGGTACTATATGACTACCAAATGTTATTCTCATTTGTAAACTAGATAAACTAATAGTAGCACCTTCACATGTGGTGTAAAACTGTAAGTAAAATATTTAATAGGATGCCTGATGCCTAGTCGGTGCTCAGTAAACTAATCTACTTATTATTAGTCATGGATATCGTAGTATTTTACTATTACTGCTACTGGATAACTAGTCCAACCTCTATTTTCTGCTGTGCTCTGGGGCAGCAGGTTATATTCAACAGTTCATGAATCATCTGCTCTTCCCAGTCTATCTGGATATTATTACTCCTTAATCTGAATCTGAATGCCAAAATACTCAATATCACAGTTCTGTGAACCTATCTTCTCTTTCCTTCTGTCACTTGGCTTTTTTGTTTGTTTGTTTGTTTGTTTGAGACAGAGTCTCATCAGACTCAGGCTGGAGTGCAACAGTGCGGTCTTGGTTCACTGCAACCTCCCATTCCCTGGTTCAAGCGATTCTTGTGCCTCTGCCTCCCAAATAGCTGGGATTACAGGCACGCGCCACCACTCCCAGCTAGTTTTTGTATTTTTGGTAGATACAGAGTTTTGCCATGTTGGCCAGGCTGGTCACGAACTCCTGGCCTCAAGTGACCCACCCACTTCGGCCTCCCAAAATGCTGGGATTACAGGCAAGAGCCACCGCACCTGGCCCTGGTTATTGACATAAATATCATCCTATGCGATCAGATGACAGCTTACATTTTCATAAACCCTCTGATTTCAGTTGCAGCTGGAGGGTTAGAGCCACATGGCTGTGATTCACTATTTTGCTGATGGTGAATTTCTCAAGTGAGCATGGTTTGTCTTTGCCTTCTGCCCTCAGACTCTTTCTACACGAAAGGGGGTGATGATAGGAGTCAGTGTGCCTACATATGTATATATATTTCAAAAGAGGGCACAGTTACATCCCTGAGGGAAACCTTAGGCCAATGAGGGAAGGAGTTTTCTGTTTTTTGCTTAGAAAATTCTGAGAGATATTCTGTATATCTCTCCAGAAATCAGAGTGTAATCAAGCCATGTTACCCACAGTGGTCACCTCAATGAAGCCCCTTTACATTGGCTCTGAAGATAATCTGACACGTAAACTATATGCACATGGGCCTTTCATTCATCCTCTGCTTCAATGGGAATGCAAACAAGATCAACAATTTTCAGGATCTAAAAACACTGAACACTGAATATTTCTTTTCCCTACATTATGTATCTATAATTAAATACATATCAACGATTCTGATGCAATTTCTTGCTTTTGTTTACCTTTTTCTCTCTCAAATCATTTCAATTGAATGTGTACAACATATGATATGGCAGAACACAGATAAAGAAAATATGATCTTTTCCCTAGTTGCAGACCACCTGGTAGGCAACTTCATCTCTTTGTTGTTTTGGGGTCAGAAGAGAATGTGGTAGATTGTATTACTCTTCAAAATGATCACTGGCCTCTGTGTGGTTCTCTCTAGAAAGGTTATATATCTCTGTCATATTAACCTCTGGCTTAGCAATGTGTCCGTGATTTTCTTTGGTCAAGGGTATATACACAGAAGTGGTGTTAGTCACTTCAGAGCAAAAGTTTTTGTTTTTGTTGTCTGAATGAGAATTCCCTTGTTTTTTATCTTCTTTCCCTCCCTCTTCAAGGATACTGGAAATGCCCCATAGTCTGGTTGGGTCTGGCAGCAAAAAAGTTGTGAAACAAATCTTCACAATTGTTTGTTTATGGTTGTATAAAATTGTGTGTAGTTAACCGATAATAAAATGTAGAGGAGACAGAGATACCCATTAAGAGACTGCTACAAATGTCTTGGAAGTAAAAGTTCAATCAATGCAATGCAACAACAATGACAATGATAATGGTGGATAAAGCAAATGATAAAATGTTGCTTTTAAATAGTATTTAGGAAGTAAAACTGATGAAACTTGACTCACTGGATGTAAGTATAGGGGTAATAATACTTGAATAGTGGCTCATATTGCATCATGTTTTAGTTTTTCACAGCCTTGTGATGAATTTTCCTTTGTTTATTGCCCTTTGATCTCTTCCTCGCCAACAGAGTAATCTTATAGCATAATTTTGATGATGTCATTCCTTTTCTAAACAGCCTTTTATGGCTTCCATTGCCAATAAATTAAGTTTGATGTCCTTAGCCTTAATTATTTGTCCTCATGTTTTAGTATCCATTTTTATCTTTGAAGTCTTTATTTTCTTAAACAAATTCTATTGATTTATTGTATTTTCCCAAAAGTAATTTTTGAGTTTCCAGGCAAATATCTTGTCCCAGTCATTATATTTGCCTAAATGCTTGTTTTTCTACCTCTGCTTACATTAATTGTAACTTGCTTTAGTCAGGAGATATTAGATACTACTAGTATAGTAACAAAAATACCCAAATCTCAGTGGTGTAGAAATAAAAGCTATTTTATCCTGCCATACTACATATCCATCTAGGGACAAATAAGACTCCAGTGTTCTCTTCTTTCAACAACCCATGCTGATAGAAGCACGCACAAATTTACATTTATTCTTCAATATTCTGTTTGGAAATGGCAATATTGTTTTCCGTTCATATTTCACACCACGTCAGATACCAAGACTGCAGAGAAGTGCATCCCTCCTATAGGGAGAGCAGCAAAAATCTGCGAAACACGCACACCAATGTAATTTATTACATGGTCATTTTCAATCTCTTTCAAATCTCACTGATTTCGTTAATTTGATCTTCTCCACTCCACCTTCAGAGGCTCTTTTTTCTCCAACTTTTGCCATTTGTACTAATAATATTGCACATCTTATCGTGCCCCAGGAGGGGTCAAAACATTTATCTTTTAAATGACAGATAGCAAACATTTTAGGCTTCATGTTGTAGTTCTCTGTGACTACTTCTCGACTCTACCATTGTAATGCAAAAGCAGTCATGAACAATACATAAAAAATCGGCAACACTGGATTTCAATAAGTCTTTATTTACAAAAGCAACTGGCTGGTCTTCTGTTGTAGTTTGTAGACCCCTTACTAGAGCAATGACTGTCCAACCTGAGCGTGCATTGGAAGCATCCAGAGGGATATTAAAGCATAGATTGCAGGGTCCTACTCTCTTAAAGTTTCTGATTTGATAGGCTAGGGAAGGGCTTGAGAACTTGTCTTTTCAATAAGTTCCCAGGTGATGTTTTTGCTACTGGTCCGGGGACCACACATTGAGAACTCTTGACCTGTAGAACAAAGACAGTGTTCTGTAGCCAATGACCTATTATTTGTGATCAAAAAAAGAATTTAAATAAATGAAAAATATACTATACAATTGAGGGAAAAGCAATGTTTATGGTTCATTTTTTCATCAGCATGTTCTTTTTTTTTTAATTTTAAGTTCTAGGGTACATGTGCATAACGTGCAGGTGTGTTACATATGTATACTTGTGCCATGTTGGCGTGCTGCACCCATCAACTCGTCAGCACCCATCAACTCGTCATTTACATCAGGTATAACTCCCAATGCAATCCCTCCCTCCTCCCCCCTCCCCATGATAGGCCCCGGTGTGTGATGTTCCCCTTCCCGAGTCCAAGTGATCTCATTGTTCATTTCCCACCTATGAGTAAGAACATGCGGTGTTTGGTTTTCTGTTCTTGTGATAGTTTGCTAAGAATGATGGTTTCCAGCTGCATCCATGTCTCTACAAAGGACACAAACTCATCCTTTTTTATGGCTTCATAGTATTCCATGGTGTATATGTGCCACATTTTCTTAATCCAGTCTGTCACTGATGGACATTTGGGTTGATTCCAAGTCTTTGCTATTGTGAATAGTGCCACAATAAACATATGTGTGCATGTGTCTTTATAGCAGCATGATTTATAATCCTTTGGGTATATACCCAGTAATGGGATGGCTGGGTCATATGGTACTTCTAGTTCTAGATCCTTGAGGAATCGCCATATTGTTTTCCATAATGGTTGAACTAGTTTACAATCCCACCAACAGTGTAAAAGTGTTCCTATTTCTCCACATCCTCTCCAGCACCTGTTGTTTCCTGACTTTTTAATGATAGCCATTCTAACTGGTG
Source organism: Chlorocebus sabaeus (assembly GCF_047675955.1). NCBI lineage: Eukaryota > Metazoa > Chordata > Mammalia > Primates > Cercopithecidae > Chlorocebus > Chlorocebus sabaeus. The sequence continues at coordinate 71,644,624 of NC_132907.1, forward strand.
TGAGATGGTATCTCATTGTGGTTTTGATTTGCATTTCTCTGATGGCCAGTGATGATGAGCATTTTTTCATGTGTCTGTTGGTTGTATGAATGTCTTCTTTTGAGAAATGTCTGTTCATATCCTTTGCCCACTTTTTGATGGGGTTGTTTGTTTTTTTCTTGTAAATTTGTTTGAGTTCTTTGTAGGTTCTGGATATTAGCCCTTTGTCAGATGAATAGATTGCAAAAATTTTCTCCCATTCTGTAGGTTGCCTGTTCACTCTGATGGTAGTTTCTTTTGCTGTGCAGAAGCTCTTTAGTTTAATGAGATCCCATTTGTCAATTTTGGCTTTTGCTGCCGTTGCTTTTGGTGTTTTAGACATGAAGTCTTTGCCCATGCCTATGTCCTGAATGGTACTACCTAGGTATGGCGATTCCTCAAAGATCTTTGCTGCCGTGGCTTTTGGTGTTTTAGACATGAAGTCTTTGCCCATGCCTATGTCCTGAATGGTACTACCTAGGTTTTCCTCTAGGGTTTTTATGGTATTAGGTCTAACATTTAAGTCTCTAATCCATCTTGAATTAATTTTCGTATAAGGAGTAAGGAAAGGATCCAGTTTCAGCTTTCTACTTATGGCTAGACAATTTTCCCAGCACCATTTATTAAATAGGGAATCCTTTCCCCATTTCTTGTTTCTCTCAGGTTTGTCAAAGATCAGATGGCTGTAGATGTGTGGTATTATTTCTGAGGACTCTGTTCTGTTCCATTGGTCTATATCTCTGTTTTGGTACCAGTACCATGCTGTTTTGGTTACTGAAGCCTTGTAGTATAGTTTGAAGTCAGGTAGCGTGATGCCTCCAGCTTTGTTCTTTTGACTTAGGATTGTCTTGGAGATGTGGGCTCTTTTTTGGTTCCATATGAACTTTAAAGCAGTTTTTTCCAATTCTGTGAAGAAACTCGGTAGCTTGATGGGGATGGCATTGAATCTATAAATAACCTTGGGCAGTATGGCCATTTTCATGATATTGATTCTTCCTATCCATGAGCATGGTATGTTCTTCCATTTGTTTGTGTCCTCTTTTATTTCACTGAGCAGTGGTTTGTAGTTCTCCTTGAAGAGGTCCTTTACATCCCTTGTAAGTTGGATTCCTAGGTATTTTATTCTCTTTGAAGCAATTGTGAATGGAAGTTCATTCATGATTTGGCTCTCTGTTTGTCTGTTACTGGTGTATAAGAATGCTTGTGATTTTTGCACCTTAATTTTGTATCCTGAGACTTTGCTGAAGTTGCTTATCAGCTTAAGGAGATTTTGGGCTGAGACAATGGGGTTTTCTAAATATACAATCATGTCATCTACAAAGAGGGACAATTTGACTTCTTCTTTTCCTAACTGAATCCCCTTGATTTCTTTCTCTTGCCTGATTGCCCTAGCCAGAACTTCCAACACTATGTTGAATAGTAGTAGTGAGAGAGGGCATCCTTGTCTTGTGCCAGTTTTCAAAGGGAATTTTTCCAGTTTTTGCCCATTCAGTATGATATTGGCTGTGGGTTTGTCATAAATAGCTCTTATTATTTTGAGGTACGTTCCATCAATACCGAATTTATTGAGCGTTTTTAGCATGAAGGGCTGTTGAATTTTGTCAAAAGCCTTTTCTGCATCTATTGAGATAATGATGTGGTTCTTGTCTTTGGTTCTGTTTATATGCTGGATTATGTTTTTCTTTTCTTCACAAAATCCAGGTGACCAAACTTAGCCAGAGACTGCCCTGAATGAAATTTTATTGGCTACATAAATGAGTTACAATAAAGTTAGCATTCACCTTGTTATAGCGACACAGCATACAGTGTATAAATATTACATTTTTCCATGCTTCCTTTCACATGATAGACAGGTCACGAAATTGTTTTGTTTGTAAAGTCTCCCCAAGCCATTTCAATTCGTCACGATACACAAAGCTTGGCTACACCAACTACATCAACCCATTTGTATTCACTGAAACAAAAAGATTTCAGACAGTCACAATAATTTTATTCTTTTTCCACACTAGCATTGAAAAGACATTATTTGTGCAATTTGAGCTACCAATCCTACTGTACATAGACATATTTTTAAAACTGTATTGAGACTCTGTACTCGAGATTTTTTATAGAACAAAATTAAATGATTACCTGAAATATTGTGGCATTCTTGATGTCTAAATAATAAAATGACTGAGATTCTTAGAAAATACACAATTCTTGGTGAATATATTTAAGCAAATGTTTATTCAATAGTTAGCATTTTAATAGTGAAAAACCAAGAAATATAATCATGGTTAAAGAATGTAAAGTTGTTTTGTGGCTTTTGGAGGAATAGGTTTTCAACAATTATACTTTCCATTGTAATATTTTATTGCCATTATAATATTCTATAAAGTTTTATGTAATTATTAATAAATTCTCTCATAAAGAGAAGTTAACAGTAATTTTAAAATCTTACAATATTTAAACATGACAAAATTAAAACAGACCAGACTAATATATATAGTCTTAATTATCTTTACTTCTTCATAGAATCTGAACCAAGTTAAATCAGCCTAGAAACAAGTAAATGGATTAGGAGAAATTGCTTGCACATGGTTTCTACCACAATAAGCATCTGATTCTCATTTAGACAATTAAACAATGAAACAGCTTCCAGGTAAACGTAATTAATCGTCTTGATTCACAAAATAAAAGACCCAAGCGATTTAGTGGAGGAAAGACTAATAGAACCCACGACTTTTTCCTCCCAGTTGACAGTTCTCTGATATGCAATAGACCTCAAGCATTTAAAAAGCAAAGCTTCCGATGCTAACCCAGGTGCTATCACTTTCTCAGCGCCTAATCTTCACTCTCCGCTAGGCTCCTTTAATGAGCCTTCTGAGAGCTAAGGAGTCCTCGGATTCATTCAAAGCATGCTACAATGAACGCTAGGGGGGAAAAAGAACAAACAAGATACATTTCAAATATAGGATTCAATTACTTTTCACAACTCAATGATGTGTCAAAGGCACGCTGTGTTTTGTTTTGAGGGCGGGGAGATGACAGGAGGGAATCCTGGGCCCCCATTGGCTCGCCGCTCGCCGCTGCAGTTGAGCTCCAGCCGCTCCGAAAGCATTATTGATCTGAAGGGTAAATGTGGAGGGAGCCACAGAGAGGGGTCCAGGCGTTTCTGAGAAGAGAGGCAGCCTGTTCCAGGAAGAAAGTGGTGTCTACTGGCTGCCTGGCCTGGAGAACATTCTGTGAATGAAAAGGGACAAAATGCAAAGCAGTGTGGTGGCACAGTGATTTGGAAAGGGGAAACAGGAGAGAAGGGTCTCACCTTCCGCGCAAGGTTGGGCTGTTGGCACCCTGCTGCGGCCGTCCGTGCTGCTGCTCCTGCAACTGCCTTTTCTGCCATCAGGTAAGGCTTCCGTTTTTGATTGGGATTGCATCGCGTGTGTGATAGCTTCAGGGTGCATGCACAGAAATTCATACATGATTAATAAAGTGATGCCTAACGTAGTGAGAAGCTGAACGAAGCTGCACACAGATCTGGCAGCTGAATTAGGAGCTTGTGCGTGGTTTTGCTTTAGGAAACTTCGGTAAGTTCTAAACAAGTCTGGTCCTCAGAGCGTGAGAGGTTACATGAAAAGAGGAGGGAAAGAAATGTTTTAACCGCAAATGCGTCTTGGCATGGCTAAATTTTCAAATGAAAATAAGTAGATGCGTTAGATGTCCAACTAGTTATTTTATAAATGGCTTTATAAATATATGATTTTTACAACAAAATAATGAATGCTTTATTTTCAAAGAGCTTCCAGAAATGCCGACTCCCCTCACTCATTTCTCCACTGACGCTGAAATTTATATACTTCATTCTTCATTTAAAAAATGCCACTGTAAAACCATTTACATGTTTTAATGGCCTGCCTCTCATGGTTCAGCCATCTGAGTTTCCTACCACAAAACTAATCTGGGACAAATGAAAGAGATAGATTACCAGATCTGCTGTGGGTTATATAATATGCATTTCCAAATTATTTTAAGGTTGTTAATCATTTGGTGATACATTTAACAAGGAGGAAATATGTGTGATATAGGACATAATGGCAAATCATTTTTCAAAAAAGACCTTCAGCGTTTTACAAGTATTTGCTTATGTTTCTAACATCATTGTTTGTTTTTTGCTACATCGGGACCACAGTGCATTTAGAACCTCTGTACTTGAGAACACTTGATATCTCTTAGAGTCACATTTCTCTGTACTCTCTGGAGAGGGAACTGACATACTTTTGGCTGATTCTGCGACCATTTCATGATTCTCAATTTCTCATCGAGTATTTTGAAGCTCATTCACAAACTGCTCAGCTAGAAAATTACCTTACATACTGAGGGGGAAAACATTTAAATAGAGTACATTCTGAAAATGTGTTTACAGTTTTAAATTACACTAACATGACAAAAACAGGAAAAATTCAACCATGCCAAGGAGCTATTAGTTTGTTTGATCTTCACTGTATACCTGAGCAGTTGTAAGGTTACAAAATAATGTCCAGACACACAGCTGTCAAGAAATACTGAACCTCATCATTCAGTGGCAGCACTTCATCATTAAATTATCCAAGACAGTTTAAAATATCACCTTATGTATTTTTATTATTATGTCTAGTGGGGAATTCAACCGAATAAGTTTTTATTATAAATATTTCCATGATTCTAGCAGAATGTCTCTTCAGAATTGAAAGGCAGATGGTTACTTTGCCTAAACCATGAACAGGTGATTGACACATCGTTTTGGAGTTATTGAGTGGATAGCCACATGCAAAATAGGGGCTTCCCTTTAAGTAATTTAACTGATACATCAAGTTATTCAGCAATAAGATTTAGAAACTGTTTCTCCACCTTCCATGAAAAGGACTGAAGTAAAAAGAGGTTTCCTATTAACTTGAAAATCTAATTCTAGAACATAACATATTTTTCTCCTAATTAATAACTCTTACTTCAGAGACTAACTTCCAAGATTAACCCTGTCATTGTTAATCCCCTTCCCCATTAAAAAAATATATATTTTGATTTTCTGTGGTGTTCCGTAAATCTCTGCTTCCTGTGTTTTTAACTTCTACTGAGATGTGCCATTTCCAAGCAGTAGGGGAAAGTTTTTAAACCACAAATGCTTTTTTCTTTTCTACTCAAATTCACTCCTCTCACTGATCTGCTTAGTGATGTGACCCTTTTAGATAATTCCTACAAAAAAGAGAAAGCTGCATTATTGTCGGGGTGGGGGTGGAGGGAGTGTGAGTCGCTTGTTCCACGTGCAGAACGATATGTATTAAGTTCTTACTACATCACAGCGTTTAGTTTATGAGGAAGAACATTTCTCTTAATGCCTCACGTGACATACTTATACCTCATATGACTCTATCCTTTGCGGATGGAGCGTAAAACTGATCTCCTTAAATTGAGCATCTTTGGAACCTGATATTTTGGCAGAGCCTATTTCATGTAAGAGTTTGGGATATAGGTTGAAATCAATCCTTTATCATTATGAGATTAATAAGGATATATGTCACTCTTGCCTCTTAAAATGCATTGTGATGAACATCAAATCAGTCTTGCCATGATAGGAGGATTCAGAGTGATGGCTCTCTTTAAAAGTGAGCCATGTTTTCACGTAAAAATATAAAATCTAAGGGCTTGGGTAATCAAACGACCTACTAGCAGACTCTGTTGTAAATTTCTTCATACTTCCAAAGGGAAAGAGTGATTACAGATGTCTCATTTAAAGTAAGATATTATCCTGTTCATCTTCTAGCAAATTATTGCCGTTTTAGAAGTCATTATGTCATAAATTTTCATGTGATCATTACAACATCAATAGAGAACATTTTGCTTATAATCTAGTACCAATTGATATTCCTATTTATGTTAAATTATAGGTGGAAAATGTTTATCCTTCCTGTTTAACAAATATTGTGTTTTATTTTTATGAATGGGGTTAAATAGTACCCCAAAATACATTTAATCATTAAATAATTGAAAATGTGTTATTTTTACTAGGAGCTTTTTGTTCTGCTAATGCATAATAATTGAACGATTTAAACTCATAGCTTTTAAAAGCATTTTAACTTTCAGCTTTAAGACAGTTGCAGTTTTTTCCTGACTTACTATGCTAGAAGGGTAATATATCATAACCAAACTTCAAAAGGAAGATGTGTGTGTATGAATGTGTACTATGCTACCTGTATAGAATATCAATAGTAGTTACTCAAAGTTGTTTTTAAGCATCTCATCAGAAGATGATTAATAAAATGGAGTAAATAATATTTTTACAACAGACTGAGAGTTATGATTGTTCTAAAATTAAATAACAGATGAACTCTACATAATCTTTTATGAGGTTATAGATAAATGCTTTAAGAATTCAATCATTCATTTACTCAATTATTAATTTTCACTTCATTTAGTAAGCACCTGTTAAATTATTGAAAACAAGGCATATGTTTACCAGTCTTATAAATTTAGCTGTATTCAGATTTGTGTCTATCATGTTATAGCTGATGGTATTAAGGGATAAATTAAATCTTCATTATGCTTCAGGTATTTTTTTCACGTTGGTTTTCTTCCATAACCCTTGCTCCGTGAATATTTAAGCCATTTCTCTACAAATGGATTTATATTACTTTGAATATAAGATATATGTTTCTTGAACAATGTAAAATTCTTCTTAAAATATAAACATTCATGCATATATTTGTGAAGATTCTAGTGAATAAGACTCAAATCTGTACACTGATACCCATTAGGGAAATATAGAACTTACGTATTATTCCCTAAATCTGTATGTTCAAATGGATATATGTTACTCTTGCCTCTAAAAATGTATTGTTTTTACTGTGTGTTCAAATGGCTGAATGATGCATGCTTGGTTCCAAGTCCAAATATATAGTCAAACATTAGGACATAGGTTGTGTATTTAGACTTACTGGCAAAGCAGGATGCTAAATACAAGTATGGTTGAATATAACTTCAGTGCACCATAAAATCAAAAGGTTCTATAATTCCAATTTCCTGTAAAATTATTATAACATACAAAAAAATTCCTGCATGTACAAAGATGAGAGAGACCTGATGCACCGTCTACATGATGATGTGGAAAGTTCAAAACTTGAGTCAGACAATTATTTGAAGCCATAATTTGAGGATTATTCCATGAGCAATTTGGGAAAAGTTATTTAACTTTTTGATCCTTGAGTTATTCTGTTAATTTAGTTGGATATTACCCCACAGATAACACTCATCATGGTCAGGTCTTTCTCTTTTTAACCTTCCTCATCTCTAAGCTAGATTTGCACAGGGTAACTACAGCTAGAGCTGGCACATGGGGTTAGAAGAAAATACGTAGTGTCCACGATTTGTTACATGCTGAACTTTGTCAAGTTGGAGTAAAAGGGGTTCTCAAGTGACTCGTCTAAAAAAATAATTTTTTGATGAAATGTGAGTCCTCACTCTGAAGAAGCACAGTATATCCTAAACGTGATATGATATGGTGAGAAAAAAAATCCACACTTATGTACAGCATACAAAAAAGTACAATACAGAAAATAAAGATTTCCAAAATAGGGGAAAAAAGACAGATTATCTACAAAATATAACAATTAGACTGAATTAGAATTCTCAGTGACAACAAGGAGAGACCAGAAATGTGTACACATAATTCCATTTTAACTCAAATAAAATAACGGCCAAGCTAGAGTTATACACTGAAGAAATTCTCTTTCAAAAGTAGAGACATTTTCAAACAAACAAAATCACCGGCATCCCTCCCTGATAAACTATCTAACCAATGTGCTTCAAGAAGGAAAATGATCCCAGACAGAAGATCTGAGATGCAAGAAGGACTGAGAAGCAAAGAAAATGGTGACCATGCGGGTGTGGCTAACAAACTTCGACCATGTATGAACAATAATATTAAAAATTTATGGAGCTACATAATTGAACCAAAATACTGGCCAAGGATAGCAAAACTGGGGGATAAAGTCTTGCAAGATGGTTACGTTATTTGAAAGAAAGAATAGGTTATTAATCTGACACCACATTAGGTAAGATGAAATGTAATCACTAAAAAACAGTGATAGTATCAGTCATTGATTAAGTAGATAAAACAAGCACTGGAAGGTTAAAAAAAGAATACTTTCAATAGACAGACATGGATATCCCTGGAATTTGAAAAATAGTAAGTTTACATTGTGATGAAACTTTTGTCATCATATTTGAAAAGGTTGACATGTCAAGTAAAGAGACAACAGGAGGTAATCAGAGAGTAAGTACAGAATGAAGGGAAGTTTGTAGTATTTTGTTTTATAGAGACTTGAGCACATGAACAGATAAAATAGAAATCATTAAAAAGAGGCTGATCACCAGACTTGGTGGCACACACGCCTGTAATCCCCACTACTCAGGAGGCTGAGACAGGAGAATCACTTGAACCCAGGAGGCGGAGGTTGCAGTGAGCTGAGATCGCACCATTGCATTCCAGCCTGGGCGACAGAGCAAGACTCCGTCTCAAAAAAAAAAAAAAAAAAGAAGAAAAGAAAGAAAGAAGCTGATCATACATATGCATACAGTGAAAGGGAATTAAATGATGGATTAAAGTTTTAGTGAACATGAAAATTTATAATATCTGGAGAATAGATGAAGGATACAATTAGAAAATGTCATTAATTTTAATAATGCCAGTGATATAGTATTTTTTAAAAATCATAATTTTATCTGGCAGTTCAATGTTTATTCAAAAAAGGATTATTAGGAAATAATCAACCAAAATGTGATACTAATTAAATGATCAAAAATAGTATTTTTAAATGTAATGGAAAGAGCTTCAAATGCTCAGTAAATGTTGAAAACTAGAGGAAATTAACAGTAATAGTCTCCATTCTACCAGTGAAAATATATTTTGGGGTGCTATCATCAGCACTAAATGAAATGATGTATTTAAAACTATTTCTGAGTAAAGAATGTAGGAATGATTGAAGTAACAGCAGATAACAATATATCCAAATGAAGTGTCTTCCTGCAACTTTCTGAGTCAATATTTCCATGAAGGGTTGCCATTATTTTAAGGGAAGTGATTACAGACAGATTTTAAAGCAAGATTTTACTGAAACTTACTCTTTCCTAATTACTAGGAAATGATAGTGAGTGAAAAGTGTGAAACAAGCTCTTGGTAAGGCTTCAAGTTATATGTTTACTTAGGTAAGAATGGAAAACCTCAAATAAATTTCTGAAGTAAAAGAGTGTCTTATCGTGAGAAATCCAGTTATATTAATAACTATCCAGTATTTGTGCTCTAACACCTACTAGAGGAAGTTCACCAATATAAGATCCTAATAGAAGGAAGCCCAGTATAAGAACTGTTGTTGAGAATGTAATTGGAAGGAATTGTAGTTGTGTCAAGTAATCTAACACATAGGGCAAATTTCTATTTATATTAAACATTAACAATATAAATTTTAACAACAGTATTTAAAAGATTGTCTTTAATATACTCAAAGCTGAGCATTTTACATTTTGTTGACAATTTATTATTTTTTTTATTATTTTTTATTATTATACTTTAAGTTCTAGGGTACATGTGCATAACGTGCAGGTTTGTTACATATGTATACTTGTACCATGTTGGTGTGCTGGACAATTAATTTTTATATGCCTACAATTATGTAACACCAGTAGTGATGAGGAAAAGAGGTATAAATGAAAATATATGGCATGTGATCTGCCCTGGCCCAGAGGTTTACATACACCTCCAGATAGGGATATTGTCAAGCAGGTGTTACTTTTTAAAAACAAAAATGAAAGTCATACTTATTTAAAACACACAAAATAGCACAAAAGCACAGACCTATCTCATAGAGTTTTGGCTGGATTGTAAAATTGTAGAATCTTTGGGGAGGTAAATTTGACAGTATCCATCAAAATTCAAAATCCAGCAATTCTAATGTTTAGATGATTTCTTTCACATAAATTCTTTCAAGTGCTTTTTTAAAAATTAGTTTCTGGTTTTATTCTATCATCACTGAGTGCTTCTTCTTCTTCTCTTTTTCTGAGTTCTCTGTGTCTTTTGACCTGTAAATACATCTATCAGAGCATCCCAGGGCACCATCACAGGCCCACTCATCTCTCTATCTAGAGAATCACTGAAGGGGTAATTGCATCAAGTAGCATGGGTTTAAATGCCATCTGGATGCCTATTTCCAAATCTATGCCTTTACTTCTAAGCCTCTGCTGACTTCAATTCAGAATGCCTGCTCAATATTTCTATCTAGGCATCTAACAGTCACTTGAAACTCAAGTTGTTCAAAACCAAATTTTTCATTTCTGCTCCTCTTTACCACAACCAAAATATACCCATTTTCCTAATCTTCTTTATCTCAGTAAATAACATAATTATGCATCCAATTTCTTAAGACCTAAGGGTCATTTCTGAGACCTTGCTCCTCTCCCTTCCACCCACATGTGGTACAATATCAATTCTACTGCTTCCTGACTTCCTTCTCTAAATACGTCTTCAACCCAGTAACTTCAAAAACCCAGTAACTTCCATCCAGTAACTTCACTTCGTACACCACAGTCACCTTCGCTCCAGACACTATTGTCTCACATCTAGACTGTGCACTAGTCTTTAAACAGATATTTCTGCTTCTACTTTTACACTCTTCCTTCTCCCCGACCCCAACTCATTACACAGTAGCCAGATGTACACCCTCAGATATAGTATCAAAGTACTTCCCATGGCTTAAAACCAATATCTGGTCAAGCCCCTCCATTTCCTTTCTCATTACATCAAGTTCAACAGTGCCACAAGGCCTTGGCACACACCTAGCATCCCCCTTTATTTCATGTAAATCTTGGTTTAATTGTCATTACATCAGAGTGATGTTCTCTAACAATTGTCTGAAAGTAGCACTTTCTTCTGCAGAAGAATCATCTCTACCTTTATCCAACTTCATTTTATAAAATAGGACCTACTTCATAGTATATGATGTTGAATTACACTGTTTGTTTTTCAGTGTAAAATGCAAGTCGCATGAGGAAAGTCCTATAATAGTGACGGGCACGTAGCAGCCCTTAATCACTATTGTTTGGTGAATGAATAAATGAAGGAATGGATAAGAGTGCATAAATTCACCTAAACATATGCATATTAAAGGAGTTTGAGCAATTTACATCATGATATGTTAAAAGCGGATATATTGAGGGATGGGTGTAAGACACACTTGTGAATTATAGAACTTTCTATTGTAATTTATTCATGCATTTACCTTGGCCTATAAATGTACTAATCATTAACTGGTCATGTTATTAGTGTTAGTATTTGGCACAGCAACTGTGTTCTCAGGTGAAAATGATTAGGGGAATAAAATAAACACAATATGAGTGTAATTCTACAAAAAACAAGTTTTTGCAATTTAAGGCAAAATAATATGGATGAGTATTGGTTATCTTTTCAACTCAAGATTTAATAATATCTCACTATGTATAATGTGCTCAATTTCCCGTGTTGTCTACAATTAAAATAAAACACCCAGAACATACTGAAAAGGGGGAAGAAGGCCTTTCAAGTTTGCCTTAATTGGCTTTAAGATTCAGTTTCGTTATCTGAAGAGAACAGAGGAGAATCAGTATTAACACCTGGACTCAACTCTGTGCACTGTCTGGAGCTCCTAAAGTAGCAATTAAATGACTTAATCTTAAAGCCCTCCGAGGTTTAATTCAGTAGCTCTCTTCAGAAGGGCATTGCTAATTCTTCCTGAATTGCTGCTGCTTCTAACTGCACTGCCTTAATTTGAACAGTATTTGAAATTCCATTCTCTCTAATGGATTTAATTGCATTATGAAAGTCAGCTTAGAGTGGAAACTTATTTCCTCTTGCGGAGTATCTCTCTACAGAGTCTTTTCTTTTACTTTGAACTTGACACATATGCACATTCATGCAGAATAATGTCACAAATGCAGTGTTCCCTGTTTAAATCAAGTATCAAAGAATATCCTTTAAAATATTTATATATACACTAAAGGATGTTAGCTATCCAGTGTGCCTACAATTTTGTACATGCTCAGGTTGCCTGATCTAATAGACTCTAAGTCCTTGGAATATTAACAGATCTTTGAGTTTTTAAGCAGGCAATGACCTATTCATTTAGAGGGCTGCTTCAGTAAAGTGAAGGCTCACTTAGGTTAATGATGGATCATGAAGCTGTTTGATTTGGAGTGTGCTAAGTTGCCCATTATCTCTAACATTCATGTAGGTCATGTATTCACATCCAAATAATGAGTCAAGCCCCTACCCTTGTTCCTGTAGATTTCCAAGTTATTATAGGAAACCTTAATGTGTAACTCCATGAAGCTTTGTGTATGATAACTGCAGATAAATTATTTTTTACCGAGTATGAAATTTCAATCAATTTTCTTGTGAGAATAACAGCTGCTTATTCACAGTTCATCTGGACATCTTCTGGAACAGAATGACAGGCATTTTCTCTTTTTTTATTGATGAAGTATGGAAAAACCATGGGCAGATTGTATACAAATAAGCATCCTTACAAGTATACTCCCATTTCTCAGTTACCCCCGTTTCCTCATGCATTAATACAAAAACAGGCACACAGACACAGCCCTACTCAGTGAGACAAAGCTGGTGGACATTGAATGTGCTCATAACTTTTTTAAAAGTCATATTTCTTATAAATGTCTTACCAAACAGCCAAAAAACCTGCTTTACAGTGCCAACATGATAATTGCTTTCTTTAGATGTCTGTTTTCTTTTTAATTCTGTACTCTCTAGAAGCATGTGTCTCTGGTAAGCAGTCATGAAAATAAAGAAAAATGCACTGGAAATATATTTTAAATATCTTTCAAAACATTTTTGCAGTGCCTTCACATTTCATGTTTATTACCCATGTGTATGCATACACACACACACACACACACACACACCCCACAAATGTTAAGAACAACTTCTTCAGTGAGATCTCTAAAGCTAGCTAAATGTTTCTGATAGAAGGTAATAAACTCTTTTGGCATTAATCCTTCCTAAAAATGAAATACTTTCACACGATAGAGGAAGCTATGAAATATGAATGACAGGAGGGAAACAACTTCATTTTTTCTGGCTCTATGATTTACAGTGTAGAGATGACAACCATGGGGGAGGTAAAGAATAGTGAATGCTTCTGTGTTTGATGCTAATTTCACAGTACTACAGAGAAAAAGAACATTGTGCTATATTCTGGATCTCTTAGTGAATTTATTTAAAGATGGTCCATTAGTTCATGTCACCATGGAGAACTGGTAAGTTATGAATGTTTTCACGGATAGAACTGGGGAAGACGTCCCCAGTATTGTGGATTCATAGAGAGCTACCCTGAAAAATTATTGAATTTTGCTTCCCAGTCACAAAGCTATGATTAATAACTTTAACACAATGCCAACATATATTCATTAATGGTTATTTAACAAATTGTTGTAAATGCATTTACTTTTCTATTCTTTAATGTCCAGAAAAGTTTCAAACTCTATGAAAATAAGATAATTTCAATTTGAAAAAGTACAACCCAGCACACCAACATGGCACAAGTATACATATGTAACAAACCTGTACGTTATGCACATGTACCCTACAACTTAAAGTATAATAATAATAAATTAATTAAAAAAAAAAAGAAAAAGTGCAACCAAATTCACTTTACAAATACAAACCAAAAAAATGCACCTGCCTTTACTCTGATAGAAACAGAAAAATAATCACAGTTACAACATGTATAAGGGAATTCTCTTACTTTTCCTTTGGCTTATTGCTTGTTGTTTAAAATAGATTTAGAAAACTGCATTAGGGAATATTACCATGGTAGAATTAAGTTTGATTGTTTTTTGATGACTAATTGCACAATATTAAAACCTCTCATAATCTCTATTTCCCAAACTTTCTTTGTTTCTGGAAATAGTTTCATTATTAACTCTGATCTCATACTGAAAAATCCAAGTAATTTAACATTTTCAATTTTACTATGGGATTTCATCTTTCATTCTAGAGTGAACACATACCTTGTAACTTAGCACGGTAATGATACCTTGTCTTTATCCTGACTCACCATGTACTCTTGGCCTACAACACCAAGAAATCTTTGGTTATTACCCCATTCCTCATTATTTACTCTGGTAAGCTCTGGTCCTTGACTATTTTTTGTCTGTGTAACTTTCTTGCAAAAAACTCTCTTGCACAACACTCTAATGGGCCATGTCTTTCATGGGCAGCCATGTATTGGATCATAAATCCTTCCTCTCAGGCTCTGCAACCTACTGTCATTCATGTTTACAGAGTCTAAGAACTTTGATTTTTCCCTTATGTTGCATATAGTTTTTTCTTAGCTGTCTATGCATGTATAATTTTAGCTGTATTCCATTTAAAATACGTTTGAGATTGCATATTTAACATTATGCATTTCAGGTAACATGTTTGCATTTTAAAATAAATCATGTGGAAGTAAAGTTTAGTCCCAGTCATGACTAACGGAATTTGATTTGGGGTTCCATGACAGTACTAGTTCCATGGATGCTATTATGAGGATTGCTTTTCATTTAAAAAATGTTTTCAAATATAATCTGTTTGTGGTTTTCACCTGTTCTGTTGTCATCTCAAGTATTTTTTGATACCTACATGATTATTGTTATTTTAAGAATATTTTCATATTTTATGCATGTGATACATGTAGAACCATGTGGTTATAGCTGAATGTGTTGAACACTTTATCTCCCTTTCCAGTCACCTGCCATCTCACTTCCACAAGACAATTGCTCAAACCAGTAGTTTCCTAAGTATTCTTCCAAAAATTTCCTGCTGACTCATAAATGCATAAGTATAGACTACTCTTTGTATACAATTTACATAATGTTTATTTGGCTCAGTTAATTATTCCCTCCTCCTCAACACAATTCTTAAAGTTGGATTTTCAGATGCCCACATGCCTTTGGTTTTGCCTTTTGCCTCATTAGCTATTCCTTCTCAGTTCCAGTTGCTAGTTTCTTCTCTTCTCCCCACAGTGTTGGAGCAGCATTAGTTTTCTCCTGTCTATCTACACCCACGCCCTTAGTGATCTCATCCAACTTCATAGTTTTAAACACCATATGCTGAAAACTCCCAAATATATATTTCCCAGCTCAGCTCTCCCAAAATCTAATCTCCTATACTCAACTGCTTTTTTGGCATATCTCCTTGGATATCTAATAGACATTCCAAATTCACATGTCCAAAATGGATTATATGTCTTCACTCACAAATATTCTATGCTCAGATTTCACGATGTCTGTCAATATTAACTCCATCCTTCCAATTACTCAAGGTGAAATCTCTCAATCAAGCCCTTTTATGTCCTCTATTTCACTCACATTGCATATCTAGTTTGCCAGGAGATCCTGTTGTCTCTACATCCAAAGTATGTGTAGGATTCTACCAATTTTCATCTGTTGCTCTCTTGTCATCATGACTCCAGTAGTAGTAACTGCTTATCCAGATTACTGCTTCCAGTTCTCCGAAGATTAGCCTCAAGAGAAAATGTTATCCTTTTAAAATATGGCAGATCATGTCACCTGTCTGGTAGTTCCCAATTTACCTTAGAGGAAGTACCAAGGGTCTGTGTAGTCTGTGTCGCCTCATTCTATTTCTGATCTGTTCTCCCCACGTCCTTCTCCTTGTTCTTTTGCAGCTCTGTCCAACTCTTGTTGCTTTTCCTGGAGCTTAGGAGGTTTACTCCCTCCTTTGCTAGCCATTCCCTCTGACTGGGATGCTGATTACCAGCCACCTGCTTGGCTAATTACCTTCAAGCCCCTGTTTAAATCCCCCTTCTCTATGAGGGCTATCCTCTCTATTTAATATGCAAATTATATAAAACTGTTTATACAATTGTATAAAATTGTATAAAACTCTATAATACAATTTCCCTATCCTAGTCTACATTTTTATTTTCTTATAATACATTTATTATTTATTTCCACCTCTCCTTTCTGGAATATAAACACTTGGAGAACTGGGATCTTTATGTCTTGTGTGCTCATATGTTTCAAGAGATGAGAATGGTGTCTAACAGACTAATGTATAGTAAGCATTTGCTATACATCTGTAAACAGATTATATTATGTATAATATATTATAATATAGCATATTATATATACAGCATTTATATAAATATATAATATATATAAATCCCTGTATTATGCCAGAGTTATTTATGTGACTTTAGTGTGATATAAGCATACCCAAGCATTTATTAGCATGAGTATGCATGCATTCATTTCACGCCTGTAATTCTAGCACTGTGGAAGGCCAAGGTGGGTAGATCACAAGGTCAGGAGATCAAGACCATCCTGGCCAAAATGGTGAAACCTCGTCTCTACTAAAAATATATATATATAAAAAAAATTAGCTGGGTGTGGTGGCTTGCGCCTGTAGTCCCAGCTATTCCGGAGGCTGAGGCAGGGGAATCGCTTGAACCTGGGAGGTGGAGGTTGCAATGAGCCAAGATGGCACCACTGCACTCCAGCCTGGGTGATAGAGTGAAACTCTCGCTCAGACAAACAAAAACAAAAAAGAAAAATAGTTTAAAAAGTGATGTTATATATTTGTTTATAACAAGAAAAATGTGATTGAATTTTAAAACTGCAAAATGAAACATCTGCAGCATCCACAGTACTTAGTTTGTTCTGGTTTGTGTGTGACTGTAATTTTGTGGTTTCAATTGCACTTGACAAATTAAAATCAGAGTTTTAACTTATTGTTTATAAAGACTCCTCAATGGTGGTAGAGGTAAAATTACCTCTGCCCACCATTCTTTTTGCATCTAATATTTAGATACTTTACCCTTTATGCTTTTAAATGTTCAGCAATTTACAAACTACAATGAAATCGTGGTTGTGCCTATATAGAAGCACGTGTACAAACAAGTGTCTACTTATGTGTTTCTGGGTTTGCAATTAAATTGACTTAAAGCAAATTAGAGTTTATAAACTGCCAAAGGTATAAGTAATTTCAAGTGTTGGCTGGGCATGGTGGCTGATGCCTGTAATCCCAGCACTTTGGGAGGCCAAGGTGGGAGGATCACATGAGTCAGGAGTTCAAGACCAGCCTGGTCAACATGGTGAAACCCTGTCTCTACAAAAAATACAAAAAATTAGCCATACATGATGGTGGATTCCTGTATTCCCAGCTACTCGGGAGACTGAGGCAGAAGAATTGCTTGAACCCAGGAGACGGAGGTTGCAGTGAGCCGAGATCGTGCCACTGCACTCCAGTCAGCCTGGGCAACAAGAGAGAAACTCCATCTGAAAAAAAAAAAAAAAATTAAAATTAAAAATAAAAATAAAAACAAGTAATTTCAACTGTAAACTAGCATAGAGACACACATGCATACACATGCACAGAGATAAGAAACATTTAAATGTTTATGAAGTATAAGAATTATATCCATATAAATATATTATAAATATTTTCATCTATTTTATTGTAGTATTATATTTAACCCCTTTTGTTGTAGCATGATATTTAACCCCTTAATTTTTCTAACTCTTGTCCTACAAAAAAATCTATGATACATCAAGAAAGCGATAGAAAGAATAAAGAAACTTCCAAATGATATTGAGTAGACATAATCCTGTTAACTAAAACACCGACACTACCAATAACAAAAACTTTGATCTTAAGTAACAAACTTGCCTAAAAGGCTAATCTATACATTTTAAGGCTGGGCACAGTGGCTCATGCCTGTAATCCCAGCGCTTTGGGAGGCCGAGGTGGGTGGATTGCTTGAGCCAAAAGTTCAAGACCAGCCTGGATAACATGATGAAATCACATGTCTATATACAAAAACTAGCCTGGCATTGTGACGTGTGTCTGTAGTCCTAGCTACTCAGAAGGCTGAGGTGGCAGAGACGATCCCTTGAGCCCAGGAGGCAGAGGTTGTAGTGAGCCGAGATCATGCCACTGCACTCCCGCCTGGCAACAGAGTGAGACCTCATCTCAAAATACACACACACACACACACACACACACACACTCACACACCCATTTTAAGAAATGTATATTACCTTTAGGTAAATCCCCCTTTGCCTGCCTTTAATGGAGGTGTTGTTATTGTTCTTTCAATATTAATAAAATTAACCAGTGAATCAGTTTTATTATGCTGCAGTCATGGAAATAGAGCCCTTTCTAAATTTTATGAGAACAAGAGATTCAATTTTAGAATGACTTACACAAATGCGTCGTAAGCTGGGGAAGTGACAGTCTGGAAGGTGGAGGCTGAGGATCAGAGAGAATAAGCCACTCTCTTTGCTGCCTGAAGCACGGGTGCAGGTGAACCAGTCAAAGTTGGCAAGAGAATCTGGGAATCCAAGCACATTCAGTCACTGGGGTGGTGGGACCATAACAGGTTGCTCATGAAGAGGCTCTTTGCTGCCTGAAGCACGGGTGCAGGTGAACCAGTCAAAGTTGGCAAGAGAATCTGGGAATCCAAGCACATTCAGTCACTGGGGTGGTGGGACCATAACAGGTTGCTCATGAAGAGGCCTATAAGAAGCTGTTGTCCCCTTTGACAACTTCTTCTGTGGGTCTACAGCCAAGGAAATAGAGATGAGTGCTTAAGGTTGCTGTTTGTCAGCATGGCTGTCATCAGGGTTAAGAACTGAATGAAGACCATGGCAGAGCAAGGACAAGCTGGGCCTGCTTGTCCCCCACTGGATCTTTCCATCAAATATCTCTCTACAATGACCTTGGAGCACAATGGTTGCTTTTTCACTTTTGCCTTCAAATTGTGCTCAAATTGCACTTCTGGTCAATTCTCAATCGGCAACCACAGGGTAGAGGAATCTATGAAGTATGCTACTTGTTTCACCAAGTTGATATAGGACAGAGCAGTAGGTCTATTCCTTTTCGCACTGGCTTCCAAACACACTTCTTTGAACTGTTTAACTTCCACATCAAAGAAATAGCAAAATTATGCTTCTACCTACCGTAGAATCCTATGATGACTCAACAGCTAAGTGTAGTTTCCATGTAAATTCTATTTAATGTTTAGTATCTAATTATATTTAATCAGCCTGTTTTAATTTCATGGTCTAGTATAAGTCAAGCTATAATATAAAGCAACATGTGATAAAATGTTCAACACTTCAATTTATCCAGAACGTGCATTGAAAGGTATGATGTGATCCTTTACTCTCTTCATAATAACATATTTTTACATGGCTAAAATGTCAACAACCTACTGGTGTTTTCACATATGTTTCTGTGTAATACAAATTGTTTTTCTGACATATGGCAATAGTCTGAAGGGCCTAATAACATTTTTTAATTATACGATTTTTTCTTTATGTATTTAGGATTATTTCATTTTATTTTTATTTTTGAGACAGCATCTTGCCCTGTTGCCCAGGCTGGAGTGTACTTGCAAGATCATGGCTCACTGCAGCTTCAACCTGCTAGGCTCAAGCAATCCTCCTGCTTCAGCCTTCAGAGGACCTGGGACCACACCCAGCTAATTTTTTGTTTGTTTGTCTGTTTGTAGAAACAGGATCTAATATGTTGCCCAGGCTGGTCTCGAACTCCTGAGCTCAAGCGATCCTCCTGCCTCAGCCTCCCAAAGTGCTGGGATTACAGACATGAGCCACCATACCTGCCTATTGGGGATTTTTTATAGTGAATTTGATGTCCCAAGATCATATTATTTTTTGTGTCTTTCTTTCACTTATATATTAGGTCATTAAATCAATATTTACTGTCACACTCTGTTCTAAGCATTATGTGTATAGTATTGAAAAGAACAAAGTTCATGTCTACATAAGACTTTAAATGATATTCTTCTTTAGCTCCAATTCATATATCGCATTAAATGATAGTTCCATTGGCACTAAGGAAGTTCAGATAAGAAATTTAGGAAAATTAATGAAAGCAGGAATTCTGGATTGGTTACAACCTTGAATTTCCCAAGGACATGGTGGGAATAGTTACAGTATACATCGTAGGGATCACTTTATTTACATGGTTACCCTTAGTTTTCAGAATTTTCTGTAATGGAATTGGGTACTTTTATAACAGGAAACTTACAACTTTGTTTAATTTTTTTTTTTTGAATAAACACCTGAATTCAAAACACCCCATCACAATTGTTAGTTTACAGAGCTTTCTTCCACTCAGTGGAAAAGAGCCATTTGAGTAAAATTTTGTTCATGTTATGTAGAGAGATTGGAGTTTAAAACATAAAAAGCCCCTTAATAAGCACCAGGACTGGCCGGGCGCGGTGGCTCACATCTGTAATCCCAGCACTTTGAGAGACCAAGGAGGGTGGATCACGAGGTCAGGAGTTTGAGACCAGCCTGGCCAACATAGTGAAACTCTGTCTCTACAAAAAATACAAAAATAATAATAATAATAATAATAATAATAATTAGCTGAGCATTGTGGCACATGCCTATAGTCCCAGCTACTCAGGAGGCTGAGGAAAGAGAATCACTTGAACCCGGGAGGAAGAGGTTATGGTGAGCTGAGATTGCATCACTGCACTTCAGCCTGGACAACAGAGTGAGACTGTCTCAAAAGAAAAAAAAAAAAAAAAAAAAAAAAGAACCAGGACTTTCTGTGCCTAGTGTTGCATAATTATTTCTTTTTAGACTAGGCATCAATTCCTGATCCAAATCCTCTTGCACTATTTGAAATTTTATATCCCACAAATCACACTTCATGTAACTGGTTGTGAAGAAAAGAATTAATACCATGCTTTTCCTATGCAGACATTGACACAGATGAACAATAGCTCAGCCTCTCTTTCTGGGTACAAAGGAAGATTGTAGTTTCCAACATCATTGAAGTTAGCTGGCCTCTAACTTAGTTTACTAAGTGAAAATGACACAATGGGACAATCACTTCCCTGAAGGAGAAGTTAATTGCTGGCTCTTTATTGTCCAGCCCTCCTCCCAGGGCCATGCCAAGTTTGGAAACAAGAGATGATTTTGGAACTGATGAGCCATCACATTGAGGACAGCTTTCTGGAGATTTGCCCAGATTCACAGTTGACTTTGGATGAGTGAGAAATAAATAAATATAGAATACAGGAAGGTGAGATTAATCGTTTGTTAGTGGAGGATTCTAATGCTGAGTGAAAATACAATTCCCTTGTCAGAAATAGGTTACTGGTAAAATAATACCATATAAAAATTCTAAGATTCACAGAGAGATAATCATGACTAATGAATAATCACTAAATAAACCCATCTTCTTATTAGTAAGATTATTCTCCTTGATCTAGCCCCCATTCAAAGAAGAAAAATGAATGTTTACTTCTATTTTTTACCCTAAAAGTGGAAGACTGTTCAAAAGATAATTAACTGCCCAAGAAAATGGTGATGGAGGACACATTTGAAATAGCAATATAACAACAGTATTTCCCATCTGCAATGTTTCCTTTAGGATATCCTAGTTTTCCATATTTTATAAATCTTTCAATAATGTGACTGTTTTTCATTTCCAGAATATTTTTGCAAATTGAGAACAAGAAGATAGAATAGGCCAAAGCAGTTTGTAAAAAAGCAGAAATAAAATGTTACATGGGACTAGAGTGTAGACATTAATATAGAAATAATCATGATATGGCAAATAGGTTCATAGCCAGTATTCCAAAAGAGTTGTAAGTTTTAACAAAAGGCTAACAAATTCTTGCAGGAGACATCTTCAAAATCCTTCTCATTGCAGTATTTTGCTAAATAGAAATGCAAATTTATTACAAGACTAGGCGGCTTTTTATTTTATGAGCACATTTCATCAGTTTTTATTTGCTAAAATGCTAAGCTTATATTCCATAGTGACTGACTTTTATCTCTCTCCCCCTCTTTTGATCTCCCTCTCTACTCTCCTTGCTCTCTCTTTTTTCTACCTCTCCCTCTCTTCTTTCCTTTTTATCCACTCTTCTTTTCTTCCTTATTTCCTTTCCTTTGCTTTTCTTTCCTTTTTCAGAAGTATAAGTCAAATGGCCTATTATTGTTAAAAGTAATGTATAAAATATGATCCATTGGAATAACATACATTTGCCAGTAAAATTTGTTATGATAGATAGTTGAAAATAATTGATGTTGTAAGTACATTTCTAAGTATATGCCCCTTAATCTTAGTAATAAATTAATTGGCTTCCAAGACACTTGATCTCCTGTGTGATTTCCATAAAATGAGTGTAACCTCATTTATTCAGAGCCATAGCTTTTTCTTTGCTTTGTGTTGAAAGGGAATAAGTTTGAAAAAGAGAGCTTTTAAACTATACCTGTTTAAAATCACAGTGAAAGAGAATGTCGTTTTATAATAAATGTGCTCATTGAAATTAACATCCTTAAATACTACATACCTAGGAGAACTCTACTTGCAAACCTTTCTGTTGATGTTGAGGTCAAATTAATTAAGTATATTAAATCTCTCTGCAAATATCCTGTCATTCTTTCCAGTCTCCTCTATAATTATTATAAATTAGTCAGTTATTTTATTTTCCCACTGTGCTCTTTGAAAATCAGCATTCTGGCTGTCAAATATAAGACATGAAAAAAGGCCATTTGACCCTGTTTCTCACTTTCCTAACTGGCACAGCAGAAATGGTACTGATGCTGAACACTCACCTATTCCAGAGGAAAAGAGGTTTAGCTAATGAATGAAGAATTTTGCAATTATAAAGTGCAATAGACACAACAAAAACACTTTGTGTTCAGTTGTTGAAGGTCAAGTATTATTCACTAAAACATCTGATAGTCATGCTGTCTAGTCTGTCTCATGGGGAAATGGAGAGGGCAGAGTTAATGGAGGGTCATGTCCTTCAGTTCAAAACAAAGCTAAAGAGTACTGTTGCATGTCTTATAGAGAGTGGTCATTTTTAGTGGAAGTTTATTTCCTCCTGGTGGCTTTGCTTGATTTAGAAAATAGCCATGTGTTACAATGTTGGCTATTTGGTCAGTGAAAAATATTTTCCTAGAGAGATGATGAAATTCTGGTATAATGTAATATATCTTAATTTAATCAAATGACCGTTACAATATTATACATTATGATTATTATAAAAAAACTTGTCAATTATGTGCTCCTAAAAGAAAAGAATATATTTCAACAGAGAGCTTTTCAAATACTTAAAAACACTGAATAAACAAAGAAAGGAGACCATTATCTTGTTTTCCTGTGTTTGCTAAAATAACTCTATATTCTAAGTGTGTAAAAACTAATTTCACAAGTTCTTGATAATTAAGTGAAAATATTTTGCTATGCAATTAGCAGTAAGGTACTCAATGTTTGTATCAATTATTTAGCAATAAAAAGATGTGTCTTTTTAAATTGTAATATGACTTTCACATCAACATTTTGCATAGTTTGCATTTTAAACCTTCTCAGTGATTTCACAAAACAGGTGGCTGGAGCACATCTTCACTGAATCTCAACTATGTGGCCAGCACTGTGTTCTGGCCTGTAGAGACTATGATGAATACAGTTTTCTCCTTGCTTTCTTTGTACTCTTCTCCAGCCAGTGAGCTAGCGGCACAGCGCATTGTGATGTTGTCAGAACATAGAAAAGATTCCAGATCTTATTGGATTGATTCTATTGGTTACATTACATTTGCTGTGGCATTAAGTCCAAATTCTATCTAAAGTTAAAATGCAATTCAAGCCACTAGATATCTAGTTGGGGCACCCTTGAAAAGCAGTTATATAAACTAAGGAAAAAAATTAGGCATACGAAACTTAAATTCATCACTGAGTGTAGAGCACTTGCATGGGGGATATATGTTTTAAGAGAAAATTATGAATTTTGAAAATGAAAGTTTTGCTGACTAGAAAGATGATCATTTAAAAAATTTAAATTAAAACACCTGAATACCACTAAAGATGCACATCAAATGTGAAAGGATAATTATCATTGATTTGATAAGGACATTATTGGGCCTCTGAAGTGCAAGAGCAAACATAATATTTGTATCAAAGACATTTGTTGGTAATTGAAATGTTTGCTCCTTCTCACAATTGTTCCTGTTCTCCCACAAAACCACCTACTTGTCAAAGACTGAAATAAATTACAGATTGAAAGAAAATAAACAGTAATTTTTTAAAAAAAATCTTCCCATATGATGCATATATTTAGAATATCTGTGTTATAATTAGATTTAAACTTTTAAAATAGTTCTTTATCCTTGTGTATCTATTTCTTTCTGGCTTACTTCAGGGGTGTCTCTCATTGACACTTTGATAATAAACCTAATTCCCAGACCTCTCTGCATTTCTCACCCCATACATTTTCTCTGAGCAAAATCAACGCTCTAATAATTTTAACAAGCACTTGTATTCACAGTATTCCTGAATGGACATCTAAAGCCCTGGCCAATTTCTTTAACTTCAGACTTTGCTGAGACAGAACAATCTTGTGACACCATTACTCTCATCCTCCCAATACTTACAAAAATATTGGCTAATGTTTTAAAATGTTTACTTTATGTAAGGTACTATACTAAGTACTTTAATGTACATTATCACAGTTAATGCTCCAATAATCTTCCAAGCACTACATTTTCCATTCTGTATATGAAGGTGCCAAGTCTCTCAGATAAATTTGATGTCAAGGTCACAAAACTAATTAAGTGGAATAGCTGAGTTAGAAGCCAGTTGTTTCTGATGCCAAAGCCCATCCTTTTAGATATGATTTATGATTTTTTTTTTATTTTTACTCTAGTCAGTAATAACATCTCCCATTCAGTCATGAAAATCTGTAACTTGGAAGTGGCTTTCACCTTTTCTTCTTCTCCAGTACCTGCCAAACCAAGACTAGATAAGTTGAATTCTAAGTACCTTTCAAAGATATTTGTATTTACTATTATTTTGTATGGATTTAATTTTTTTTTTTTTTTTTTTTTTTTTTTTTGAGGCAGTCTCGCTTTGTCACCGAGGCTGGAGTGTAGTGGTGCAATCTTGGCTCACTGCAACCTCTGTCTCCCGACTTCAAGCAGTTCTCTGCCTCAGCCTCCCAAGTAGCTTGGATTACAGGCGCCTGCCTCTGCACCTGGCTAATTTTTTTGTATTTTTAGTAGAGACGGGGTTGGCTAATTTCTTTCTATTTTTAGTAGAGACAGGGTTTCACCAACTTGGCCAGGCTGGTCTTGAACTCCTGACCTCGCGATCCACCTGCCTCGGGCTTCCAATGTGCTGAGATTACAGGTGTGACCCACCATGCCTGGTTGGATTTAATTATTTTTACTTCAAAATTAGTGAGAGCCTTGTCTTCCTGGTTTTTGTTTTTATAATTTATGTTTTGGAATATAGCTCATGTAATCTATCCAGGAGAAACTGGCCATATCCCTTCACTTGACATCCTCCATTTACTTCCTATAAACTATAAAGTTTAAAGACGTAGACATAACACTCACCATGCCCTGTCTTGTACTTTTCCAGGCTCATCTGAAACACACACATGCGCGCACACACACACACACACACTGAAACCCCTACCTTCCTTTGCCTCTATTTCATTTCTCAGAATCATCTCAATTCTCTTTCACTAATTCACATTTATATTTGAGTATTCAACTCAATCGTTTTCTTAGAAAACTTTTCTCAAGTTCTCCTCATCCTCCAAAAAAGTTTTTTCTTTATAGAAATACATATTTCTCTGCTTCCCCTTATTTAATATTATTAATTTTATTGATTTGTCTGTCTCTCAACTTAAACTATGAACATTTGAGAAAATCAGTAGGAACTGATTTATTCTTGAATCTCTCGTCTTTTAATATTTGAATCTCAGAATATAGGATACAATAAGTATTAAATTATGCCTAAACTGGATCTAAGATAGACTTCATAAATTATATAAAATAGCTGATTTAAGAAAATTTATGTTGATATGGTTAATTAATGAGAAGTTTATGTTGTTTCATTTTTAGCATATTTATGTTGGTTATCAGTGTTTAATATTAATCATACATATCATGTAATAGTTATTCAGAAAAATATAGTTCATATACATTTAATAGAGAAGTGAATAATTTTCTTTCTCTCTAATAGAATACATTAAAATTATCTTAATATAAGATGAAATAATTGGACTTGGATTTTAAAATCAAATTTGATGACGTTTTATATGAAATTCAATTCTAAAGGCAATTTGAAAAATGATATATTATCTCTTTCTAGGAATCAGAAAATAATTAGAAACAGGAAATATGAAAGATGTGTGTGTGTATATATATATACATCTAGATGTATATATGTGTGTACATACACAGAGAACAAAAATATATAAAAAGGAAAACACTTAACTATTTGATTTGAAAATAAAGGAGAACTTCAAAAGCAACAAGTGCCTCCTTTTTTCTAATTATATATAATAGTTATAACAGATCATTAGGGGAAACACCATCATCTAAAAAATATTTGGATAACTGAAGTCAATATTCTGATTAGGATTCATTCACACTACAGGATAATATTCATGAACTAAGCTATAACGAAGTTATTTTTGGCATATATATATACATGTATACATACATAAATTGCTAATTTTAGAATTTTTATAAATACATAAATATTAACCATGCTATTTTCATATACCTGTTAGAAATACATTAAACAAAACTTTTCTTAAACAGTTTAATTATCTAATCCCATCTTTAGAATAGATGAAAGTTTTTCTTTTGTTCCACATGATAGAAATCATGTTTCATCTTTCTTACCATGCAGTAGTAGATGAAATAATTAACCCAGGTTTATTAATCCTTTTGATGAGATTGCATGAGGAAGGCATGCATTTTATAGCAAAAATAGGCTTTGATTTAACCTTTTAAAAAATCATTTAGCCTTTAGTAGTGATGTGTGATATAATGCAATGTTATATAACCTAATACCTGGTGCATATGTTTTATGCTGATATAAATACAAAAGGAAAACCACTAACATTAAAAAGCTGTGGTGTTTCAGGTTCATCTATAAGTCACCTACTGTCATAATATTGCTGTATAATAGACCATCCACAACCAACTTTATTCTCATGCTCATGTGTGTCTACCAATTAACTGTGGTTCCTTGATGAAGAGTAGCCTTTGCTGGACAACTTTGTCTCAGGCTCTGGTCAGCAAGGGTAAGGTCATTGTCAATGTATTTATTCTGGGGATACGTAAGTGGCAATGACTACTTGGGGTAGAATTTTCTCACTGTGAGAACAGACACAGAAAGGGTCCATGCCCACGTGAATAAGAGCATTTTGTATTTCTTTCCTCTTCAAGGTTGACGATATCACATTAGGCAAGCAAGACACATAGCCAGCCTCAGTTAAAGCCACGCCTCACTTCAAGTATGGCACTCCTCCTTTTGGTAGACCAAGACAAAGCTGTGATTGTATAATTTTCTCACAAGGGATAACTGGGACCACTAATTGAATCCATTATATCCTTTCAGTATCTTGAATAGATAATGTAAAATACACTCACCTCAGATTTCTCATCTATAAAGTATCATGTATCTTGAGGGTGATAGAAATATTTGAAAGATACTGTAAAGTATATGCGATAGTGTTTATAGGGTGTCAAAAAGCTGTGAGTTTGCCTCACTCTGAAGAATTAAACTGCAGATAGTTAACTAAGTTGCCCAAAGTCCTCCAGTTAGAATACAACAGAAACAGAATTTAAATCTACTCATCTGAATTAAAAAGGTATCATTTTCCTCACTATAGTATGCTTCCTTTTTTCCCCAGTAACTCATCTATTATTAGAATTTCTTTTATAGAAAACGAATTATGAAATTGACCAAACTTCCTTCAGTTTTTTTGATAATGAGAATCAAACTCCTTTTGAGGCTGCCACTTTGACCCTCAGAAACATTGAAAATTATCTTCCTCTTTTTTTGCTATTCCTTATTTAAGCCCCAGGAAAATATAGAAACTAATAACTTTTCCATTAGCATATTTGAGTAATCAATAAAATATCTGTTAAGTGAATGAATGGAGGTACAAGTGAAAATATATATAACCACACAACAACCATGTTCACCATCCCCCACTTCTTAATCAATGCTTCAAACAATAGTCTTCATGTACATCATTCCGTCCTATTGCTTTGCCTAAAATTACCAGTATTTCTGTGTACTTGAAGAAGCCATTGGTTTTCTAGCAATGAATACAGTGAAGATCATGACTTCCATCCAAGTAAGATATTATAATCCAAACAACTCCCTCTTGGGTCATATTAGTTTAATGAGAACTATAAATATTTATTCCTTAAGCTGACTTTTAGTAATTTCCAAAATTCTTAGGTCTTTTCGGCCACACACTGTTATTGGATTCAGTCACTGAGATCTGCTTTTCAATTTATTTAAGGTTATTAACTATCCCTTCCTACTTCATGTCGACCAGAAGTAGATATATAACCTTTAACTTGGCTATATAGATTAGCATTTAAATAGAACACGGTCAATGGCAGATCCCAGTGACATTTTAAAAGTAATACCTATCAAAATTTTCTTTAACCAAAACCAGCATTATTTTGATAAGACCATTTGTTCAGTCTACAATTACCTAATTAAAAAATATATTTCCCCAATGTGTTTCCATTTTTGTGCTGATACATAACCTATAACTTAAAAAGAGAATATTTATAGACAGTTCTTTCTTCTCAGATCCCCTGAACCATAAGCCTTTTGATCCATTTAGGGTAAAGGTTTGCACTTATTTCCACTTGCTGCCATGTAATTGTTTTATATTTTCTAATCAAATTATTTGTCCTTTTCATATGCTACAAGTTATTTCTGTCTCTGGCTCCCACAATGAAACCATATAATCCAAATGTGGTAGTCTTCTCCAGATTATAGGACTTTCTCAATTCTATAAATGAGGAACTTTATAACTAATGCCCATATTATTTTACTTTTTAAATAATTTTTATTAAATATTTAGTAGACAAAAAATGAATGCTTGTTAACAATATACTAAGGCCAATGAATAAGAACTCAAAGAAGAACAGAATAAAATTAATATTATTAATTTTGAAGTACCCCGGGAGCTCATTGCAGTTTCCATCCTTCATTCCAGCTTTAAAGGCAGTTACTATTGTGAACGTTGAGGTTATCATTCTCCTATTTCTTTATAGTCATAAAAAATGTCTATTACCTAACCAATATACTATTTCAGTTTTAAGTTCTTTGGATTTACATCAGTGATTAATGCCATGTGTATTATTCTGAGATGCACATGTATAGTTAAGAAAGGCAGGATGTTGTCAACATGAAAAGCCTGGCCTCAGTGGGCAGACCGCCTAGGTTTGACTCCTGGCTCCTGTATCTGTTAGCAAATTATATAACTTGTTTTGTGCTTCAATGTCCTAAGTTGCAAAATATGGAAAATTAGTGAACCCATCTCATGATGTTGAGAGTATTGAATAACTTATACTATTTAGCAGGCATAAAATAATGGCTAGCACATAACAACCACTATGATAGATATTTCTACTAGTTTCTTCATTTAGATCAATTATATGTTCTTGAGTTTCATCATGTTGACATACATAGCAGGAAAAATGTAATAACATAATTTTTGTTATCTAATACATCAAATCCCAAATTTGCGCTACTTCTTTAGGAGTTGAATAGCCATTCTTCAGTCTCAGCCTGTCAAGTTCCAGATAAAATCACAAACCCAAAACAAAATCGGAACAAAAAGACTCAAGTCTGTTTATTTATAGATCCAGTTGGTGAATGTTGCTATTTTTAACCTGAGTCTCAATCAAAAGCAATTTGTACTTCTTAATTTATTTCACATTAATGTATTACTGTAAGGTTTATAATTTTTCTTACACACATTTTTTTAAATTTATGCCAAAGTATTTCCTATTTTTATTGTATTCTAAGTGGTATTTGAGTTTCAAGTGCATTCTCTAACTGTTGCTGCTATGTAGAAACACAATTATTTTATATTAACTTTATGCCCAGCAAACTAGAAAAAGTTCTCCTATCTCCATAATATATCTAGAATTGTAGTATTTCCTTAAAATGCATTTCATCATGTATGAATAATGAAAATTATTTTCCTTTATGATTCCTATTTATTTTATTTGCCTTCTGTATTAGTCCATTTTCAAGCTGCTGATAAAGATAGTTGAGATGGGGCACTTTACAAAGGAAAGAAGTTTAATGAAGAACTCACATTTCCACGTGTCTGAGGAAGCCTCACAATCATGGTAGAAGGCAAGGAGGAGCAAGTCACATCTTGCATGGATGGCAGTAGGCAAAGAGAGAGCTTGTGCAGTGCAACTCCTGATATTAAAACCATCAAATCTCATGAGAACTAATTACTACTATGATAAAAGCATGGGAAAGACATGCCCCCATAATTCATTCATCTCCCACCAGGTCTCTCCCACAATACATGGGAATTATAGGAGCTACATTATGAGATTTGGGTGGGGACACAAAGGCAAACCATATCGTTCTGCCCTTAGCCTCTACCAAATCTCGTATCTTCACATTTCAAAACCAATCATGCCTTCCCAACACTACCCAAAAGTCTCAACTCATTTCAGCATTACTTCAGATGTCCACAGGCCAAAGTTTTATCCAAGACAAGGCAAGTCCCTTCTGCCTATGAGCTGTAAAATCAAAAGCAAGTTACTTACTTCCTAGGTACAATGGGGATACAGGTATTGGTTAAACACAGCCATTCCAAATGGGAGAAACTGGCCAAAACAAAGGCCTACAGGCCCCATGCAAGTCCAAAATCCAGCAGGGCAGTCAAATCTTAAAGCTCTGGAATGTTCTCCTTTGACTCCATGTCTCACATCCAGGTCAGGCTGATGCAAGAGGTAGGTTCCCATAGCTTTGGGCAGCTTGACCCCTCTGGCTTGGCAGGGTACAACTTCCCATTCAGTCTTATTCACAGGCTGGTAGTGAGTGTCTGCGGCTTTTCCAGGTGTATGGGTACAGTGCAAGCTGTTAGTGGATCTACCATTCTGGGGACTGTAGGACAGTGGTCCTCTTCTCACAGCTCCACTAGGTGGTGCCCCAGTAGGGAGTCTTTGTGGGGGCTCCCACCCCGCATTTCCCTTCTACACTGCCCTCGCAGAGGTTCTCCATGAGGACCTCTTTATAGTCTTATAAATGTTTCTCTATAGTTTTAAAAATTTCTATTACCTTAGCCAATATATTATTTCAGTTTTAAGTTCTTTGGATTTACATCAAAGATTGATGCCAGGTGTATTATGCCTGGGCATCCTGACATTTTCATACATCTGAAATCTAGGCAGAGGCCTCAGTTCTTGAATTCTGTGTTCTCGCAGGCTCAACACCACATGGAAGAGGCCATGGCTTCAGGCTTGTACCCTCCGGAGCCACAGCCCGAGCTTTATGTTGGCCCATTTCAGCCATGGCTGGAGGGGCTGGAACTCAGAACACCAAGTCCCTAGACTGCACACAGCTGGGAGACCCTGGGTCCAGCCCAGGAAACCACTTTTTTTCTTAAACCTCTGGGCCTGTAATGGGAGGGGCTGCCACAAAGGTCTCTTACATGTTCTGGAGACATTTTCCCCATTGTCTTGGGAATTAACATTCCGCTCCTCGTTACTTATGCAAATTTCTGCATCCAGCTTGAATTTCTCCACAGAAAATAGGATTTTCTTTACTATTGCATTGTCAGGCTACAAGTTTTCCAAACTCTTATGCTCTGCTTTCCTTATAAAACAGAATGGCTTCAACAGCACCCAAATCACCTCTTGAATGCTTTGCTGCTTAGAAATTTCTTCCTCCAGATACCCTAAATCATCTTTCTCAAGCTCAAAGTTCCACAAATCTATGGACAGGGACAAAATGTCACCAGTCTCTTTGTTAAAACATAACACAAGCCACCTTTGCTCCAGTTCCCAACAAGTTCCTCATCTCCATCTGAGACCATCTCAGCCTGGACCTTATTATTCACATCACTATCAGCATTTGTGTCAAAGCCTTTCAACAAGTCTCTAGGAAGTTCCAAACTCTCCCACATTTTCCTGTCTTCTTCTGAGCCCTGCAAACTGTTCCAATCTCTGTCTGTTACCCAGTTCCAAAGTCGCTTCCACATTTTTGTGTACCTTTTCAGTAGTGCCCTACTCTACTTGTACCGATTTACCGTATTAATCTATTTTCATGCTGCTGATAAATACATGCCAGAAACTGGGCAATTTACAAAGGAAAGAGCTTTAATGGAGAAGTCACGGTTCCATGTGGCTCAAAA
Organism: Chlorocebus sabaeus; assembly: GCF_047675955.1. Taxonomy (NCBI): domain Eukaryota; kingdom Metazoa; phylum Chordata; class Mammalia; order Primates; family Cercopithecidae; genus Chlorocebus; species Chlorocebus sabaeus. The sequence continues at coordinate 71,676,900 of NC_132907.1, forward strand.
TCATGGTGGAAGGCAAGGAGGAGCAAGTCATATCTTACATGAATGACAGCAGGCAAAGAAAGAGCTTGTGCAGGGTAACTTCCATTTTTAAAACAATCAAATCTCATAAGGCCCATTCACTATCACAAAAACAGCATGGGAAAGACCCATCTCCATACCATAATTCAATCATCTTCCACCATGTCTGTCCCACAATACATGGGAATTATGGCACCTACAAGATAAGATTTGGGTGGGGACTCAGGGAGTCAAACCATATCACTTCCTGGGTTGACTAGGTCCTCCAACACACTGGCCAGTGGAAATGGGATTACTTTGACTCTTGCTAGAACTGATATGCTTACTAGTTATTCCACTAATTCATTAAGTAGTGAATGACATGTGTCCTAAAATATATACGCAGACTGACTAATCATCAGCATCTACACTGACTCAAGTTACCACCATTCTATTCCTAGGTATTTGCAAATTTCCCCCTTCTGCCCTTTGCCACCAGTAATTGGTCTTTAACACAAACTGCTAGTTTGATCTCTCCAATAGGAGAGTTGGGTCATATCACTACACAAGTTTGCTGAAAACTCTCCAGTGGCTTCACATTGCATTCTGAGTACAAGCCAATTGTGTACAGAGGACTTACAATGCTTTGGAACACTCTACGTGAGCGACCCTTGCCTGATTTTTTCTCTGCCCTAGTTCCCTACTAATCTTCCCCTTAGTCACTGATCCACGTTTTTACTTACTCACTCACTTTTGGCCAAGCAGCCTTTGCTGTTTCTTAATCAAACCAGACAAACTCCCAATTCAAGGCTTTTGTGCTTTTTGCTATTTACTCTTCCAAGAACACATTTTTATCAGATATTTGGTAGGCTTACTCTTTCACTTTCTTTAGCTCTTTATTTAAATATCATCTTCTCACTCAGTAAGACTTACCTTGCTCACTCTATCATCCTATGTAAAATTGCAAGCCTAACCCACATTTACTAAATCTTTCCCAGACATTATTTAATGTATCTAATTTGTTGTCTCCTTTTTCTAAAAAAGTATATATGTGTAAGTATATATATAATATTTATAAATATATATATATATGTATTTGTATAAATGTACACACACACACATATCCACACCAAAAAGATGAGGGTATTTTTAAAATTTTGTTTCTTGCTGTATTATCAGTGTCTAGAACTGCACGTGGCTCCTAGTAAACATTAACAATAGCTTTTGCGTGAATGAATGAAGAAAGAAATGAATGGGTAAATGAATGTGTGATTGTAGAGATATATGTATTTCTTTGTAAAATTATTCTGTGATCCTTTTTATCTTTGGTAATACAGTTTTCTGTCAAGTCTTTTTGAATTTATTAATGTCACCACAAACTATTTTGTTAGTATTTTCTTTTGTATATAAATATATGTATCCTTTAACTTTCTATATATATATAAATTTTGGATATGCATCTTGTAAACATCATAGACTAATGCTATTGTTGTTATGTTGCTTAAAATACAATCTGAAAATCTTAGACTGTAACTGCTGACATATTTGAATTTGTTTTTCTATCTTATTTTGTAATTTTTATTTATTAAATATTTGCAAAGTGTCTTCATGTCTACTTCTTTACTTTTTATGTATTTCTTTTAAGATAGATTTGATTGCTGTACTTTAGAATTTTAAAAAAATCTCTATTTAATGCTTATGTTGGTAATTTGTCATGCACACTTATGAATGTCTAAAGGCATTCTATATGTTTACCCTCATCCTGAGGAATACAAGGTTTTTAGACAACCTCACCACTGATCATATTGAATTTTTATTTATTTATATGTTGTTATTTATGTTTTAATAAGAAAACTTTCACATGCTTACTCATTTGTATGTGTATGCTTTTCATATACACATTTTGTGAGAAATTTCCCCCTTATTTACAAATTTATTTGCTAATAATTGTTTCTTGTATGTAAAATATTTCATCTGGATCATCCATTTTTCATCTTAAATACATGCTTGAGAATTATATTTGGGAAGGTTTGACAGTTACACACTCAGTTTCTGTATGCTTGAAAATATCTTTGTTTCACCATTTCTACTGGGAAAGAATATTTTTGCTTTGTATACAATCTTTAGTTGACCATTTTCTCTCAATGGATTGAAAAGGTTAGTCCATTGTCTTCTAGTTTCCACTGATGCTATGATTACTCAGATATAAGTCTAATTACAGTCTCTTTCAAGGGATATATTTATCTTCTTGGAGTTATTATCTCTTTATCATTATTATATGAATTTATTTGCATTGGTTTCCATTTATTTTGATTGAGATTTATGTCACCTTTGGGTTATTTGAGTTAGTATTTGTATTCATTTGTTCTCGCACTGCTATAAATAACTTCCTGAGACTGGGTAGTTTATAAACAAAAGAGATTTAATTGATGCACAGTTCTGCAAGGCTGGGGAAGCCTCAGGAAACTTACAATCATGGCAGAAAGAGAAGCAAGCATGTCTTACATGGCAAAGAGAGAGCAAAAAGTCGTGGGGGAACTGCCATTTATAAAACCATCAGATCTCCTTGAGAACTCCCCCACTATCATGAGAACAGCATGGGGGGAACCACCCCCATGATCCAGTCACCTCCTACCAGGTCCCTTCCTCAACACTTGGGGATTACAATTTGAGAAGAGACTTGATTGATGACACATAGCCTAACTATATCAGTATTTGTATTAGTCTGTTTTCATGCTGCTAATGAAGACATAGCCAAGACTGGGCAATTTACAAAGGAAAGATGTTTCATGAACTTACAGTTCCAGGTGGCTGGGAAGGCCTCACAATCATGATGGAGGGACAAGTCAAGTCTTACATGAATGGCAGCAGGCAAAGAGAGAGATTGTGCATAGCAACTCCCATTTTTAAAACCATCAGATCTCATGAAACTTATTCACTATCATGAGAACAGTACAGGAAAGACCAACCCCCATGATTCAATCACCTCCCACTGCTTGCCTCCCACAACACATGAGAACTCAAGATGAGATCCGGCTAGGGACAAAGACAAACCATATCAGTATTGCTTATCATTTCTGAAAAGCTAATACACTACTTTTACTACTTTTCAAATATTGTCTCTGCCTGTGTTTTTTTCTCCCATTAATTTCTGGAACTCCAATTATTTTTAACCTGTCTTTTTCATTTTTAATTTTTTGGTCTTACTTTGTAGTGATGGATATAATTTAGTAACTTTTTTAAATGAAATTTCTGTTCACCTATATATGAATTGCTAGTAAACCCACTGCCTTTTAGGTTTCAAATGTATATATGTGTACGTATGTGTGTGTATATATATGCGCACACACACACATACACACCTATATATAAATATATATTTAAATATCTAGATAGCTTATATCTGGATATAAATATATGTATTTAAATATCTGGATATCTTCTATCTGGATATAAATATATATTTAAATATCTGGATATCTTAATTTCATTTTGGTTTTCTGTGTTTTATGACCATTTATTCTGATTTTGAGTTCATTTTTATATTTTTAAACATTAAGCATGTGTTTTATATTGTATTTAATAATTTCACATTTGTTATATGTCTTATTCTCTTGTGCCAGCTCACTTATGGTCATTTATTTTCTGATGGGGGTGTATATATATTTTGGATATTTTTATCTATGATCTTGTATATCTTTCAACATTAAATGTATGATTTTTCTTAGATTTGTGTTTGCATAGCTTTTCTCCAAAGGAAATTTGCATTTCCTTTCTGGACATCTAATGGAAGTTGTAGCCCAGAGTATTTTAAAGAAATTCTTAATTGTTGATTTTCTGAATTGCCCACTTTACTTAGGTAGAAATATATATGAAGGGTGCCTTCATTTACATATTTAAGAGATATTTCTTTTTTTTTTTTTTTTTTTAATTTTTAACTCAGCTTCATGTCTCAAGACGCTATTCACTGCTAAGCCCAAAGTATTGAGTTAATGTGCAGTTTTCTCTGTTGTAAAAATGGCATGCCTCTCAGACTTTTCATCTTGAGCAGGATCACTTTGTCTCCTGTTCCTTTAGTCCTATGACAATGAAAAACAGACTTAAGTTTACCTGTGTCAGCAATAGCAGCAGAGAGAATGCTAATTCGATTTTATGCTTGTATACCACATAGTTATTGGCCTTTGGTTCTTTCACTTTTTCTCCAACACACTGACTCATTTTTCAGATATTTTTAATCAAAAATTTTAAATTTGTTTTTATTAAGTGGGTCAGTCAGGGTTCCTGAACTGCCATACTACAAAAATAGATGATAAACAATTACCTTGAAACCAAACTCTTCTCTCACAAAACATATTATTTACGTCCAGTTGACAGAGTATGCATACATGACTACTGAAATTAAATAACTAGCAATATGTTAGCTCTTCAAAGCAGCCAATGGATTTCATTTTCTTGGCATATTTCAGAAATAATCCCAAGGTACTTTAAAATCTCACTTACCTATTGCCTGTGATTAAGTCTCTGGTGGCAAAAAGATACTATACTTACTTGGTCAGCCTTGCTTAATCTCTCTCCAACTATTAAAATCATTGAAATGCTTAATTTTTGTAAGTTAAAGTATGACATACTTAAGCAGAATCATTGTTTTAAATATTTAGATTTTTAAACATCCTTTATGTCAGATGATGTCTTTGCTTGTTCCTCTTCATGCCACTATCTTGAGGAATAAGCAAACAGACTATAACATCCACACACACACACATACGTACATACGTACACAGTGATATAAAACCTAGGGAAATTAAGCACACAGTTTTAATAAAGAAAATTTCTCGGAAGCAAATGAAAGGGATAGAGGAAGATAAGAATGAATGAATGGCAGAAATAGTGGGTGGAGGGAAAGCTGTGATGTATACTACACCATGTGAAACAAACGAAACCATTTGGTAGTGAAAAGCATGATAGAGCAAAATCTGACAGAAAAGTAGAGCTGTCTAGGATGTGAGATAATGAGAAAGAGATGCCAGGTCTGGACTTTGTAGTGTCTTGTATGGCTTCCTTTGTAGTGTATACTTAAAGCCTCACCAAGACAGCAATGACTACTCTATTTGAAAATCAACCATATTGGACAGGACAAACTGGTATTTGCAGAAGATCTTTGATTCTGATCTGGCTTCCTGATCTTTACAAGGCATTATTGAATGTGTGCCATGCTTTGCTGCAGTTTGACTTTCATACTCTATTTTTAAGTACGACCCACACACTACACAACCCCTCCACTTTTTATTCTCCAATACTTTTCACTTTTCATGGTTCACAAAATCTATTTTAGGGTTTACTTGGGATATAACTAACAGCATGCCTAAAATAAAATTAAGATGAACAATCCAAAAATTTGAGAATACTAAATTTATACTTTACAATTCTTTTTTGAAAGTAAAAGAGTTGTATGGCCAGTATTGCCTCCCTACAGAATGCACTGGGGATTCTTAGAGGCATGAAGCCATTTACTTTTAACAGCTCTTGCCTATTAGTCAAATAATTATTGGCCTGAATAAAAATAAGGAATTATATTGAAATTATGATGCATAGTTTTTCTGTTCTTTCCAATGAACAAATTTAAAAGTCAAGATTGGATAGATTTTTTATTAGAGTCAAAGATAAATCAGCCAAGTAATTAAATCAATATAGCTCAGTATAGAAATTAAATGAATATGTGTGTAACTATAATTATCAGTTATAGATATACAATTATATATAACAAACTACATTAAAATTTAACTGGCAATTATTTGCAATCTATATTTTTATAATCAACAGATGTTTTAATTACCTTTTCATGTAATTTAAATATTTGTAAGTAAAATTATTAAAATTTTTAGTTTGATGCTATTGGTGTCTCTGATGAATTTGAAGAAAATATATGATCTTTCAAACAATATCATTTTTAAACAATTTTATATAGTAAATAATGTGAGAAACACACAATTTTTTAATAAAGTACATTCATGATTCTGACAAATTTTCTACATTGTATGTCTTAAAGACTAAAACCACACCTTGAATAATTTGATGATTAGATATGGATACATTTCTAATATGAATAAAATACATTTGGAAACCTGAACAGAAATATTACTACTAGTAATAGCATTTTCTTTAGTGATCACCCTAAGGAGAAGCTATTGAGAGGTAGGGGGAGATCAATTTAGATGTGAGTTAGAGAATTTTAATTTGAAAAGTGTGCTGTTCTAAGCAGTAATGTTGAAAAGACAGAAGAAAATAAATGATTCAATTTTTTTAGGGAAGGGTTTTCCTCAGGAATCACTGATCATATCTATTTCTCTCCTGTGTATGTGGCAAATACATAAAGATATGCTTGCTTTTTATATGAGTTTGCTGCTGTTAGAGAAAATCCTCTACCCAAATATCAGTGGATAGACACACAGAAATTTACCTCCCACTGACTTAATGTGTGGGTTAGACTGGACCAAATGAGTTCATTCTGGGACTCAGGCTAATAATGAAGGCTCTGCCATAGCTGTATTAGCTAAAGTGTTCCCAATTTGCTGTCATAGGTCATACCTAATCAATGCTAAAACTGATTGGAAACGTAATATGTTAATTTATCTTTTTTTTTTGCAGGGCAGCAAGTAAATGGTTTTACTCAATAGTAGCTAAATTGTTTTAGTCATCCAAGAAAAGTAGATCCTTTCCTCTATGTCATGTCAAGACTGAAAAATTGATCTTTACTGGGCTGCCTGCTGAAATATTCCCATTTGCCTTTTCAGTCTCATTGATTAGGCAAGCTCTCTGCATTGAAGAAATCTAGCTAGAGATATTATAGAGATGCAGAAAGAAATTTGTCAGTCTAGGAAGAAATAGACCTGTAAGCTTTATGGACTAGCCCTTGGTTTGAATCCTGTCAGGATTCCTCTGGAAAGTTGATTAACTTCCAGTGTCTCAATTCTTTCTTCTGTTTATTGGCGATAATAACAGAACCACTTTTCATGAAGAAGTAAAAATCAACCTCTTTCAAGTTTTATAATTGAAGCAAATTTTCAAATAAGGAAATAGCTTTCAAGTAATGTTAATAAGAGAGGAAAACAGTTTACTTGCTGAAGTCTGGCCCCGAAAATAAAGCTGATTTTATGCTATACATATTCTGGTTCTGGTAAGAGCCAAGTAAAATCGCTGAATTCATAATGATGATAATGTCATTGCCCTTCCTGCCCTAAGCTCTAGCCACACAATACTTTCTTCAAGTCTTTTAACACATTGTACAATTTGCCTTCTTTTTTTTCAAACCTAGAACCGAATTAATTTCTTTCTAATGTTATAACCCACTTAATTTCTTCTTTCTCTTTCAAGTAGCAGTTTACATGTATTTTCCCCTTAGAGGCTCTCTTTCACCAATAGTATGTTTTCATGTATTTTTTGTTTGTTGTTTTTTGTTTGTTTGTTTTTGAGATGGAGTCTCCTTCTGTCGCCCAAGCTAGAGTGCAGTGGCATGATCTCAGCTTACTGCAACGTGCATCTCCCAGGTTCAAGTGATTCTCCTTACTCAGCATCCTGAGTAGCAGGGACTACAGGTGCCCACCAGCACGCTTGGGTAATTTTTGTATTTTTAGTAGAGATGGGGTTTCACCATGTTGGCCAGGCTGGTCTCGAACTCCTGACCTCAGGTTATCCGCTGCCCACTGGCCTCCCAAAGTGCTGGTATTTCAGGTGTGAGCCACCGAGCCTGGTCCATGTATTCCTTTTCTATAGATCTCTCCATTTCCACTTTTCTAATAGGCATTATTCTTTATTACCATTACTTGCTGGAATTTTTATCTCCTTTCTCTACTGTAGTCTACATAAAGGGAGAGATTTCATAAGTAATATTCACTGTTACATCTCTGCTTTCCATGCCTCTCAGGTAATAGACACAAACATAGGAGAGCATCAAAAGAAAGAATAATCCACTTAACTTCTACTGTACAAAATATGCCCAAATTCAACTATTTGCATAATATTTTTTTTCTTTGTGCAAACTGCTTCACTTGTAATGCGTTACATCTTGGCCCCTCTTTGCTGAACAATTAGTCGCCAACTAATTCCAGGATCTAATACTCATTTTTCTTGGGATGGCTTTTATTTTCTCCTTCTTAGGCAAAAGTTGAATCCTCTCTTCTGTGCCAGAAATACTGGGTACACAGTTAATATTTTCTGACAAGCTTGACATTTCCAATATTTTCTTTCTTCATCCTTTTATTTTCTCTTCTAAAGCCATCTGAAAGAAGATTGAAAGAAGATTATGTACAATTTGTCAAAGTTTTCATGTTACTTATTGTTAAGAAAAAAACTCCTTTTTTAACAAATACCACTCATGTATACATACTCTTTATTTTACTTAAATATTTCAATGATCTATTAATCATGGTGCACAGAATGTTTTAAAATTAGACTTATCAAATTACATAGTACATTTCTTTAGTTAAACCAGGTGAAAAAAATCTGAAAACAGTTAATAACTATATTCTGAAAACATATTAATAAGCACAATACATGAAGAAATGGCTGAATATAATTACACTTAGCTACAAATACAATTAAAAATTAACTTTAAAGCATTTTTTTCAGATTATATTTACCCTAAGTTATTCTTTAGGAATAGCTTGATTTTACATCTATTGAAATATAAAAATATTTTCTAAATAAAAGATCAATGAATTAGGACATGTGCATGGCATTTATGCATTGTCCTATAAATGTCAAAGCAGAGACATCCATTCAAAGCAGAGGATTCATCAAGCTGATGAATCTTTGTGTAATGTTTTTATCCTTGTTCTTACAATAATTGAAATAGCAAGCACAAAATTTTTATTTGTCCATTTAATATGTAGTTGTTACGAAAATTTTATTTTAGATTCAAATTATCTTCGTGAGGCAGGCAAGGCATTTAAATGTGTGACTAAAACATATGTTTATTTCTGGCATTTCAAGTTGACTGATGGGGCAATCTCTGGTTTGATTCCCATCTGGTACTTTCTGTGGGCCAAGCATTTATAATATTTGATGTACTTAGATTATGTAAGAAAAGAAAATGTCTTCATTTCCAGATATACCTTATTTTCTATGACTAAATCAACAAATACTCAAGTATTCCTCTTTATCTCTGCAAACAGTTTAATGTGAAAAAATAGACTTTTACCAAACATATAATTTAGGAAAATGACATTCTGAGATTATCATTATTGCCTATTTTCCCTTAGCAGTGTTACCATGGACTTAGCATGTTAAAACAATACAAAGTTATTGCCTCTCAATTTCTGTGGGTCAGGAGTCAGGGCATGACATAGCTGGGTCCTTTGCTCCAGAGTGTCAGAAAGCTGCAATCAAGGTATTGGTGAGAGCTTCATTCTCATCTGAGGCTCGACTGGGGAAGATTCCAATTCTAAGTTCATGATGTGGTTAGCATCATTCAGTTCCTTGTGGGCTCTTTAGTTTAGGGGCTCAATTTTTTGCAGTTGAGCAGTTGCCTAGAGTCTGCCCTCAGGTTCTTGCCATGTGAGCCACCCCGAGATGACTTTTAGCTTCCTAAAGGCCAACAGGGGAGAGCAAATGTCCTTAGAAATATGGCTTACAATTGTATGTAACATTATCACAGAAATGACATCCCATCACCTTTGCTGTACTATACCTAAAGCAAAATCCTTGCTCTGCCCTCACTCAGAGGAGATCACCAAAGGTGTGGAAACCAGGACGTGAGATCATGGAGCATGGTAGTATTTTTTTACCACAGAGATGAAGTAAGTTTTCATGGTGATAAAATGAGAAGAAAGAAAAACTTTTCATACCACAGGTTCTATATGATAGGTAGGGTATTTCAAGATACAGCACTTATTATTTAACTTTAGTAAACCTGCAACGCTCAAAACACTTGCACTTCACCTCCTGGCCATAACTAAAATTTGGAATCTGTCCAAGATACCACACGTCTAGTTGTCCTTCATAATCTAGGCTAATAATTGTCTCAGATCTCCCAGATCATAGAACCAAGAGGTTTTATTTACATCCTAGTAGCTGCATTTAGTCATTTATAATCTTATACACACTTTTTTTCAGTAGGTTATGAGCTCTTTTTCCTCAACCTGAATTTGAAAGCTGGACCTACTCCTGAATTTATAAAGAAATGTGGCGCCTGAGTTGTTGTCTTCTTTGCTATTCCTAAACCAGTTCCCAGCTAGATCAGTTCAGCAGTCTTGATGGTAACCCCTTCTGCACCTCTCCTTCAGCACAGCGATCATTTCTTCACCCCATCATCAGTCCTCCAACCTCCTCAACTGCACACATTTCCTGAATACCAGTGGTCATCTTTGCTGTATTTCCTTCCATTGCCTCTAGTCACAAATCATGTTTTGACTTCACCTTCTACTACACTCTCTTTGAAATAATGACATCTAAATCCGACTCACATAGGATTTGTAGTCAAATACTACAAAGTGTAACCAGTGGAGGTTTTTCTTTTCGCCAGACCCTTATGAGCCTGTTCTTCAGCTTACTTGAGACCTCCAGTTCTTTGAATCCTTGCTGCACTTTTCCCACATCCCCAAACATGAGGTTTTAGTTAGAGAATATACACAGATTTGGAAGACCTGTTTTTTTCCTTGTCAGACTCAGACACTGTCACCTACTGTCAGGGCCAGCTTCACAGGTTTGCAATCTGTGAACTTACATAAGGCCGCACCCTCAAAAGGGACCCTGTACTTGGCTTAATGCTCTGTTATCCCATCTAGAATTCTTTATTGTCTCATCTTGGGATTTGTGTTTTATAAATGATATCTAATGGGACAGTGGAGCATATGCATTTGCAGAGGTGATGGACAGGGCGGTAGTGCACACTTGTGTAGGCTGAGGCTCAATGACCAAGTATTATGCCTTCCCCCAAAAAATATATTCCCATCTAATTCTTATACTTAATCCTTATACTAGCACCTGTAATCCCAGCACTTTGGAAGGCTTAGCGGGGAGCCTCAGCTTTTAAGTATAATCCCTATACTTGAAAGCACCTAAAATGTACAATTAACAGAGGATATGATACATTTTCATGATTTCATAATCTTATATGTCCAGTTCCACAAAGAGTTAAGCTCTTCATTATCCTGATGAAAGCTGAATCTACATGAGACTCAGGTTCCTTTAAAATCCAGCCCAATAAAAAAAAAGGAGGTTGGCACAGGTGTTTTTTATTTGCCCCTTAAGAACCACTCTCCACTTTTCTCTGCCATGTTATTTCAGAAAGTTGACCTCTGTAAACACCCTAGCTGTCTTCTCTGACTTCAATCTTCTCATTAAATATGGCCAGAGAGAGGCCTGACAATAGGTAAGGAGTTTTCCTTTCTGTGATTCCTTCTGTAGAGATCATTGGTCTTATTCAGGTAGCCACCTCATAATTTCCATCTTCTGAGTTTTATCCATTTCTCTCTCCTCTTACCCTTTCAGTTTACACAGTCCTGCTTTTACTAGCCCCAGGATCCTGCACTACCTGATGTAACTGGTTACCCAATCCCCATGTCTTAGTAAAATAGTTCCTTTTAAAATAAACATTTCTCAAACTATTCATAAAATACAGTGAAAGCATTTTCTTTTGTTAAGCCATCCCTGACATCCTTCATCTCTACCAGATAGGAGTAACCACTCCCATCTTTGTTTCAACTGACTTCCTCACACATGCCTCCATTTTATCACTGGGCAAATCATTGTAGTACACCTGTAGGAACAAGGGTGGTATGACTATCGATCTCTCAGCTCACAAAGAAACTTCTGCCACTGAATATCATCTAATCTGCTTAGGGGCCTAGGTTCTCTCTTTCTGCTCACAATCTCCATGCAGGGCATCTGTGGCCTATGATATATATGCAAATGATCAAGAATAGTGAAGAGAAGATTAACCTCTGTGAAATCCCAAGACCATGGCCCTGGGCTTTCCTCTTCTCTAAATTCAGTGATTTCTCCTCTCTCCCAGTTTTTGTACTTTATGACTGTCCATCTAAATATCTATGTGTGTGTATATATATTACACATATACACATATATTTACATATGTATGCATATATTTACAAATATATATACATAGATATTTAGATGGACAGTGTTATACACATATATATTTGTTTGTTTTTGTTTTTTGAGATAAGGTCTTACTCTTTTGCCCAGGCTGGAGTACAAAATATGATCATAGCCCATGGCACCCTCAGCTCAAGTGATCCTCTGCTTCAGCCTTCTGAGTAGTTGGGACTACACACCTACATGCGTGCACCACCGGCCTGGTTAATTTTGTTTTATTTTGTTGACAGAGATGGAGTCTCACTATGTTTACCAGGCTTGTTTCTAACTTCTGACATCAAGCGATTCTTCTCCCTCAGCCTTCCAAAGTGCTGAGATTACAGGCGCGGGGCCCATTTTTATTTCTAATTGCTACCATCTTCTGTCATTCCTTCTCTAGGTTTTAGAGGGTCAAATGCTGCTAAGAATAACTCCATTTCCTTATTAAATTGAAATATTCATTGAATGTTTGTTTCAACTTTAATGTTCACTGGGAGAATAAAAGTGTCCCTTGGAATATCAAAGTAAAAAAAGATGATGTGAAAAATACGTAATGAACAATCTTTTTAACAACTGGCAATTCAAACCCAACACATTTCTACATTTTTATCTTCATAATATGCCCTTTAGCTGCCTATTGTTTAGGACTATGTTTTATCCACTTATACATACTCAGAATTAGTGTGAATTTTTGGTGTGCTTGGTACATCTTTGTGGAATAAAATACTAAAATGATTATTAAAAATTTCTCGTCACTAAAATCTGGACCTTGTCCCAAAGGTAGTTAATTTCCTTTGGACTTCAACATTTTTTTTTCTACTGTCATTTTATTTATTCAACTGTCATTGAATAAATAAAAACTAATGATTTGGGAAATAAGAAACCTCATTTTGTTTCCCTTGGTTTTGTTATTTAGAGAAAGAGGAGAATAAAATATAGTGTTTTAAAATAAAAACAACATAGGTGTTAATTCAATCTATCAATATAAATGAGTTTTATAATACTAAAATACAGTGGTGTGAAGTTTAAGGTAGGATACATTCTAGATTATCTTGAATTAATCTTGAATTAGTATATTTATTTGGTAAACTCTTCATATAACATTTTTATACCATTTGAACTGTAGATATTTTATTGATAATTTCACAGAAATATTTCCTCCTCTTACTCTGTTAAAAGGCACCAAGTTATTAAAGTGTTTAGAAGCATTGTTTTTGTCTTTAAAAAACAGATTTTGTTTTTCTCCAGTATCATAATCAATCCTGAAATGATATCTACCTTCTGCAGTTTTTAATGAAATATTTCCCTCTAACCTTTTTCTTTTTGGTAAAGTAGAACTATAGCTTCTAAAATTTGGTCTGCTAAATAAATCAATTTATTTTTTTTCAAATATTATGTATTCTTATCCAGATAAGCATGCTTATATTTGAATTTGTTTAATATTTTAGGTTGAGCCTGGAATATATGAAGATATATATTTCTAAAATACAGATAAACATATGTTTAAAAGTATTTTATGAAAGGAGTGTGTCATATTATTTATATATATTTATTTCTAGAATATGTTCTTTATAAGATCCCTATATTTTTGCATTTTATATTGGATTATATTGTTAGACTTGACAGAGAATAAGTATAAAATTATTCTATATTCATAAGTAAAAATATGCTTTTGTCTGCTACCACATAACTCATGATAGAAACAGATAAAGTTGTGATAACTTTCTCAAAATGGCAACTGACAATTTACATGCCTTAATGAATAAAATATAACTAAAATTTCTTAAATATATTTAAAAGTCTACACTCAAAATTAGTCACTTCAGTCTCAATACTCAAATGATGTAACTGTAGGATTGTCAGAATTAATTTTATTACACAGTTTTTTTGTTGTTGTTGTTTTGTTTTGTTTTTTTGCCATCAAAGGACTTTGAATAATTTATCTTACATTATTGTTTAGGCATTTCTGGTCTTTTATAACCTATCTCAAAATACAGCTACTTGCTTTAAAAGAATTAGCAAAACATTGCATATGCCCCTCAACCTGGTGGTGAATCTTTTCTGAAGACTTGGCTGTTAGAAAATCTATGTAAATTGGCCGGGTATGGTGACACAGCCCTGTAATCCCAGCACTTTGTGAGGCCAAGGCGGGCAGATCACAAGGTCAAGAGATTGAGACCATCCAGGCCAACATGGTGAAACCACACCTCTACTAAAAAAAAAAAAAAAAAAAAAAATTAGCCGGTAGTGATGGGGCAATGCCTGTAGTCTCAGCTACAGGCTGAGGCAGGAGAATCGCTTGAACCCGGGAGGCAGAGGTTGCAGTGAGCCAAGATTGCGTCACTGCTCTCCAGCCTGGCAATAGAGCAAGACTCCGTCTCAAAAAAAAAAAAAAAAGACAAGAAAAGAAACATCTATGCAACTTTATGATATTTAGAACAAAGAGTTAAATTGCAGGCTGTTGTCTTTACTCCTAGTTCCATAAAATGTAATAAAATCTACACTAAAACAGGCTACTTGGTTTTACGGTACGTCCATTAAATTCTCGTTTGACTTATTTTTTCATCTTCAACAAAGTGAGCATTTAAAATCTGCTCTGAAAAAGGACTGTAAGGATATCACTCACCTTTCTTATTCATCAAGCATGATTTGAGTTTATTATAGCGTGTCACAAGCTAGGTTGTAAAGCAGTTTGATCTCTAAAGCATTGTTTACCTCTGCATTCATTGATCTAATTGTGATCATTAAAGTATTAAGTATTTGAATAGGGAAAATATAGAGTAGATAGCATGAGTGTAATTAATTCTAATAATGTTCAAATTGATTCCTCACATAATATAGACTTCACTAAAAAACTCTATGTAGTCTTTTATGTAAATCATTTCTTGGAAAATTGTTTCATGTAAATGCAATCATGCATGGCATAACAATATTTTGGTCAACAAGGATCACATATAGGACAGTGGTCCCATAAGATTATCATGAAGCTGAAAAGTCCTATCATCCAATGATGTCATAGCACAATTAGTTTATTTTTTATACATTGAATTTTTGGTCTCTATTTACAAATTGAATGTCCCATAAGTGTAGAGTGTTTATAAAGTCTATACAGTATACAGTAATGTCCCAGGCCTTCACATTTACTTATCATTCATTCCTGATACCCAGAGCAACTTCAGGAACTGCAAGCTCCATTCATGGTGAGTGCTCTATACAGGTGTGCAATTTTTAATCTTTTTTTGCTTTGCCTTTTCTATGTTTAGGTGTGTTTACACACACAAGTACTTACCATTGTATTACAGTATTGTCTGCAGTATTCAGTACAGTAACATGCTGTACAGGTTTGCAGCCTAGGAGCAATAGGCTGTAACACATAGCCTAGGTATGCAGTGGGCTATACCATCTAAGTTCATGTAAGTAAATTCTATGATGTTTCCATCTTGATGAAATTGCCTAATGATGCATTTCTCAGAGTATAGCTCTGTCGTTAAGCAGCACATAACTGTATACTGGAGTAGTATCTTTTAATCTATTATGCTTGAAACATGTAGTTCATGAAAGAAGCTCCCTCTGTTATTATTTCTTACATATGAGATTTATTTAATTGGGTATGATATATGGATTAATAGTCTAAAAATATATTAACAGTAATGTGCCAGGATGCATTCAAAAGAAACTGAAATTTCAGAAAATAAAATAATATAAATGCCATCTATCATCATATCCCTGAAAGATAATCACTGAAAATTCTAACATAATGACTATAATATTATTCCCATATGCATGCCACAATTGTGTAAATATCTAACCTAATTAGAATTATATTGCTATATATAATTTTGTTCAGCCCTCTTCAGGCAAAATCTACTTTAGGATCTTACATATCTTGAAAAAGCCTAAAACCATAAAAACCCCACAAGAAAACATAGGCAATACCATTCAGGACATAGGCATGAGCAAAGACTTCATAACTAAAACACCAAAAGTAATGACAACAAAAGCCAAAACTGAAAAATGGGATCTAATTAAACTAAAGAGCTTCTGCACAGCAAAAGAAACTATCATCAGAGTTACTAGGCAACCTACAGAATGGGAGAAAATTTTTGCAATCTATCCATCTGACAAAGAGCTAATAGCCAGAATCTACAAAGAACTTAAACAAATTTACAAGAATAAAACAAACAACCCCATCAAAAAGTGGGCAAAGGATATGAACAGACACTTCTCAAAAGAAGACATTTATGCAGCCAAAAAACATATGAAAAAAAGGTTCATCATCATTGGTCATTAGACAAATACCAATCAAAACCACAATGAGATACCATCTCACGCCAGTTAGAATGGCAATCATTAAAAAGTCAGGAAACAACAGATGCTGGAGAGGATGTGGAGAAATAGGAACGCTTTTACACTGTTGATGGGAGTGTAAATTAGTTCAACCATTGTGGAAGACGGTGTGGCTATTCCTCAAAGATCTAGAACCAGAAATACCATTCAACCCAGCAATCCCATTACTGGGTATATACCCAAAGGATTATAAATCATTCTACTATAAAGACACATGAGCACGTATGTTTATTGTGGCATTATTCACAATAGCAAAGACTTGGAACCAACTCAAATGCTCATCAGTGACACACTGGAAAAAGAAAATGTGGCACATATACATCATGGAATACTATGCAGCCATAAAAAAGGATTAGTTCATGTCCTTTGCAGGGAATGGATGAAGCTGGAAACCATCATTCTCAGCAGACTAACCCAAGAACAGCAAACCAAACACTGCATGTTCTCACTTAAAAGTGGGAGTTGAACAATGAGAACACATGGACACACGGAGGGGAACATCACACACTGGGGCCTGTCGAGGGGCGGGGGACTAGGGGAGGGACAGCATTAGGATAAATACCTAATGTAGATGACAGGTTGATGGTTACAGCAAACCACCATGGCACATGTATACCTATGTAACAAACCTGTATATTCTGCACATGTACCCCAGAACTTAAAGAATAATAATAAAAAGAAATAAAAAGGTTTGTAAAATAAACTTAAATGCTAAATGTCTGATGATTACTATTATGAAATATATTAGCTGTACCCAAAAGGATATAGCAATAATATGTAGTATACATAATAAGGATCACAAATTAAGCAAACATATATTCAAACTCAGGTTTAAGGTAGAAGATCAATACCTTTTACACTTTTTATATATTATTTCTCAATTGAATTATAATCCTCTCTTTTAGATGTAATTATTATTCTTATTTTTTAAATTCCTTTAGGTATTTATTTCACTCTTAAGTGTAATTTTGTGGAAATTTTTGTTTAAATGGGTTCATTCTGCAAATAATCTGATGGTGGGGTTCAGCCACATCAATGCAGGAAACTATAGAACATTCAACTTCATATTGCATAGTATTTTATTATGTAAGTATATATGTATTTTATTATATATCTATTTTATTTTCATTTATATTTGCTCTATTTCCTTTTGTCTCCCAAGATAATAATATAAAACAGTATATATATGCAAGGATTCTCTAGAGATGAAAATTGTTACATCACGGATTTGCACATTTTCAAATGTGTCAGATAATATTAAATTTTTTCCAAAATCATTATAGCATTTTACATTCCCACCAGTAGAGTATAGCATCCCTTCTGCTTCATATTCTTGCCCATGCTTGATATATTTAACAGTTTCTAGGTGACCTTTAAAGTTCAGTATGATTTTAAAAACAAAGGGAAAAGATAAAAGCCACAGTTACTTTGCTTTGCATTACTTTACTCATGAAGTTAAAACTCAATGGCTCTTAAAATAGTGTATGTACAATTTCATAATTATGTAGTACCTAATCTTAGTCTATCTGTGATGGTTTATGTGTCAACTTGTCTAGGTTGTACTAGTAATGGAACTCATTGTATAATCAATAATTAATCATGTGTTGCTGCAAAGGTATTTTGTTTATCTGGTATTAAGATATACAATCAGTTGACTTTAAGTAAAGAAGATTACCATCGATAATGTGCATAGCCCTCATCCAATCATTTAAAGGTTTTAAGACCAAAACCGAGTTTCCCAGAGAAAGTGGTCTACCTTAAGGCTGAGGCATCAAATGCTGCCAGAGGTTTCAGCCTGTTCGATTCACTGAATTTCAGACTCATGACTGCAGTATCACCTCCTTTCTTGGTTTCCAGCTTGTTGACTGCCCTACAGATTTTGGATTTAGCAGCCCCCACATTCACATAAGCCAATTCCTTAAAATCTCCCCCCATCCTTCTCTCTTTCACAGTCAGAACAAACAGCTTTGTTTGTCCTTTCCTCAAAAAAACAGAAATAGGTTTGAGGGAAAATAAAAACTTCGGAACATTATTAATATACGTGTAGAGAAATCATATTAAACATAGGAACAGTGTATATATCCAAATTCAAAGGTAGAGAAAATCATATGATATTCCCTGGTCTTCACTATCATTATTCTGCTTCCCATTTAGTGGCCGCCAAATACTATAGACAAAAAAAAAAAAAATCTTTGTTATGTAAAAAAAAAGTTGAAATGTCATGTAAACTTCAAAACTATAACAAAATACCTTTTACTATTTCTATTCTTTAATAAGTTTCTTTATTGTGCAAAATATGCAAGCAGATCTTTAATTTTTTATTTAAATATATTTTAGACAGTAGCTCTTTATTTTTTTTGTAAAAACATAGACTCATAGTAACTTAAATAATGCTCCTCATTGCAAATTTACATCTTATAAACTGTGTTGTACCAAAAAAAAATATTCTGCTGTTTTGTGGCTACCCCACAGAAGCTGTATAGACTTCTAGCCTAGATTGGATTTTGATGTCACGATACCACACACAGCACACGCAAGTGATTTGTAAAGGTTTGCCACTTACATAATAAGGCTTTCTGGGGAGAGCAGGAAGGCTTCCAAGCACTTCCAAAATGGTTTGAGAGAGCAGGGAAAGGAGAATAAATTTTCTATAGATATGAAAAAGTGTGGCCAAGGTGAACTATATTTTTGTGTTATTTGAACTTCCAGCTGATGCTAAATGAGAGAACATCATAGTTTTCTTATCCGTTTGACCAGATGTTGGGAAGAAGCAAAATATGAGAGGGAGGAGGCTTAAAAGCTCACAGCAGTTCTGCACCAAAAACTTGGAGTCTGACTTTTTATGACTTGTGTATTGTAGGAATTAAGAGTAGGGGAATAGTATTGTGGTTTCTTTTGAAATGATTTTTATATCTGTCAGTAATCCTTGTAGTTTCAGTCACTCTACTTTGGGGTAATTTCAGTAATAAAAAGAGAAGAGATTCCTTGCTTGTCCCTTTTTTTAGAAATTTCACTGAATTCATGATGCATATTTTTATTATAGTAGTAGGCCTTTCCAGCACAGTTGACAAAAGTAAAATTTGCAAAAATGTTTCTTGATTAAATTACAACTTCTATTTTTGGAAATGTGGAAGACTAACGTGAAAATAATGCCTATTGTAAACTTTTATAAACGCAGTCATTTTACACAAAATACCGTTTTGAGTTCAGAAAAGATTTTGGGAGAGAGCAAATACATTCCCATTGATAAAAGCCACGCAAGACAGTAAGTGGGAAAGTTGACGTTGGGCTTCCTTTAGTGAGGATCTGAGAGGAAATATTCATCTATGCAACCTAGAGGCTTGGTTAAGCGGACTTTAATGCCCACTTAAGTGCAAGACTTTGGTTCTTTATGATGAATTTCAAGCTGAATATGAAGGTGTATCTTTGAATCGTCTTCTATATTAAACAAAAATATGAAGTAGAAATAAATTTTTTCAATGTGTATATAACATATTTCCAAACTTGGCTCTCCATAGATGGCTTAGAGAAAAAATAAAATGTTTATCTTAAGGATTTAAAAACTATGGCTTTGTGCCTATTGTGTGTTTGGGGTTGTCGTTTACACTACTTACCTGGTCTGTTAGCCACTTGGGTGAGATTAACAAAAAATTAATCCAGAACTGATGGTATTCCTGGCATACGTATTATAAGCATTTAAAAAGACACTTCGAAAATACAAGCCTCGACCTGGCAACTAGGAATTTCTGCAGAATACATCTGTCTAAATACTGCCTTTCAATTTAAAATGACAAGCAAATCAGGATAGGAGACAATATCCTATGGTGACTGAGGGTCCTTGACCCAACAAATGGAAGTCTAATTATTTATTACTATAAAGCAATTTGAAACAATGACTAATTCTTAGGAATTAGAATTTAATATTCTATTTGACCAGCAAAATTAGACATAGATGAAGAGAGCATCAGTAAATTGGGAGAAACAATTCTAGGTAATCACATGTAATGCAATTTAGTAAGAGTGACATGTGAAAAGTATAAGGGATATTAAGGATGGTATTAGATGATCCACATGCATTTAATAGAAACCTCAGAATAAAAATGTAAAGAAAACGAGGAGGAGGAAGTAAGGATACAGTAAATGAATAATAATTTTTTAGAAGTTGATTTTAAAATGACCCAAGCAAGCTGAATTAAAATAAATGCACATTTAAACACTAGAGAAAAATAAAAATACAGGACAGAAACAAAGCTGCCATCAGTGTTTGAAACACCCATCTTTTTGAAGACAGATAAAACATTTGAAATCTTATGTGTTCTCCCTATTAGACAAAGTCAATAGATAAAATAAATATATATAATAAACAGGAGGAAGGTGGTTGTAAATATAAACTTTAATTAGAACGTGAAATGTTAAGTTTGTTAAGATTAAAAATAGAAGCATTGTATCAACAACACTGTAAGATGTTAAAAGACAAATTCATCAGCTGGAGGAAACCAAAGATAATTGAAAATCAATCTAAGATGGTAAAACATTCACTGACTTAAAAAGGCAAAAAAACTCTTTTTAAAAGTTGATGCCCTTAATAGCTCATACAAAATCTCTTTCAAGGCTTCCCAACACTGGCATTTTGCTTAGTTGATGAAGGCTGCATTGCTAGTAACACCTTTGGCTTAAAGAGCTACCTACAGAGCCTAATTTCCTGATGTACCGAATTCTTTTCAACTAAAAGTCTATGGAACCACTGCACACCTGCTAGAGGACCAAAATCTGGAACACTGGCACCACCCAATGCTGGCTAATGTATGAAGACACAGGAACTAATCTTCATTGCTGGAGGTAATGCGAAATGGTATAGCCACTTTGGAAGACAATGCGGTAGTTCCTTAAAAACTAAACTGACTCTTACCATATGATCCAATCATAATTATTGGTATTTACCCAAAGGAATTGAAAACTTATATCCACACAACAAGCAGCACATGGCTTTTTATGGCAGCTGTATTCATAATTACCAATGCTTAGAAGCAACCAGGACACCCTTCAGTGGATAAATGGATAAACAAACTATAGCACAACCAGACAATGGAATATTATTCAATGCTAAAAAATATAATCTATCAAGCCATGAAAACACAAGGAGGAACCCTAAATGTAAAGTGCTACATAAAATAAGACAATCTAAAATATTGACATATTGTATGGCTTAGAATACATGACATTCTGGAAAAGGCAAAATTTCCAAGACAATAAAAATTTCAGTGGTTGCCAGCAATTAGGGGAGAGGTATGAAAAGGCGGTATACAGAGGACTTTCAGGGAAGTGAAAATGGCTTATATGATACTATGATTGTAGACACATGTTAAATATTTATCAAAACTCATAGAACGTAAAACACCAAGAGTGAACCCTAATGTAAACCATAAACTTTGATTGTGTCAGTGCAGTTCATCAATTATAACAAATGTACCACTCTTTTTGGGGATGTTGATAATGGAGGAGACTGTACACGTGTGGGAGTAGTGGGTAAAGGGTATGTAAGAACTCTCTATTCTTCTCAATTTTGCTGTGAACCTAAAACTGCCCTAAAAAAAAACATTATCTGTGGAGATCAAAAACAGGAGAAATCTAGCTTCAACTGATTCTAGTTATAAACAGTAAGAAAAAAAATCCTTTAACCAAGAAACCAGTTAGTTTGAGCAAGATTATGTGTGTTATTATTATGACTGTTGTTCCTGTTGCTGCTGTAATAGCCACACACTAGTGACAACAGGAATATATATGAGACAAAATTGAAATTGCATTTATAATAGTATTTATGTCAATTTACAAAACATGTCTATAACTTGTCTGGCAATGATTATTCCTTGAATACTCTCAATTGAATTAACTACTACTTCCTCAATGACTACCAAACCATTTTCCCTAGACCTTTTCCCGGCACTTATTACGTAATGCCCCTGTATGTGCCCCTGTATGTGCTGTATCTGAAAACAAAATCCATTCAAATATTTTTAGTTCTGAAAACTCCATTTACATTCAGATATTCAGATTTTCTAACATAAAAATATTTATTTATTATGAGGCAATCTCCTAGTTTGTATAATTTTTATTAAGTTTCCAGTAGTAAAACTTTAAGAGCAAAAATTGTGCTTATTAATATGTGTACATGTTTGTGTGTTGTTTTGTATGTTGTAAATATTAATATATTATATTTCAAAATGTGTATATATGTATGTATACATGTATATTTCTTAACATAAGTGTTCAAAGTGTTCAATAAGTATTCATTAAATGAATGTGGGGAGTACTGAGTACTTTATGATAAATACATATAATTGCCTTTTGAAGATTTCAATAAAATAGTTACTTCAAATTGCAGTAAGTCAATTAAAGAGCAAAAGTATTTTTAAAAAGTGTCACATATAAAAGTTCTCTCACTGAAATATCATCACTGGCTGAAAATTAAGAGCTATTCTTCTCTGCTCACTTTGGTGTATTAGTTTCCAATCCATTAACTCTAACAAGTTAATAAAAACACATATTTTTAAATAAAATACTGAAAAGGGCTATGTATTATGAAGATAGAAATTACAAATCATGTAGAATTCATTTACATCACCAACCTATGAAATAACCTATTCAGTTTAAGAAAGAACATATTTCATTACTGTATGATTTTTAACGTTCCTATAATTCTGTTTCCTTGATATATACTCTTTATATTATAAATGTATCCTAAATTCTTCAGCAAAGGCTAAATACTGTTCTTCCTACACAGAGAGAAAAAAAATGCTTAAGGTACTGATTCAATTATTCCACATATGGAGGCAGTTTCTGTTTTGTGGTTTCATTTGTTTGTTCGTTTGTTTGAGACTGGGTTTGGCTCTGTCATCCAGGCTGGTGTGCAATAGCATGATCTTCACTCATTTCAGCCTCTTTCTCCCAGGCTCAAGCCATCCTCCCACTTCAGCCTCCCAAGTACCTGAAACCACAGCTGTGCTCTGCCACACCCAGCTAGTTTTCGTATTTTTAGTATAGATGGAGTTTCTTGTCATGTTGGCGAGACTAATCTCAAACTCCTGGGCTCATAGCGATCTGCCTACCTCTGCCTCCAAAAGTGCTGGGATTACAGACATGCACCACCCTACCCAATGGAGACAGTTTGTTTTAATCATCATGACATTTTTCACTAAAAAATAAACAAAATATTTAGAAAATATACTATACTTATAATTAACTTGATAAAGGGTTTCCATTATTAAGAATATTCATATGTAATATATAAAACTACCAACGCATAACCTTGTAAAATTAACTTCTAAATCTATCTTTCATTAGATTATATATGAATGCTTTTGAGTTCATTTTGTCAAGTTAAGGCTAGTATCAGATATTTTATCACAATTATGATTTGGAAACTCGTATGATAAAAATAAGTGTGACTGTGTATAATGTATCTCTGATAATATGTGTCTGTATAAATTTGAATTTTAAGCAGTGCAGTAAGTTCATGTATTTAAACTATTACACTTTTTATTAAGTAGCCTATATTTACCAATGACATTTTATCAAACTGATGATCAGGTCGTAAACCTCAGAGGAAATGGGAAGTCAGGATGGACAAATTGATATCAAAATGGTAGAGTGAGAAGTTTGAATTTCCTGAAGAAGTCAGAACTATATAGTACATTATAAAGTGAGACTGAGGACAACCTGTGGGATTTATTTGAGGGAGGGGATAAGAATAATATATAAGTGTTAAGTTAGAGCCAAAATAGGGGAGAGTAGGAGGGCGAAAAAATTTCCTTTCTTTTGTCATTGGTTTGCCTATGTCTTCCTGACAAAACAAAGCTAGTGAGAAAATGTTCACTGTTCAGTAAGAAATAACACTGAAATAACAATAACTATGTTACTGTACCAAAATGCATTAGGTTATTTATTCCTCAAAAGCAACACTATGAGTCAGGGCTATTGTTATTGGTATTTCATACAGGAGAGAATATAAACCCACATTTTCTAAAAGTCACGCAAATAGTAAGGAATTCCAAATCTTAAGCCAGATATTTTTATTTCTTATTAGAAATTGTATTCAAATAAAAAAGCTTGAGATTTACAATTTAAATGAGGTAAAATAGTAGATTTCTCTAATATTTAAGGCAAAGGGAGCTTTTCTGATTATACATTGTTGCTGAGAATCTTTTATTTCTACATAGATGGTAATTCTCAATTTCTTTCACTGGTTACCTACAAATATCTATTGTTTCTTACTCTTGTTTCTTGTTCTGATTCTAGGAGTTTATTTTATTTATAATATATCTAAGTTCTTAACTTCACTTATGCAATTATTAGTTATTAGATTCAGAAGCCACTTGGTATAGAATAAGGGCTTCTTGCCCAAAGAAAAGTACCTATTGCTACCAGGATACCACTGAATAGTTTCTTAGTCTGCTCGGGCAGCTATAACAGAATGCCATAGACTAGGTAGCTTACAAACAAGAGTAAGTTATTTCTCACCGTTCTAAAGGCTGAGAAGTCCAAGGTGCTGTCAGCTTTGGTGTCTGATGAGGGCCTGTTCCCTGGTTCATAGATGGTTGTCCTCTCACTGTGTCTTCGCATGGCAGCAAGTGCAAGAGAGCTCTTTGAACCTTTTTTTCTTTTTTAATAAAGGCACTGATCCCATTCATGGGGGCTCCACCCTCACAATCCATTATCTCCCAAAGGTGCCCCTCTGAATACTAAAGGGTTAGAATTTCAACATAGGAATTTGAGCGTGACACAAACGTTCAGTCTACAGCAAACAGTCTCCTGATTCCTCATTAGGCTTCCCCTGCTTTCTATTTTTGACATGCATAAGACCACCCATTATTAACTCTTTGCAATGTGTTGTGAGATTAGACACAGAGCCAGTTTTAAATCATGGTATTATTTCATGAAACTTGCTTTTTCTCCCATGATATAATTCCTTATTATTTTATGTGAGATTAAATCATGAAGAAGAACAAAGAATTTAAGATAAAAAATCTGAACAGACATTTTTCAACAGAAGACATACAAATGTCAAACAGGAATATGAAAAAAAAATGTTCAGCATCCTAATAACAAAGGAAATGCAAATCAAAACCACAATGAAATACCATCTTACTCCAATTAGAATGGATATTATCAAAAAGACGAGATAAATGCTGTCAAGGACATGAAGAAACAAAATTCATGAACTGTTGGTGAGACTGTAAATTAGTAAAGCCATTATGGACAAGAGAATGGAAGTTCCTCAAAAAATTAAAAATAGAACTACCATATGATCCAGTAATCTCATATTGGGGTATACATCCAAAGAAAATGAAATCAATATTCAAAAGAAAGACCAGCACTCCTATATTTACTGCAATACCTTTCACAATAGCCAAGATGTGGAATCAACCTTTGTCCATCAATAAGTGAACAGATTTTTTAAAATGTGGTCCATATACACAATGGAATAGTATTTAGCCATAAAAAACAAACTCCTGTAATTTTTTACACCATGGACAAACCTAGAGGACATTGTATTAAATGAAACTAACTAAGCACAGAAGGCTCTAACTTAACACTTTGATGTTTATATAGGAAACATCAAAACATCATCTCCATCTCTGCTTCCATGCTCATAGCTCCTCTCTTACTTTGACTCTGTTGTCTTTCTTTTATTAGAACGCTCATGATTCCTTGGAGTCCACTAGGATAATCCAGGATGATCTCTCCACTGCTAGTACCTTAATTTAATCACATCTGCAATATCCCTTTCACCATGTAAGATAATATATTCACAGGTTTCAGGGATTAGGACATGGACACCTCTACATTTGTATATTGGAGAGGGTGGGGCATTAATCAGTCTACTACTCCTTTGTCTCTGTTTTTCTATATCTATTTTTTTTCTATTCTCTCTAAATCTTGGTTCGTTTCTGTGAATATTGCATTTAAAATAAAATGAAATAACAGATAATCTGACTGGACCTGCTGGTCTCATTATTGAACAGCTTTCTCATGTCGTAGGTAAGCAGATCATCGTACAGATGACTTATTTGACTCTGGACCCAGACTCCGCTCCAGTTAAGTTGTAGTCAGAGTTGACAGGTCACATGACACAAAGCACATTAACCTGTGTGCAGAATTATGTCGGCCATTTTGTTCTGATGGAGCTTTGAGTATGGCGAGCATTCAAAATCCAATGGACTCTTTTCTAGTACTCAAATACTTCTTCACTGCTAACAAAATTGGTCATCCACCTCCTTGTCTGTTTGTCCAGTTGATTCTGAATGAGCTGAAGTCTGATTAGGAGAAGCATGCCTTCCAGGTGGAAGGAATGGCAAATGGAAAACATGAATGCATAAACCATGTGGTTATTTCTGGGACATATGAGCTTTTCAGTACCATTGTCATTTTGGAATATTGGTGATCATGGCAAGCCAGATATGGGGAGTTTGAGAGGTAGAAGGCAACTAGGGAAAGTGAGACTGAGTGTTTCAGCATATTCCTTCCAGTGACACTGTAGAGCTAGTATTTATATGATGCAGCATAGGAGGTATGAAGATTAGCTAGAAAACTTGTGATGATTCTTATAAGACATGCAGATTGCTAATATCAATGCAATAATAGTAACAAGAAAGGAGTAGTTAAGAAGCATAACAAACTGTGAAGAAGACATATTGCCAGGATGCACTTCCCATGAATGGAGGAGGAATTTCTGTAATTTTTACACATTTTTTCTGATGGTGGTTCCATAAATGGGATTGAAAATGTACCAAAAAAAAAAAAAAAAAACAGTTAAAGAGTGTGAGCACATGATGAGATCAGGCTTTGTGATGTTCCTGAGACTTACGCAAACATTTTTAAGACTATATCACAGCAGCTTATCCTCT
Source organism: Chlorocebus sabaeus (assembly GCF_047675955.1). Taxonomy (NCBI): domain Eukaryota; kingdom Metazoa; phylum Chordata; class Mammalia; order Primates; family Cercopithecidae; genus Chlorocebus; species Chlorocebus sabaeus. The sequence continues at coordinate 71,704,238 of NC_132907.1, forward strand.
TGTTAAATAAGAATGTTAGACAAATAGGTCAAATGAATGTAGTAGGTTGCTTTTCATGAAAGCATTATTCATAAGCTCCTGGTGACTAAGACATATAATTGTAGAAGTTTACGATAAAATGTATGGATTCATAACCATGTAAGAAACAATATACAATGGTGTCAGCCTAAGAGGGTTCTAGCACATTCCTTTAGAAAATAAATTCATGTATATGCTCTGTAGTTATGATCAGTTAAAGTTGTAACTTGAAAACTATAAAGTAGTTATAATCACCAGATATGTTATGCCAAAAACCAGGAAGGCACAGTATATACTTTGTATAGCAGAAAAATAATCTATAATATTTGGACAATAAAGAGTGAAGGGCCAAAAACTAATAAGAAGCTTTTAAAACTGATAAATGTAAGGTTTTGACCCCAAATCTAAAAAGCCAACTCTACGAAGGATAGGATCACTTAGGAATAGTGTGTGTTGGAGAGATTGCAGGTTTTACCTGACAGTGAAATCAATATGAATCAATAGTGTAATGTAGCTCCAACCAAACTAATGGGATCGTATATTTCATGAATGGAAATATACTAACTACATAAGTGATTGCCAGACACCTAAATGTCTCATCATTTCTGGGTACCATACCTTGGGGTGCATGATCAAATAAGAATAAATTTAGAGAACGACAATCCAGAAAGTGAAAATCACTGTGCTTGAGGACCTAGGAGGTACCTAACACTTTATAACTGCTTTATGTACATTATTTCCTTTATTTAAATAAATAAAATCTCATAGGTGATGGTGATAATGATGAAATATCTATGAGTGACACCAGGAGAGATGTCCAGTGTGATTGTACCAGAGCCTGCGCTGGTAAAATTACACTGATGACCCAACTTCCGTTTCCTGACCAACCACTTGATCAGAGATTGTATTTAATCAGCCCAACAAAAATGAACATGTTCCTCAGAACCGACTCAAATTCACCAAGTTTACAAAGCCAGACTTTACCCAATTTTCATCCAGATTTTGTCTGGCTTTGTAAAGCCGGATTTCAAGTTGTAACTTGAAAACTATAACATAGTTATGACCACCATATACGTGTATGCCAAGAAGTAGGAAGGCATGACACGTCTTAATAATAGTGAGGTGGAAAACAAACTGCAACAAAAACTAAAACTGATGAGAAGCTAGACATTTCTGTTTTCTGCTAACCTATCTTACCACTGTCAAAGTAATATGCAATAAGCCAAACTGTAATCAAAAGGGAGCTCAGGCGGGGCGTGGTGGCTCATGCCTGTAGTCCCAGCACTTTGGGAGGCTGAGGGAGGCAGATCGCCTGAGGTCAGGAGTTTGAGACCAGCATAGCCAACATAGTAAAGCCCTGTCTCTACTAAAATTACAAAAATTAGCGGGGCATGTTGGCAGGCACCTCTAATCCCAGCTACTTGGGCAGCTGAGGCAGGAGAATTGCCTGAACCCAGGAGGCGGAAGTTGCAGTGAGCCGAGATTGTGCGACTGCACTCCAGCCCAGGTGACAAGAGTGAAAATGCCACCTCAAAAAAAAAAAAAAAAAAAAAACCGAAAGCCCTAGTTCATGATATCCTTTCTGCCAAAAAGTGCTTATAAGGACATTACCATTGTTTATGTGACGAAAATAAGAAATGTCTCCAATTAACTCTGACACTTCACTAATTAGAGAAGATGCATCTTAATTTTAGAAATGTTACTGATATGGTTTGACTCTGTGTGCCCACCCAAATCTCATCCTGAATTGTAATCCACACATGTCAAGCGAGGGGCCTTGTGGGAGGTAATTGGATCATGGAGGCAGATTTCCCCCTTGCTGTTCTCATGAGAATGAGTAAGTTCTCAAGAGATTTGATGGGTTTAGAGAGTCTGGCTTTCTTCACTTACTCTCTCACCTGGTGTCATGTAAGACATGCCTTGCTTCCCCTTCACCTTTGCAATGATTGCAAGTTTCCTGAGGCCTCCCCAGCCATTTAGAACTGTGATTCAATTAAATCCTTTTTCTTTATAAATTACCCAATCTTAGGTAGGTCTTTATAGCAGTGTGAGAACAGACAAATACAGTTACTATGGAACAAAATGAAGAGTCCCAGAATTGACAAATTATGTTCCATATAGTCTCATCAGCCTAAGCAATGTCTTTCTACATTAAAAGGAATTGCATATTTCTTTCTTAAAGCATTATAGATTGAATTATCAGGCAGCAGTGTTAGTTGCCTTGTATTCTGTTCTTTATTGATAGGTACTTCATGATTACACTCCAAATTGTGCCTTATATCATTACTCTTTTGTTTTATACCTGTGAAAACTTAGACTTGGGTGAAGAATCCTTTAATTGGTGGCAGGGTTACAATCTATTTTTCTTCTGGAACTAGATTTCTGCTCTTAAACTCTTCCTTCCTGCTTTTAAGACTAGTGGGGCAGGAAGAATCAAGTGAAGTTTAGACTTAGAGTTTTGAGAAAACAAAACTTGAGAATTTAACTGCTGTGTAATTGACATATATTGTTTCCAAATTAAGTGTGCAAAGAGGCTACTCTCTTTGTTATATTCTTTGTGTTCTTTATGTTCTTTGACTAAAATTAATTCAGACATACAGCCATCAGCCTGTATAATCTTGAGCATAATTGGGACTCCCTCCTCCACAGGGTCATATAAGAATTTGGGATGCTTACTTGGTACCTATTGAAGACTGAAAGTCTTATATTTAGTCCATTGTGGTTGGCATAGGTGTCTTTCTAGTAGAAAGTTGTTTGATTCCTAAGATAAATGACTTGTCTGTGCCAACTAGGATGCTGTGAGTCTATGACTCCCTTCTTGCTCAATCCCAATAATCCTTGCCACCAAGCAGTGGGATGTGGTCTCTGATATTTATATAACGGCTCCATCAATTTAGGTGTTCACAAAACACAAGAAAAAATATGTTAGGGTAAATTTTGTTTGGTCTTGCAAACTTCCCTACCATAAACATCTGGCTAATATTATGAAAAAGTATATATATAGTATAGATAAATAACAATATATCTGCAACATTTTCACAATATAGATTTCTTCAAATATTTGAAAGATTTCCAAACAGAAGACGGATTCATTTTATTCCACATATCTCCAAGGGATTATATGAAGCCAACAGATAAGATGAAAGTTACATTGATCATTTTGTTAGATAGCCTTCTAACTTGTAAGGACTGAATTTTTTAGAAGTGTAAGGCTTTGGACTCATCTATTTATAGTCTGAAAAATACAAGACCCTTTGAGAATTGTGAGAACTGTTGATTTGTACTACTTTTCTTCTCAAATGTTAAGAAAAGTTAATTTACCTTAACCCTCATTGATGCTATTATTAGTTTTGATAATTGCTATCACTAGGCCATCTTAACTTGGCATTTTTCCCTCTGTTATTTCTTTTTAAATGAACATCTATTCTCTTTTAGATGTCACCTGTCCAACAAAACATGTTTTGTTCATTCTTTGCAATAAACTGACCAATCACTTTACAACAGTTTTAGCATTATTTGTAATATTAGTTGTTTTGGAAGATGTACTTTTCTCATGAACTACATCAGCATTTGACTTAAAAGCAGGCTGATTCTGTATGTTACCTGTTTATTAAAAGTTTAGAAACTCCTATTCTTCTAAAATATTTCTTTTATGTCATTTTTATCCCTTTATTCCTAAATTCTTATTTTATGTCTGAGATTTTACTGTACTTTAAATAAAACCACTAAAAGGATGGAAAAAGTAAATTAAGAAAACTTTTAAATTTAATTTATATTTTATTCTTACAAATAAATATGTAACTATAGTGACATCATCATTGGTAAAATGAACTCACTTCAAAGTTCATATTTCATACTGAACCAACCAAACTTCCTTGTTATATTTAAAAAAGAAATCTCCTTTCAGTTTTAAAATGTTGGTAATTTGAGAATTTATCAACCAGGAAAACTAGCCTGTTGTAAATCAGAGAGATAAAATCACAAAGCCTATGAAAACTTGTGTCAAGCATGAAATTAATACTTCTGAGACACTTTTCTGAGAAATATATTAAGTTCAATAAGTTCCTTTCTTCCAGAACACTGCAGACTTTAGTGAAATAACTATAAATTTATCTCTTTTAACTAACTGGAAATATTCACATTCATATTTGTATGCTTATAATAAGTTTTATTATATATTATTGCTACATTTTTAAACTCTGAACATGATTAATTTGTTTTTACAAATCTTGTTTTCTGTGGGTATGTGCAATTATATCATATTCTATATTACAATTTCTTTCTTTATTCTATCACTTTAATTCTAGAACGTCAAAGGTTTCATTGGGCTGTGGTTTAACGGCTTATCATCTGTGACATACTATGGGTGTAAAAATCCATCTTGACACCTTAATTACAATATCAAGTTAAAACCAAAATTCTCTAAAATTGCGTTTTTTCCTTTCTTATCATTTGTTCCTTTTTTCTCTTTTTTCCTTTTATTTTCTTTCTCACATATGGAAAGCAGGTATCTAATTTGTAACCTATATTTTTATTTGAGGTCAATTTCAAGAAAACTCAAAATAAACTATGATATTCCTTTATTCCTTTGACTAACGCTTATTGATTTCCTGACATACACACTTAAGATATAGTTTCTAATTGGAAGTTTTTTTGAAATATGCATTATTTGAGTTTTAAATACGGTATATGCATGATTCTGTGTTCACATCCATATAGGAAGATATCATGGAGTGAAAAATGTGGACTCAGCAACTAGACTCTTTGGGTGAAAATTCTAGTTCTGATAGAGTGAACTGCACCGCATCCATCTTCAAGTTCCTTATTTCAGCATGGAAATAATATTACCTTCTTCAAAGAAAAAATATATACATTATAACTTATATTTTATATAAATACAGAACTATACATATATAAGACAATACATATTTATAGTTTCATAATTAAATATGATATATCATATTTTATATAAGTTTACACATGATCATTATATTACATATTTACATATTGTATTTATTAATATACCTCATGTATTATACATGACAATATATATCAAGAGTACTTGAAATATTGTATATATTTATATATTATGATCAATTTTTATATTATATAGAAATATTCTTGGAATGACATATAATGAATATTCAATGCATTTTAGTTATAATAATGATAATTTCTTTTTTTCTTTGATTTCACCTCTTTTCCTTCCTCTTTTTCTCCTTACCCCTTACCCTTACCCTTGTCCAAGTACACAAATAAAGTTGTAGCAAATAAAGGTGCACATAAATGTGCCTTTGTGTTACAAAAGTTAAGTAATTATAGCATAAAATAAAGGATAAATTTATGGCACATTAAAATAACCTTAGAAGCTAACACCTGCTTTTAAAAATAAACAACCGGTACAATCAGTCTCCAGTCAGTCTTTTAAATAAAGACTACTTCAGGTGAGACTCACAAATAATATTTATAAAAATAAAATAAAATACAGGAGAGAAATGACCATGTCCTGTCAACATTTTATAATTGTTTTAGCTTCATCGTATTTGTTTCATTTCTTCCTAGTTGTGAGAGGCACACACTGAGTTGGCCATTAAATACTTTGCTTCCTATTATTCATGCTCTTGTGTGACACTCATCCCTTGAGTGTGGCTGAACTTACTGACTCATTTCTAAAATACAAAATACAGCAAAAGTGTTGGTATGTCATCTCTAAGATTAGATGACAACAAAAGTCTGGTTTCTCTCTTGCTTGCCTTCTTTTGCTTCCTTCCCCACTGAGGGAAGCCAGCTGCATGTTTCGAACTGGCCTAAGACAGAGACTGATGACTCTGGAAACCAGCCAGCAAGGATCTGCTGGCAGCCATGTGTGTGAATGTGAAAGCCAATTTCCCAGTTGAACCTTAAAATGTCTGTAGCGAGAGCTACTACCTTGATTGCAGCCCAGTGAGAGATCCTGAGCCAAAGGTGCCCTTAGAAACTATGAAATAATAACTATTTGTTGTTTAAGCCAATAAGCTTTGGAGTGATCCATTGTATAGAAATGAATAATACATTGACACCGTGTCTTTTTTGACACTGATTAGCACAAAAATTCATAAAAGGGAAAGATTCTGTGTGCTTTTCTGCAGATGATGTGACCAATATCAGGAAGAGAAATTAGGATGACTTCTTGGTAGGCTAATTGGAATACAGTCACGTTAAGTCCATCATTAAATTGCATAGTGGGATACAAATGTGTCTTTTAGTTTAAATGTGGACTTAATTAAAAGAGAATTAATTACAATAGAATGTTATAGAAGAAAATAGAATGAAATGGAGGAAAATAAAATAAGAAAGAACAGACTAGGAACTATCTTCTTGTTTGCAAGTAATCAAGATAAAAATTGACTGTGGGGTATGTGTGTGAGTGTGGGTGTATGTTTATGTGTGTGTGTGTGTGTGTGTGTGTGTGTGTGTGTGTGTGTGTGTTTGTTTTAGAGGTCCTAAGAACATGCACGAGTTCAGTGAATTGCTGGAGGACACTCAGTACTCAAAGAATTGTGCTCACAGCTATAAGTTATTAATGTCAAAATTAATAAATTAATTAATCAAAAAGATGTGAGGGCTGAATTTTTGCAAAGGCAGGCAGATCATCTGAGGTCACGAGTTTGAGACCAGCCTGGCCAACATGGTGAAACCCCATTTCTACTAAAAATACAAAAAATTAGCCAGATTGGTGGCGTGCAGCTGTAGTCCCAGCTACTCTGGGGGCTGAGGCAGGAGAATTGCTTGAACCCAGGTGATGGAGGTTGCAGTGGGCTGAGATCACGCCGTTACACTCTTGGGCAATACGAGTGAAACTCCATCTCAAAAAATAAGTAAATGAATAAACAAATAAATAATAAAAGAAAAAAAGAAAAAAAAGAATGTAGTCATAGACTTCCTCTATTCTTGTCAACGCCCTTTCCCATTACACAAATGAAGATGTCACACATCATAAGGTTCTTTCTTCAGCATCACTGTACAATAACTCATGTGCCATATTTCCACCCAGAAAAGCCTGGGTGTGTCTGAGTCCAAGGTTTTTATTAGGGGTCAGTCATATAGAAGCAAAAACCAGCCACAACTATTGGAATTTCAGACTTCAGGAAGAAGGTGTTCAGCAGTCCAGCTTGGGAAAAACAGCCAGGTTCCAGGCTACTATCCAAGGGCCAACCCCACAAAGGGAACTTTCGAAAGTAACCACTTCAAGTCTTCTGTGTTAGCTTCTTCCCCACACAGTATGTGTCTACATTTACATACTGCAAAAATGGCCCTATTCTATGTTATTCCCCTCTATGTGCCCATGTGTTCTCATCACTCGGCTCCCACTTATAAGTGAGAACATGAAAAATCTGTTTTTCTGTTCCTGCATTAGTTTGCTAAGGATCATGTCCTCCAGCTCCATCCATGTTCTTGCAAAGGACATGATATCATTCTTTTGTATAGTATTCCATGGTGTATATGTGCCACATTCTTTACCCAGTCTTCAATTGATGAGCATTTAGGTTGATTCTAGGTCTTTGCTATTGTGAATAATGCTCCAGTGAACATACATGTGTATGTTTCTTTATGATAAAACAATTTATATTTCTTTGGTTATATACCCAGTAAAGGGATTGCTAATTCAAATGGTATTTCTGTCTTTAGATCTTTGAGGAATTGCCACAATGTCTTTTCCAATGATTGAACTAATTTACACCCACCAAAACAGTATGTAAGTGTTCCTCAAGAAATAGATATTAAGAGGAAATAAGGCTGGGCATGGTGGCTCACAACTGTAATCCCAGCACTTTGGGAGGTTAAGACAAGTAGATTTCTTGAGCTCAGGAGTTCAAAACCAGCCTTGGCAATATGGCGAAACCCCATCTTTACAAAAGATGCAAAAATTAGTCAGGTGTAGTGGTATGTGCCTGTAGTCCCAGCTACTTGGAGGCTGAGGTGAGAGGATCGATTGAATCTTGGAGGCCAGGTTGCAATGAGCTGTGATTGTACCACTGCATTCAAGAATGGGTGACAGAGTGAGACCTTGTCTCAAATAAAACAAACAAACAAACCAACAACAAAATAAGAGAAAATAAGTAATAATTGGTTAAGAATTATTTTCTCCGAAATTCAGTTAATCCAAATGTCAGAAAAGTATTAGGTAGACGTTACCAAAAGTGGTAGAACATTCAGATTTCACAGAATTAAATTTTAATAGCATTGATTTACATCAAAATCAAGAATGTACACAATTTATCCTACTGGTCTTCTGCTTAATAAATAAAAACAATTTAAAAGATTAATCAAACATAATCAGGGGCAATAACACTGAATGACTCTTGAGATTAAAAATTTCACGAAGTAAGAATAAGTCATCCCTGAAGCAAGAATGAAAGGTTACTTGATCACAGACTAAGAGTGGGCGAGCATGAGGAAAGGTAAGATAAGGAGAATTGGTGTGCCTGTGTGAGCAAGTGCACGTACACAGGAGATGTGTAAGTCAGAAGAAGGCATCATAACCTTCTTCCTTTGATTTGTTAGGGGCTGTACACAAAAATCAAATATTAAAAGCTATCTTCACTGTGCCTAGGATCATGGAATTTGTCCCATCAGACAATGATTCTCAAGCTGAATAGATGTATTTCAAGTGACTATATTACTATTCACTAGAAATGTTTTAAGTTTATTTAAATTTATATAGGGAAAAATTTTTAAATAGCTACAACAGTTCTGTGACTGTAAACCTCATTATCACTTGCCATACAGAAAAGGTATACTTTACAATTAATATTTCAAAACAGTGTTTTAGAAATGTAATTAGGAATAGCTGCCTGCCAATGTCTCTGGGATAGAAAATATACTCTTTTTGCAAGCAGGAAAATACAATAATGGAGTTTATCTGGGATAGTTGTCTCATGTGTTTATAAACAAAGTGGATCTTTTCCATGGTATTTTATGAACATTACTCCTGATGCAACATTTAAAGTGGCATGTGCATATATATAAATATGTTACAACGTTTAAAAGATCCAAAATGTGACTTCTGTTTTGAACCTAGGTCCTAAAAGCAAACCTAGTCATTTTCATATGATATTGAAATTACCAAAATTTAATTTTTGCATTATATTATGAATTAGTTGCACAGCATTCCTTAATTTATAAAGCATCAAAATGACATCTAGATCTATATCCCTTTGCTTTTATTTCATCCTTAAAAAATGAGTAGATCCAGATATAATACTTTTTAAATATAAGTGAATGTTGTTAGCAGAAAATATTTAGAAGTAACTGAAAGTTTTTTATCTAATTTATGTGAATGAATACTCCATCATTGATCTGTTTGTTTCATTGTGAAGACCTGACATATGCCCTCTAATGCGTGTTCTATGTATGCTGCTCCACCAAATCCTGTGCATGGTTTTCACATACGTTATGCAATTAAAAGCAGATAAGAAATAAGCAGACAAATGATAATCTGTTTTTAAAAAATTTCTTGGAGGATATCATCAAACTGAATTCAAATTTATGATTGTCAATGAATAGGTAACCTAGATCATAGATAAGACTCTCAAGGATCAAAGAAACCTATTCTATTAGTCTGTTTTCATACTTTTATAAAGATGTTATCTAAAACTGGGTCGTTTATAAATAAAAGAGGTGTAATTGACTCACAGTTTTGCATAGCTGGGAAGGCCTCAGTAAACTTACAATTATGATGGAAAGCAAAGGAGAAGCAAGTACCCTCTTCACAGGGCAGCAGGAGAGAGAGAACACTGGGGAGCTGCTACTTTTAAACCATCAGATCTCATGAGAACTCCCTCACTATCACGAGAACAGCACGGGGGTTACAACCCCCATGATCCAGTCACCTCCCACCAGGTCCTATCCTGGGCACCTGGGGATTACAATTCAAGATGAGATTTGGGTGGGAACAGAGAACCAAAACATATCATTCTTCCCTTGTTCCCTCCCAAATCTCATGTTCTTTTCACATTTCAAAACCAATCATGTCTTCCCAACAGTCCCCCAGGGCTTTACCTCATTCCAGCATTAACCCAAAAGTCCAAGTCCAAAGTCTCATTTGCAACAAGGTGAGTCCCTTCTGCCTATGAGCCTGTAATATCAAAAACAAGTTAGTTAATTCCACAGTACAATGTGGGTACAGACATTGAGTAATGGGGAATGTTCCCATTCCAAATGGGAGAAATTGGCCAAAACAAAGGGGCCACAGTCCCCTGCAAGTTGGAAACCAATAAAGTCAATCATTAAATCTTAAAGCTCCAAAGTGATCTCCTTTGCATGTCCCACATCCAGGACACACTACTGCAAGAGCTGGACTCCCAAGGTCTTGAGTACCAATTTCTTTTCTAACATAATTTTCTTGAAAAAATCTTTACCATTTCCTCCAATCCCTTATCTGCTATTCAATAGTATCCTTAGAAGCTTGGATCCCTCCCCTCACCATCCTTTCATTGGAAGTGCATTCTAGCCCAAGAAGCAGGGGAAATTAATAGATTCAATTACTTCGGACTAAAGAGTACAGAACCTATTAGGGGGCAATTGCAGTCACTTACTTCCAAAGGAAAGCTGGCCGTTACTGCTGAGAATGACAGCTAACAAAGCTTTTCAATTCTAGGTTGGAGCTAAAATGGAGGAAAATAGGTCAGCACAAGGGGAGAAATGAGAAATGAAGAGTCCTGTGGTGGGAGGAGACATGGGGGTTGTTGGCTTAGTAACTGCAGAGCCAAATAAATGAAATAGACCAGAAAGAGGAAGAAAAGGTGCATCGGCAAAAGCCTCATCACGGTCATATAAATTATACTTACCCTATGCCCCAGGCACTTTCCAATTTCAATTCCTGTTTCTGAAACTGAAAATTTGTAACAATTCTAGACCATGCAAGAATATTTAATCTTTGGGATGATAAATGAGATTAGATTTGACCAAGCTTCTTTCCACAGTTTGGAGCTGCAAAGCTTTGCTTAGAAAAATCAAGATTTATTTTTTTCTTGAGTGCAGCACTTTGAATAACATCATACAAAATTGGAGGAACACTTTATATTTATAGAGGATTCAAAATATATTTAAAAATGTAACAACTCAAGGATTTGAAATAATCAGCTGACTTATCCTGATCATGCACAGTTCATTCAAATAGTCATTCTTTTCATCAGTGTGTCACATTTATAGTGAAGAGAGAGGATTTATAGGAATGAGTAAGGTTACAGGGTGTTTGCTTTTCCTCCAATACTCCTGTTGTGTCAGTAATGATTGTATTTCAGCTGACAGTGAGCTGTTCCTATTACTGCTAAAATTACTATTTACAGAATATTAAAGCAAATATTTATGTCAAAAGTATTTGGAAAAGCTCTTTTATAAAAGTCATAAATAAATATTTGTCTATAGATCACACATTAAAAAAGAGAGAGAGAGAGAGAGAGAGAGAGACAGAGTCTTATTCTGTCACCTAAGCCAGAGTGTAGTGGTATGATTATAGTTGATATGGTTTGTTCCCACCCAATTCTCATCTTGAATTGTAGTTCCCATAATCCCCACATGTCATGAGAGGGACCTGGTGGGAGGTCATTGAATCATGGGGGCGGTTACCTCCATACTGTTCTTGTGATAGTGAAATCAGTTCTCACAAGATCTGATGGTTTTATGAGAAACTTTCCCTCCTTTGCTCTGCATTTCTCCTTCCTGATGCCCTGTGAAGAAGGTTGCCTTTCTTCCTCTTCACCATCCACCATGATTGTAAGTTTCCTGAGGCTATCCTAAGCCATGCAGAACAATGAGTCAATTAAACCTCTTTTCTTTGTAAATTATCCAGTCTCACGTATTTCTTTATAGCAACCAGAGACTAGACTAATACAATAGCTCACTGCAGCCTTGAAATCCTGGACTCAAGCAATCCTCCCATCTCAGTCTTCTGAGTACCCAAGAATACAGGCATGTGCCACCATAACAACTAATTATTTGTTTGTTTCTTTTGGTAGAAATGGGGTCTAGTTATGTTGCTCAGGCTGGTCTTAAACTCCTGGCCTCAAGTGATTCTCCTCCCTTGTCCTCCAAAAGTGCTGGGATTGCAAGAATGAGCCCCTATGCCTGGCTAGATTACACATTTTAAAAACCAAAAGTGAGCATTAGCAAAAACCAGTTTGCTTATTTTAAAAGCCAAAGCCAGCAATTTGTCATAAGCAATTTTTACAGTGTTATAAAGAAGATGAACTTATACATAATTTATTTAAAATGTATTAGATGTGTACTATCAACCAAATTCTGTGTGAGGAACTAGGCATATAAAGGTGAAAAATTAATTTCTGTTTCCAATTACCAGTGTATTAGTTGATTCTCATATTGCTATAAAGAACTTCCTGAAACTGGGTAATTCATAAAGGAAAAAAGGTTTAATTGACTTGCGGTTCCACATGGCTGAGGCGGCCTCAGCAAACTCACAATCATGGTGCAAGGAAAAACAGGCACATCTTACATGGGGGCAGGAGTTAGAAGGCATGTAAAGGAGGAACTGTAAAACGCTTACAAAATCATCAGATCTCATGAGAACTCACTCACTATCACAAGAACAGCATGGGGAAACCGCCCCCATGATCCAATCACCTCTACTCGGTTCCTCCCTCGACGTGGGGATTATGGGGATTAAATTTCTAGATGAGATTTGGGTGGGGACACAGAGCCAAACCATATCAACTGGGGTTATTGTTTTAAGTTTTGGTAATGATTTACTAATGTTTTGATAAAGTTGTCTGATCCAATGGGTAGCTCAGAATTTACAAAACAATTAAATGCATTTGTTTAGTGTATATAACTAGGTACACATGACCAAAATCTCCATTTAAATACTCGTCAAACATAAACAATGTCCTTTGTGAAATGTATTTGTTTATAGTGAAAATATTTTTTCCCATATGTCTGAAACACATTTAAATATAAATAGTTTGAAGGAAGCCATTTCTGCATTTTTGCTTCGTGTTTCTCAACTAGTAGGCTTTGATAAACATCAAAGCACTATTGCCAAAAGAGTAGCATCATTTAGATCCCAAGGCAGAGAAGAACTTAGTTACTTAGTTGTACAAACTTCCTTCAGGATTGAAGCAAATACATCATTAAAAAAAAAAAAAAAAAAAAAAAAAAAAACAGAAAATGATCCTTAAAATTGCACAGTAGTTTTTCAGTAAGTATCAAAACATACATTTTCTATATCATTTTAATGAGGAGAAATTCTGAACTGCCTTCATATCTTTTACTTGTTAGATATATTCTTTGTATAAAAAAAGTGTTTTTTGTTTTAAATGTAAAATTGTAGTTTAAAAGCCACTCAACAGTTGAAAGAAATATTATCAATTAAGTTAAAAAACTGACAAAAAATCACAGATTTAGGAATTTACTCTTAAGGACTTTAGTTTTTGAATTTTCTTTCTTTTTAAGGAAACTATATTTCAACCAAATTATTTCAATTATAAAATCTGTTAAAATAAAAGCTGTCTAGAGAATGATTAAAGTTTTTAATCTTTGAAATTGATCTTACATACTGATTAAAAATAACGTATTTTCTTGAATAAAAATAGAAATAAGAGAAATTTAAAGTTGGCAAATACTGTCACTTGGGAATATGTTTTGCTTTATTGATACCAAACACATTATATAATTCAATCCACTTCTAATTGTATTAGTTCTCATAGTTTGTTGAGGGAGGAACGCTGAGCCCCTTTTCACAGAACTGGAATAATTCAAGGGTAGACTAGAATGACTCAAACAGTGGGAGATGTCTATAGAATTGTCTCAGCTCTTTCCTCACTTTCTTTTATATATCTACTTGTGGCAAATGTAGATTTTCTTTTTTCCTTACTATGAAGAGAAATTCCCCATGGGAAAGGCCTCCGTTTTGTGAACTCTATTAGTGATTTTTACAATATGTTGATTAATGGGAGCATTGAGATAGTAGCAAGGCCACAAGGCTGAAACACCTAAACTACATTAATCATCATCAACAACAACAACAAATTGAATGAAAACATTATCCACATTTTAAAAATTTTATAGCTGTGGATTTTTTTCTAAATATATGATGAGACTTACAAAGAAAAGTATTTAATATCTGGCCGAGCACGATGGCCCATGCTTGTAATCCCAGCACTTTGGGAGGCCGAGATAGGCTGATCACTTGAGGTCAGAAGTTCGAGGCCATCCTGGCCAACGGGTGAAACCACATCTCTACTAAAAATACGAAAATTAACTTGGAGTGGTGGCACACTCCCAGCTACTCGGGAAGCTGAGGGAAGAGAATTGTTTGAACACAGGAGGTGGAGGTTGCAGTGAGCTGAAATCACAGCACTGAACTCTAACCTGGGTGACAGAGCAAGACTCCATCTCAAAAAAAAATTAATATATTTATGGCAAAATCAACATAAGCAAATTTAAAGGGAAAATAACCAGCTGAGAATACACATTTGCAACTTACATAGAAATAATAGTTTCTTTACATACTAGAATACAATCAAAATTTAGAATGAAGAGCAGCTTTCCTTGAACCTCTGCCACCAGAAAAAGGATGAAAAACATAAAAAGGCATTTATCAGAAACACACACACACACACACACACACACACACATATACACATACACATACATACACAGAGCCAAAAACCAAATGAAAGATGTTTTATTCATTGTCACTGAAAATGTAATACAAGGATCCTAATAATTTTAATAAAGTCATGTTTAACTAGTACATATCTATCCCATAATAATAATATGATTATTATTCATCCCAAATAATCCAGACCCAAAATGAGAATTCATGAAGTAAAAGACTATTTCAATAATTCTTATGAGAAAAATTATGTCTATCCTAACCTAAAACAACTAAATAAGCTTCAACAAAACAATATATCAACTGAATAACACCTTATAAATAAATAAATATGGATTATACATTAAGTGTAATGCAATGAAGATTTGTATCACTCACCAAAGAAGGCAGAGGGTGGTTTTTGGTGGAATGGAGTAGAAGGGAATCATTCTTTGGAAGATTTTTCCTCTTTCTGCGTTATTTCTTCACTAGATTTTTTTTTCTGTTTTGGGGAGTTGTGGGGTAGCTCATAGCTATCTAGCACCTAAACTTCTCTTAAACATAAAGTTATCACACTTAACTTTAGACACCATAATGATGAGAGACTAGAATCCTTGGAAATGTGGAAATCATGCATATTAAAAAATGAAGGTGTGGAAGACAATAACTCTTCAACATTTTTACTTGGTGTATACATGTTTAGGGTTGTGTGAACAGGATGATACATAACTTGAACATGTTCTATGTGATATTTCTAATTAGAAACACTTAATTGGTGGTGGTGTCTTTGCCTGAAACCATGTCCAAATGTTACTTCTTAGAACTTATTAATTTAGTGTGTTTTGGGCAGTGAAAATATTGATAATAAAGAGAAAGAAAGAACCATTCTGACATAAAGTTGTAAACTGAACAGTAAGATACATACCAAATTTAACACACTGATCACAAATCACTTAACTGATTTTAAATACACTCGTCTTTTTCACAGTTCTAAAATTTCTCACAACCCCCACATCATTCCTATTTTTTCTAGAAAAATCCTGCTTCTCTAACTAAATTTAGAGTCAACTTCTTTCTGAAAATCCTTCCTCTTCTCAGAGTGTTGTTACATAGATTTCCTTCTGTGCCTATAGAGTTCTGTGTACGCAATTATCATAGGCATTACCATATTGTACTATAATTGCCTGTCCCAGCCTTCTGCAATTCCATACACATGCACACACATACACACACATGAACAAAATCTGTGAGCTCCTTCAAGGACGAACGGGGATCATTTATTTAATCCCGTGTGACACTAGTGTTTCTTAAGTAGTAGGTGCTAAACATCGTGTTGAATTAATTATTAAATAATGTAAGTGATCAAAAATATAGTCATGTAAAGTGGTAGAGTACCCAGAGCTTTATAATTATTATGTTTATTTGTGGTGGGTGTGCAAGTTTACTATGTAATTAGTTAACATGTCCAAGAAATAGATAAATATCCTCGCTCCATGCACTTACTGACTGTTCATGAACATGCAGTGTAAGTGTATTCGTCCGCATTCATGCTGCTGATAAAGACCTACCTGAGACTAGGAAGCAAAAGAGATTTAATTGTCTTACAGTTCCACATGGCTGGGGAGGCCTCAGAATCATGGCGAGAGGCAAAAGGCACTTCTTACATGGTGGCAGCGACAGAAAAATGAGGAAGAGGCAAAAGTGGAAACCCTTGATAAACCCATCAGATCTCAAGGGACTTATTCACTGTCACAAGAATAGCATGGGAAAGACCAGCCCCCATGATTTCAGTTATTTCCCCCAGGTCCCTCCCACAACACATGGGAATTCTGGGAGATACAATTCAATTGAGAGTTGGGCGGGGACACAGTCAAACCACATCAGTTAATATGAAGAATAGTGGGGCCATATAATAAATAAGTATATACATACTTCATAGTACATGTAAAATATTTTACTTACATCTCAGTTCATCTTCTCTTTCCAACTTTCTGCAGAGCTTCTCATGAAGTCAATTTACACAGTGTTGTTAATCTCACTGAAAAGGAAAAGTTATAACATTCACCCCAATGTTAATATTATCCATTTTTTTGTTGCCCAATTATATTTGTTTTAGTCTGAAATTACTCCTCTAATTATTTAATGTTTTAATTTTCCAATTTAAAATGAAGAGATTTTATTATTGGTTGAAAGACAAATTTTAGTTTGTCACCTTAGCATGACAGACTCATGCTTCTCTGTTCCTGAAATGAGATTTTCAAGTGTATCATTGTGAACCACTATGAGCCTAGGGTAATGTTATGGACTGTGATTTTGTGTCAGTGATGTATCGATTTCAGAAATGACACAAATCTAGTTTTGATTGTGGTGTATTTTAACCTGTAACTTCTATGTAACAATGATAAATGTTAAGGTTATAACATACCTCATGCTGTCAAGGCTGATGCATCCATGAACAACTAGATCAAAATTTCACTTAGGTTGAGAACAACCTGTGCTTTTTGAACTTAATTCATTGGAGAAATAATTGCCTGTGAACTGTATGTGTGTGCATATATGTTTGTGTTATATAATATATATATTCTAATATATAAAATAGATATTTCACATATATATTATATAAATAGATAAAACATATTTTTGTTTACAATTTTGACTTTTATTTTAGATCCAAGAGGTACATATGCAGGTTTGTTACATGGGTATATTCTGTGACACTGAGATTTGAGATGCAAATGATCCTGTCACGCAGGTAGTGAGCATAGAATTCAATAGGTAGTTGTTCAGCCCTTGTCCCTCTCTTTTCTCCCCACTCTAATAGTCCCCAGTGTTAATTGTTCCCGTCCTTACGTTCATGTTGTATTAGTCCGTCTTCACACTGCTGATAAAGATATACCTGAAACTGGTTAATTTATACAGAAAAAGAGGTTTAATGGAGAACTCACAACATGGCTGGGGAGGCCTCACAATAATGGCAGAAGGCAAGGAGAAGCAAGTCATGTCTTACATGGATGGCAGCAGGAATAGAGAGAGATCATGCAGGGGAACTCCTCTTTTCAAAACCATCAGATCTCGTGGCACTTACTGATTATCACAAGACCAGCACGAGAAAGACTTGCCCCCACGATTCGATTACCTCCCACCAGGACCCTCCCACAACATGGGAATTTCAAGATGAGATTTAGGTGGGGACACAGCCAAACCATATCATGTGTATGCCCAATGTTTAGCTCACACTTGTAAGGGAGAACATGTGGTATTTGGTTTTCTGTTCCTGCTTTAATTCACTTAGGATAATGGCCTCCAGCTGCATCCATGTTGCTGCAAAAGACATGATTTCATGTTTTTATGGCTGCATAGTATTCCATGGTTTGTATGTATAACACTTTCTTTATTCAAATTGTGATTAATAGGCACCTAGATTGATTCCATGTCTTTGCTATTGTGAATAGTGCTGCAATGAACATACACGTGCATGGATTTATACCAATGAACATACATGTACATGGATACATACCAAGTAATAGGATTGCTGGGTTGAATGGTAATTCCTTTTCAAACTCCTTGAGAAATCTCCAAACTGCTTTCCACAGGGTCTGAACTAATTTACATTCCCGCCAACGGTGTTCCTTTCCCTCCACAGCCTCGCCAGTGTATGTTGTTTTTTGACATTTTAAATACTAGCCATTTTGATTGGAGGGAAATAGTATCTCATTTCTCTGATTAGTGATGTTAAGCATTTTTTCATATATTTGTTGGCTGTTTGTATATCTTCTTTCAAGAAGTGTCTGTTCATGTCTTTTTCTCATTTTTTAATAGGGTTATATATGTTCTGTTTATTGAATTGTTTATATTCCTTATAGGTTCTGGATATCAGACCTTTGTTGTGTGCATCGTTTTCAGTATTTTCTCCCACTCTGTAAGTTTTTTATTTATTCTGTTGATAATTTCTTTTACTGTGCAGACGCTGTTTAGTTTATGTCCCACTTGTCTGTTTTTGTTTTTATTGCAATTGCTTTTGAGGAATAGTCATGAAGTTTTTGCAAAAGCCAATGTGCAAAATAGTGTTTCCTAGGTTTTCTCCAAGGATTTTTAAAGTTGGAAGTCTTACATTTAAATCTTTAATCCATCTTGAGTTAGTTATTACACATGGTGAAAGGAGAGGTCCAGTTTCATTCTACATATGGCTAGCCAGTTATCCCAGCACTATCTATCGAATGGAGTTTTTCCCACTTTACTTGTTTTTGTCAACTTTTTTGAAGATCAGATGGCTCTAGGTGTGCAGCTTTATTTTTGGGCTGTCTCCTCTTTTCCATTGGTCTATATATCTGTTTTTGTCCCAGGACCATGCTGTTTTCATTACTGTACCTTTATAGTATAGTTTAAAGTCAGATAATATCATATATCTGGCTTTGATCTTTCTACTTAGGATGGGCTTGGTAATTCAGGCTCTTTTTTGATTCCATGGGAATTTTATAATAGCTTTTCCTAATTCTATTAAAAATTATATTGGTAATTTGATAGGGATAACAATGCACCTGTAGATTACTTTGAGTACTATGACCATTTTAAAAATATTGATTTTTCCAATCTACGAATGTAGAATATTTTCTCTTTGTTCGTGTCACCCATGATTACTTTCAACAATGTGTTGTAGTTCTCCTTGTAGAGATCTTTCACCTCCTTGGTTTGTTGTATTCCTAGGTATTTTAATATTTTTGTAGCTGTTGTATATGAGAGTGTGAAAAATCCACATCTTAAATTTCATTAGGATTCTTTCTAAGTGCTAGTATTTTCATAGTCAGCATCAAACAGCCTTTTTAGTACCAAAAGAAGTGGTTTAAGATTGTGCTGTGAACTATCTAGACAAAAAAGCTTGTACAAATATTCTGACTGTGGATCCCACACACAAATCAGGCGTGGTTTCTGTGTACCTTGCATACACTTTTGCTCTCATGTACTTTTACATTTCTTAGTTAAGTTTAAACTTAGCTTATAACAGAAATATGTGCAACTTGTTTATTTAAAAAAAAAAGAACGTCTGAGATACAAGCAGGAATTAAATTTATTTTTCCATTACAATAGAAAAAGGACACCCCATTTTGAAGGGTAATCCTTTTACTCCTTGGTGAAATGAGCGAGTCCACAGCTTTTCTATGCATTGCTTCCCTTATTTGGTCATTTTCAAATGAACTCCTTGGTGTCTGGTAGTTCACTCCACTTTTGAGGTTGGGTGTGATTCTGGGTGGTTTTTCAGAAAGTACCTACTCTCTCCTTTGAACCGACATCATTCTTTCTTCATAGACACCTTCTTGTCAAATCACAGTGGCCTTCTTGCTTTCCTTGAGTACACATGACTCATGGACTTTGTACTTGTAGTTCTCTATGCCGTCAATGATCTCTCAAAACCTCCCATGGCCAGTTCCATTTTTATTTCAGGTATTCTCTTCTTAATATCATTTCTTCAAATTGAATTTCTCATGCTGTCCTATCTAATATAGAAACCCTACCACAACATATTACACATCATTCCCTAACACCTAGTTTCTCTCCTACAGTCCTATTCACCACTACCTGAAATTATGTTAGATCCGGGTGATTTACCTGTTTAAGTTTAGTGTCCCTAGGATTAATTAATTATGTCCCCTGTAGCCATCAGTGTTCTTCAGAAAAAAAAGAACTAATAGAACATATATGTATGTGTGTGTGTTTATATATATCATATACACAGAAAGAGGTTTTAAGGAATGAACCAACCTAATTGCAAAGGTTGGCAGAGGAAAAGTCTACAGAGTAGTCCAGCATGCAGCCTACCTAGGGCAGAGTTAATATTGCAACTTGAGTCCATAGGACATACAGAAACTGGTCATTCTCTGCTAAGGACATGGACATATTTTGTAAGAGGTTATTTTGTAAGTGAGAAAAATAATTCAAAGTTAAAATATTTTGCATGAATTTAAAATAATTTTTACTATAATTGTAGTTACTTCTGTTACAAATGGATTATATTTTGTTACATTTCTTGTAGCAACAACATTTTATTTTATAATGAATAGAAACTAAAAGAATAAATAAAAATATTATTTCAGTTATGAGTAATAAAAAAAATCGTACATTGATCATGATGTTTATCCCATCCTTTATCAGTATTCTCATCTGTAAAGTGAAAGAATGGAGTAGATTATTTCAACTGTTTCTTTAAGATCTGATACAATGGGCTTTTGTTAAACACCTTCTCTTCTTTCAGGTTTTATATCCTTCTTCTATAAAATTTGGATACTAATAATTGTTCATGTGCATCAGCCAAAGAACACTAAGAATACATTCAGCATATTGGTTTTATTACTTGCTGCAATAAGGGAGGCTAAAAACCTAGGAAACATTTGGTTTCTCAAAAAAGAGGAGTTGTTAGTGTAAGATATTTATATGCTTGGGGACAGAGAGTGAGTCATAGAACTATCTTCTCAAGGATTTGACAAAATAAACCATGGAGTTTTTGGAACAGTCAGTAGTCTTATCATTAAATAAAATTGGTTCATCTGTATTACTTTTAGGGTGTTGTCTCTTATCTTAGAATGTATGAGTCTGAATTAAATTGTATTATCATTTACTATGTTGAGTTTGAACTTAATTTTTGATAAACATTATAACTTAGTGTGGTACAGTGTATGCATTTTGCAACAACAATGCAAACCAATTTCAAAAATTTCCCGTACAGAATAGCTACCAGCAGAGACATTTTCACTTTATCACTATTGTGCTTTAGGATTATAGGAAATATTTAATGCTAAAATGTGAGTAAAGCATTTGACCTGTAGTAGATGCACAATAAATATTTATAAGAAACACAAATATTACTCACCAATTATCTAAAAAAAAAGTAATATTAAACAAAATAGGATAACACAGTTAAATAGGATAATAACACTACAAAATACAAGGAAAAATACATTTAAACTTGTTAGCCAGCTGGTACCATATTATTAATTGCACCTCATAGGTATATGTTTTGGAAGTCATTTCTTTCCTTTAAATGATACCAGGTAGCCAAAGGAAGCAGATAAATTAGCTTTAATATTTGTATTTAATCTAACGATAAGTCAGCATTAGCAGGCTGATCAACATTGTACACTATATGGATATATTGGTCTACTTTATTTGTATTTTTATGGTTGGAATGGACCAAAAAACTCCATTCTTGCCAACTGAAGCCTAAAATAAATATATAGATTCTCAATCATGAGCAATGTATAGGAGTCACTGACAGAATCAAAGAAAAACGTTGATAAAAAGAGGAGTCAGAATTCGTATAAGCTTTCTTCCTCTGTATGCCAACTCTGTTTTGCTTTTCTTTAATCTATTGTCCTATTGTAGACCTAATGAGTATATGCTTGTTACTGTAGCAGTTTAAGTTTTCTTCCTATAAATCCTGTTTATCAGTTGAAGAAAAAGGCTCCTTTGGAGTTAGCTTTTGGACTATACACAGTTGTAAGAAGAATGGAATGCTTTAAAAGTTCACGCCCGGGGACACATGAATATCTCTAGGTGAGTTACTTTGTGAATTACCTGATAGAAAAAAATGAAAAATAAAAAACAAAAAGTCAGTGCAACCCAGTAAGTGCAGCATATTTTACATGAGGCGTATTGTAAAAATGTGTCTTGTTTGTGTGTACACATGTGTGTCTGTGTGTGTATCTTGTCTGTTTAAGGAAACATATTTTCAGAGACACTGGCTTTGAGTTTGGCTTAAATATAAGCCCAATTAAATCAGCCAGTAAGTGTACAGTTTACTGGGTGCTCCCTCTGTATGCCAAATTATCAAAAATCCTAACTTAGATTTTCACAGACTATCATAAGAAAATACTATTTGTATTGTTTTGGTTACCCACCCCACTCCCCCATTATATCCATCCTCAAATCTCCTCATTTGACAAGCGTAGGTCAAAGAAGTTTGCTGATAATATAGAACTTACAGGGGGATGGGGGTGTATTAGGGGTTGCCAGAGAGACAGAACTAATAGGATAGATGTGTATATGAAGTGGAGTTTATTAGGGAGAACTAACTCACACAATCACAGGGTGAAGTCCCACAATAGGCTATCTCCAAGCTAAGGAGGTAGAAAGCCAGTAGTGGCTCAGTCCGGCTCCAAAAGCCTCAAAAGTAGGGAAGCCAACAGTGCAGCCTTCAGCCTGTGGCAGAAGACTAGAGAGCCCTGGGCAAACCACTGATGTAAATCCAAGAGTCCAAAGGCCAAAGAACCTGCGGTCTGATGTCCAAGGGCAGGAAGCATCCAGCACGGGAGGGAGAAAGATGAAAACCACAAGACTCAACAAGCCAGCTGATCCCATCTTCTACCTTCTTTGTTCCAGCCGCCGCTGGCTGGATGGTACCCACCCACATTAAGGGTGGGTCTTTCTCTCCCAGTCCACTGACTCAAATGTTAATTTCTTCTGGCAACACCTTCATAAAAACACCCAGAAACAATCTTTTAGCAGCTATCTAGGCATCTTTCAATCCAATCAAGTTGACACCTCTTATTAACCATCCATGGGGGAAGCTTATTTTTAAGAAAAGCTTTAAATTGTACATGTTGTATGCTTGCTTGTTTTCTACAGGAGATCATACTGAAGGCTAATGTCAGAACAATCTAAGTGAAGAGAGGATATAGTTCTTTAACGAGTTATTCAAATATTGTAATTTTTAAATCTTGCTATTAAATAATGATATTAGAAGAGGAACATCTAATTAGCTGTGTTAACTTGAATTACTTGTTTAATTTTATACTGGGATTTAGATTTCCCACTATTATAGGATGTCAGATTATTTAGTTTATCTTCTTTAGTTTATACCTAGATAATTTTTAAAAATGAGGTCCAAAGAATATAAGTGGTTTTTGATGACCAATCAGGAAATTCCTGGTAGAGACCAGGTGGATACCATGGGTCCTAACCACCAATGTGGGATTACCTCAACCATATTTTTGATACTTCTCTTCTTCTCTTTATAGATGATGTTAGAGTAAAGAACTGAATATATATCTTCTCTTTGTTTCACATTAATGAAATATTGGTGTTTTGAGTTTCAATTGCCTTTAATTTTTCATAAAACAAAACTTTACTTACTCTACAACTGTGCTAATAAAAAATCACTAATGTACAAAAAAAATCACATTCTACACCTTAAACCCTTCTAGATCAGAAATGTGTTAAGGCTGTTTTCATATCTTTCAAAATTGTGTCCCTGTGTCTTGGCTCAGTTCCTGGAATATAATAATCACTCCATAACTGAATGGTTTTGAATGGGGTTTTTCAATTCAAAGTCAGTTATATTTATTTTAGAATACATTATAACACATATTTAGTTTCCATGTGGTAAAGTTATCTAACTACATTTTTCATAAAACTCAAATTGAAGATTTTTTCCTTCCCTAATGTGATTTTGACTAAAAATTATAGAAGAAAATAGATGTTATGAATTCTGTAGTTTATGAGAAACACACCTGAGATTAAGTAGCTGTAGTGAGTAGGAATAGATTTCAGTTCCATCTTTCTGTACTATATTCTAGAAATAGTAAGCATACTTAGATAATAATTCCAAATACCATGATCAAATTTTCCTTGACTTTTTTTCACTGAATTTGTAACTGTGGACTTCATAATCACATTGAGTTGTATATGATCAGCATATTAAAAATACTTTCTTCTCTTTAATCATAGACCATAGTTTAAATGCTTATGTTCTATATTGAAAATGTGAGATCAAAATGAAATGCTGCCTTTAAAAATGAGGACATTCTAAAGCCTCCAGGTATAATTTATTATTTTTATATAAAGCTTTGATATAAGAAAAAAATAATATTTTGTTTAACTATAGTTGATTGTCATTGTCCTGCTTTTAAACAGTATATTTTGAAATAAATTGTAGGTATAATTTTGTTTAATGCTACTTATTGCATGTGGCTGGGTATAATTAGGGCTATTAATTGTGCTTCACAGCTTCTAGCAATAAGCAGCATAGCTACATTAAAAATCCATAAATAAGTATTCCAAAGCTACTGTAAGCCCTGTTGATTCAGGTAATTATTATATTATGAAATGTCCATCCTTTCTTTTTTTTTTTTTTTTTTGAGATGGAGTCTAGCTCTGTCGCCCAGGCTGGAGTGCAGTGGCGCCATCTCGGCTCACTGCAAGCTCCGCCTCCCGGGTTCACACCATTCTCCTCCCTCAGCCTCCCGAGTAGCTGGGACTACAGGCGCCCGCCACCACTCCCGGCTAATTTTTTGTATTTTTAGTAGAGACGGGGTTTCACCATGTTAGCCAGGATGGTCTCGATCTCCTGACCTCATGATCCACCCGCCTTGGCCTCCCAAAGTGCTGGGATTGCAGGCGTGAGCCACCACACCCGGCCCGTCCTTCCTTTTTAGAAAAAAAAAAAAAATCCCTGGTATGACTGGGTTGAATTTTAATTCATTTTACCACTCAGCAGACTCAGTAGTTGCATCTTGTTTTAATTTATTTTCCAAGTTCAGTTGAAAATGCAAACAGAACAGTAAGCACTATCATATCATAAAAAAATGTTTCTGTGTTGAAGTGCAAAAGTAAAAATCAATCTAAAATGACTATTGATTAATAATACAATGTTTATATTCAATTAAAGAACATTCAAAGTCCAAGCTAATTTCAGTCTTACAAACATTTATAGATCTAAAGAAAACTGGGTTTTTATTTAGTCTTTTTTACCATGAGATTGTTTAGTATTCAAAATATACGATGATTTTACGTAAATTATGTAAAATATAAAATCAATCCTAGACAAAGTGGATTTTTAAATCCACAAACATTGAATTCAGTATAATCTATTTTGTCAGTATTCTAATCGTAGTCAAATACATGCAATAAGTGTAAAAGTATATAGGTGTATTCTGAAATTTCTTATACATATAAAAAAACACACAAAAAATTTAGCACTGTGTACCTACCACCTGTCATAAGGAATCAGATAATACAGTCGCTCCTCTGTATCCATTGAGTGATTGATTCTAAGATGTCCTGCCAATATGAAAATCTGCAGATGTTCAAGTTCCTTAGATAAAATGGTGTAGTATTTGCATATAACCTATGCACATCCTCCCATACACTTTAACTCATCTCTATATTATGTATATCTAATACAAGGTAAATGCAAACATAAATAGTTGGTACTATAATGTTTAGGGAATAATGACAAGAAAACGAGTTTCAGCTCGGTTTCATACATTTTCACTGCTGCACAGTTCCATTGTTTATATTCAGGAACTTATTTATTCATTCCATTGTTAATTTAATTTTTTTCTAACTCTAAATGAAGCTATGATAAAAGTTCTAATGCAAGTCTTTGTGCACCTGTGCAAATATTTTTCTAAGATATCTGTAAATAGGATTTTCTGTTAGTGGTATGAAATTTTTAAGTAAATGTATATTGAAATTATTTTCTAAATTGTTTATTCCAATTTACATTCTCACAATTATTGTTTGAGTTTTTAATTGCTCTCCATACTTTCTAATACTTGAAAATCAGATGGTTATTTTGCCATTATGGTAGATGTTTAATTGTATCCTCATGATTTTCATTTTCAATTTCTTAATTCCAATGAGATTTAGCAAATATGGTATATTTGCTTTTATGTTCTCAGAGTATATAGAGTTCCTTAAAGAAGATACACAGATCACACAATATATGCTAATCCCTCCTTCCGGGACTCAGTGCATTTTGTCTTCTTATCTCTTTAATGTATCTTAATCTGAAACAATTTCTCAGACTTTCTTTGTCTTTCATGATCTTGATATTTTTGAAGAGTACAGGCAAATTATTTTCTAGAATATCTGACAATTTGAGATTCTCAGTTTCTCATGACTAGATTCAGGTTAGTCATTTTGTGCAGGAGTGCTGTGGAAGTGATGTTGTTCTCCTTTTGAGGCATGGTATCTGCAGAAATGTGGTGGCACTTTTTCCTTTAATGATGATGTTCACTTTGTTTATTGATGTAATCCTTAACGTTTTCCCTATAGAGTCAGCGTTCCCCTTTTTAATTAATAAGCAATTTATGTGGAAATTATTTGAGATTATATAATACCATGTTCTTCGTTATATATTTGCCCTCTAATTTCATTGTTTGTATTTATGATTCTACGGTAAGGAAGAACTTTTGTATTTATTTAGTTATTTGTTTCTTAATCAATCAAGTGTGTATTTATATCAGCCTTCTGAAGAAGGAAATATATATGGAAAAGACAACAGTTGAATTTAACTACAGACTGGCTATAATAATATATTGATGATAAAAGCTTTCCTTTTCGTAATGGTAGAATGGTTTTATGTGAGAAGTATAACTAAAACATTTAGAAATATAGGAATAAAATATTTCAAATATCCTTTTAAATAGTTCAGTATAAAATGCATTGGGTGTTGAATAAGTGCAAAAAAGTGAGGTAAAATCAGAACAATTAAAGAATCTGTGTAAAGAGTATATTATTTTTTGCATGTGTTACTCTTTCAGTCTTTTAATTAGATAAAATTTTTTTTAAAAACAAATGTAAAAAGCACATGTGAGTATTTACACACTAAACTTTCACTGGATTTATACTGTACCTTTGTAACACTCTTACATATAAAGTATAAACATGTATCCCACAATTTTGTAAGCCAAAGAGAGCCTCCATGAAACTGACGTAAAATATTTTATACTTTAGTCAATTACCGCATAGGGGAATTGATTGAAGTTCTATATCTGAATTATTATTCACTCACAAACACCATTTTTTCTTTTTATATATTAGATTGTATGAGTAAAATTGACCGCATTTCACCTGGTGAATGAATGCCGTTAAATTTAGAAATGAAATGATCACTTGGTGCTTAGAATGAAGATGATCGAACTTTATTTAAACTTGGAAACTCTGTAGCAGGTGGAAATGTCGGATGATGGGAAAAAGAGCTCATGAGTCCATCTTTAAGGTTTTCTAGTCTTACTTTTATAGGTTAGAAACCAAAAGACTAAACAAATCACTATTTAGAAGAGAATGGATTAACTGAACAAATTTTCAGAGGCTCAAATACTTAGAATAGTTTGTGAACCTCATGTGCAAAGACCATTGCTACTTTTTTCATGTGTTTATAGGAATTTGCTTTCAGACATCTAACACTGTTAACAGAGTTGACCTTTATTTGTTTAAAAAGTATTCAATTATGTTAACAATTAAATTATGAGTACGTGATAATCATTTTCTTTCATATTACTTCACACATGAAAAGTGTAATCCAAATAGTAAGATACAAAAGTAAACAGTGCTTCCTTTTATATTTTGATAATGATAGTTTCTGATCAATTTTGTTATCTGAACAAGGAAAACGGTATTACATAATGATATGCTGTCCCACTATGTTAAATAAAATGTAAGATGGATTTTTATTATTTTGTAGATAAAGAAAGGTAAGATCTAGAGACATGGTTCTCAGACTTTTATTCCTTTTTGAGACACACTTAAATTACCATGATGTTCATTATGAAAAGTCAGTAGATTGTCAAATTTCAACTCTCCAAAACAATACCTCCTCAAAAAAGTAAAGCTAAGTTTATTAGGCATATGGCATTAAGTCAGAACATCAACATGAAAAATTCTTATTAGAAGTATAAAGGTAAGCACAGATGTATTTTTCTTTTTTTTTAATTTTCAGTGTTCAGGATTCTGGGCTCAAGTGACTTAAAGAGGACATGTGCAAGCAGGGAACTCTTTGGAAGTATGTAAAGTTCATGACATCACAGTTTAGAATTTGTGTGCAGAAGCAAGTTGTGATAACTAAACTGTTGTTTGAAAAGCAAATTGTTTGCTCAGATAAGATAACTATTGTCCTAATACAAGACATGTTTGCTCAGATAAATTAACTCTCTATCAAGATGAATGTATTTATAGGAATTTCCTGAAGCAAACAGTAAATTATTGGTTTATACTCTTATCTTCCCAGAAAAGAATGTCCTGAAACAAACGATTAAGTCAATTTGACACAAGTGATCTTAGTTCTCAGTCCCAATCCTTCAGCTATGTGGATTCAATTGGTCTGATCACAGTTTTCAAGGTTATAAATGATTGTCTTCTAACAAAAACTGATGACATAACTTTCTGCCCCATTCAAGAACTAGTAATCATTAGCACAAAATGAATTATTTGCCTGTGTTATTTTAATAAATAATGCTATTCTAGCAAATTAACTACAATAAAACTCAAAACACAATATTTTAATACTTTTTTAAGAATGACTGAGAAGCAAGCCTAACAACTAACAAATGTGTAAGATAAATTAGATTTTTTATTTTGTAACACCAAGGGAAAGATCTATGGGTGAGAAATTACTCCTATAATTATTATTACTTCTTCTCCATGGACTCATGCATTTTAAAATGCTTGATTTTCTTTCTGTATATGCATACATAGATAGGAATAATTTAGGTCAAATATACACATAGATGCATGTGAGTTCATACATACACACATTACACACATTTCGTAACTGGGCAATGTATAGGTTAGGCTTTAGATTTTGACTGCCAGTTTAGCCTCTGACTAGGTATTTTACCTGAATCAATTTACATCTCTGAATATACAATGTTTTTCTCTCTGGGAAATTAGGACTTCAAAGTTCATAATCTTTCTTTATACCATTGGCACCTTTATAACACTAGGTTGTGTGTATGATTGTGTGTGTCTGTGTGTATGTGTGTGTTTGAGAAATTACAAATTCTGAAATTCTGTAGAAAATTAAAGTATGTATCAGTAATATATGCTAAGTCAGACACAAGTTTTTGTTTGTATTTTAACAGTTTTATTCACAAAATCTTTTTTCTTTTATGATTTATTATAAATTTTCTTAAAGATTAATTATAAATTTAACAATAGAAATAATTTGCAAATATTTTAAATCACCATTTAAGATGTCAATTAAACTGATAAAAGAATTGCTTTTCCAGATGAGCAAGCTCTTGGGAATAAATTGGTTTCCAGAGATTTCTTGAATAAAACAGTAAAATATTTACTAGTTTGCACCTCTACCTAGGTATAAATAGTAAAACCTATCCTGATTGGTAACTTCACAGGAGGCTTGGCATATATAAGTTACAGAGCAGACTTTACTGCTTATATTTATATCTTGGGCCTGTAGCACCTAATATTGTGGATAACCATTTACTTGTGCTTATGAAAAGTCCTGGGGGGCACGCCATGGCACACATGCCCTTCACACTACTTTGTAAGCGTTTCCCTTCTCCAGGCATTTTCAGTTCTTAGCTGAAATAAGAATGAGTTGCTTTCAAGATGCTTTCATAAAGATTTAAAAGAAATTGACCCATTGGAAATAATTTTTACATATAACATGCTCCTAGTTTAAAACCCGGGCTACAATCATGAAGCAGAATACTTCTTCAATCTTCATGAAAAGCTGGGTGGCAATTTTATGCTCAGGTTTGTCCACTGGAGCTTTTCAAGATAAAGACGTGAATAAATACAAGTGACAAGTCAGGCATCTTTGAAGTGTCGTTCATTAAGAATTGAGAGGAAATATTTTAAAGTATGACAAAAAACAGTTATGATTGAGGGATAACATCATATAATGAGTTCTGTTTGTAAAATGATGTTAGAATGCATAACATATCGCCCAAACAACTGATATTTGCATGAGTGATGGTGAGTATTTTAAAATTTAATTTCCCATAAGGAACAAAATAATTGTCAATTAAAAAAAAGGTTTAATGCTTTCTGTGCATGTTGCGGGTCTGGATATTTGTGTTGCAGACATATAAGACCATACCATAGTTGTATATCTGGTACATATTCAATTTCAATTACTCAAATGCACAGTACACTGTTTAAGATATCATTTTGAAAATATATTCTTCTTCTCTACCAAGAATACACCAGAATATTTGACGTATTGATTTTTTAATTTACTTTTTTTTTTTTTTTTTTTGAGATGGAGTCTCACCCTGTCACCCAGGCTAGAGAGCAATGACATGATCTCAGCTCACTGCAACCTTTGCCTCCCAGGTTCAAATGATTCTCCTGCCTCAGCCTCCCAAGTAGCTGGGATTTCAGGCAACCACCACTATGCCCAGCTAATTTTTGTATTTTTAGTAGCAATGGTGTTTTACCATGTTGGCCAGGCTGGTCTCAAACTCCTGACCTCTTGATCCACCCGCCTCTGCCTCCCAAAGTGATGAGATTACAGGCATGTACCACTGTGCACGGCCCATTTACACTTGTTTCAAATACCAGCTGAATACCTGATATTTGTTATAAATTGTTTTAGGCACTGAGAATATTACAATTAACAAAACAGAAGACACTTTTCTCATGAATCTTATCACCTATTTAGATTCTGTAGTTAATCAACAAACTGTATTGTCTTTCACTCTTTCATATAGACCTAATGCTTAGAAACATGTCAGCTGTCAACTTCTCAGAAAGGCCACCAGAAAAATTATTGTTCAAGTAAAATGGAATTTATTTTATTCACTACTGCAAGGGATGCAATGGTTAATTTCATGTGTCAGTTTGGCTAGGCCAGATCCCAGATATTTAATCAAGCACACCCAGATATTGTGTGAAGGTATTTTAATAGATGAGATTAGCATTTAAATCCATGTTGGTAATGTTTGATCGTAATCAAAGCAGATTATCATCCACAAGGTGGGTGGACCTCATCCAATCAGATGAAGACCTTAAGAGAAAGGGTGACCTCCCTCTAGATAAGAGGAATTCTATCAGTAGACAGCCTTGGACTTGAAGCGCAACATCAGTTCTTCTCTGAGTTCCCAGCTTGTCAACCTATCCTGCAGATTTCGGACTATCCAGCGTCCATAACTGCATGAGCCAACTTCTTAAAATAAATGTCTCTGTATATATAAATTCACATCGTATTGTTTCTATTTATCTGGAGAACTCTAATAGTGAGATAACACCATCACGACAGTCTTAAAAACATATCAGAAGGGAGAAAAAAAATAGACTGATATTTATAGAGTTTCATTTAAAAATTATTTTGTAATAAATGTGGGAAATTTTAACTCAAGCCATGCAATTCAAGGAGCCAGTTAAGTTTAGGTACAGTTAATGGTATAATAACTGTGGATTGAGGAGTTAGAGAGGAGATGGTATTGAGGCAAGTACTGAAGAGTAAGCTGTAAGTCCTGATGAGTGAACTATTCAGTCGCTTCAAGGTCTTCAAGAAGCAAGTATTTCCTAAACAAAGCAGCTAAATTATCTTGACTAATTTTACTACTTTTTAACCCCAAAACAGGAAAAAAAATCCTAAAATTGTTTAGCATAAGGACAGGAAAATACATCATTTCAATTCTGAGCTGTATATGTATATACCAGAAGTTGGAGAATAAAGAAAGAAGAATAAAACAAGGCATTGGAAGAAAGAATACCTATGTGTGGCCTCTTTGAAATCAACCTAAGTAGGTCAGTCTGCCAAAAGACTTAGGCAGTCTGTTGGACTTGTTTGGGTCTGTGTGTATTTGCCTTTTACATGGTATCCTAGCCAAGATCTTATTCGGTTTTAAAATTTTGTTATTTTGTTAATAGACAATAAAAAATAGGTAATACCTGCTTTGAGCAATTCATAGGGATAAGACTCCTCAGAGAATATCTGATGGAATGTTGGAAATGAGTACTTGGGATAAACTAGAGAACAATAGATTTCCCAAAAATTAGTGATTGCCTGAAGCATGCTGAACTTGGGGATGATGATTTGAGCCATGCCACTGTTCTCATAGTAGCTTAATACACAATTTCATAGCCCTTCCATTGACCATTATAAATCAATCAATCATACTTTTGTCACGATGAAGATTTATACATCCAATCGATGGACAAATATTTGCAAATAGAAAAGATGATGTTACAATTGAGTATTATTAAAGCAAACAAAGTTTACTCTTTGCTCTGTTCGTGCTAGGTAAAACCGCCTTGTAAGAGAATTGCTGTTTTTATGCTAAGAAAATGGGATAAGAACAACTTCTGGCACAAAAAGGAAAAAAAAACTATAAATCAAATGGATGTTAGAGAACACACACGCAATGTTTAATCTTCCCTTTTATAGTTTACAACTTCATAGTTTTCATCTGGGAATGATGTTTGTTTGCTTGCTTTTATGTGGGGTGGCAAGCGGAGATACATGCCCACTGCTGCTGCTACTGTCAATGGTCTTATTTAGAGATGCTTCGCCAGAAGGGGCTAAGGTAGTTGCCAGAACAGTTTAAAGTGGTTTAGAAACAATCTCTTTTATTTCTGTTACATGCTAGATTAACAACAACAACAAAAGCTCTATAATGTGTGCTATAGATAATGCATTTATTTAGTAAAAATGAACGTTGCACTGTTCTGCAGATCCTTTACCTTCACAATTCTATGGCAGTTAGATGACGAGAGCTCCTGCCACGGGTATCAGCCGCCTGCACTATCAGTCTCCAGCAGTGCTTCTATTAATTATCTTGCCATAGTGCCGGAGACAGATAGCAATCTTTCCTAAGGAGCAGACAGATTTAAAGAGGCAGAATTAATTAAAATTGATTCCCACATTCTATCACGTAAAAGTCTGCTGGGAGCCTCTCCTTTCTATACCCCTCCCCACTTCATGATGTTGTACTACATGGTACAGGTGGAAATCCCTACCTTAGAATACTAATTATGGAGCTTGAATGGGATTATCCACAGTGATTGGCAGTGTAATGCATGAAAGGATTTTAAAATTTGTTTCATTTAGGGGATTTCTTGTGGGACCAATTCTTTCTTCTAACTTATACAAGTTGTTATTGAGAGGAGGACAAAGCTGAAAATCCAAGGTCACTAAGGATTATCAGAAAACTTGCAAATGAATTATACATTTTAAAATTGAATTGTTTTACATTGTGTGCTTTGAAGACATGTGAAGGATTAAAAGTGGTGATAACAGAAGTATTAGTAAGTATCCACGTATGTCAACAATCTTTTTTCTTTTAATGAAAACATCTGAATAATAGAACTTTTACCTGAGCATGGGCAAATAACTAATAATAAAATGAGCTGATAATCCCATATACTGTTTTTTACTGTATATAACTAACCATTACTAATTTATATAAACATGAAATATTGTTACCTTTAATGAAAACAATAATCTTGGACAGCTCAGACTATGTTTTGCTTAATCAAGGAAATGTATTAGTTGCAGTCAATTCTGATTCTCTAACAATGAAGCCCTAAGTGTTTAAGCAAGGTAAATATTATGTTTCATGTGACATATGCAAACATTTAAACACCATAAATATGATCTTTGTTGTAACAGTTTAGAGGCTACCTTTCCAGGGGTGGTACCTGCTCTACCATCTGCAGGAAATAGCTTTTATCTACATCTACAGGAAAAAGAAAAGTTACATGGAGGATATTAACACGAGGAAAGGAAGAAGGCACACTACCTTACTTTTATAAACAGGACCCTGAACTTGTAAATAGCCAAGTGCTGCTGTCCACCTAAATCCCTATTGAGAAAGTAGAGGGTAGATATCAGAAAATAGCTAGCATAAGGATTTGCTAAGGAACGCAATGTTCAAAGTAACAATTATTTTTTTGTTTGTTTGTTTGTTTTGTTTTGTTTTGTTTTGTTTGAGATGGAGTCTTGCTCTGTTGCCTTGGCTGGAATACAGTAGTATGATCTTGGCTTACTGCAACCTCTGCCTCCTGGGTTCAAGCAATTCTCTGTCTCAGCCTCCTGAGTAGCTAGGATCACAGGCATCCGCCACCATGCCTGGTTAAGTTTTGTATTTTTAGTAGAGACGGGGTTTCACCATCTTGGCCAGGCTGGTCTTGAACTCCTGACTTCATGATCCACCCACCTCAGCATCCCAAAGTGCTGGGATTACAGGTTTGAGCCACTGCGTCTGGTCTGTAACAATCAAATCTGTAAAGTTGAAAGGCATAACACTAGTCTTTGCTTTATAATAGAGTTTGCTTTATTTTTCTTGAGCTTTCACATTTTATATATTAAGAATTCTTTTTAGAGTTAGAAATTTGATAATGAAGGTAAATTATGATTTGGATAATAAAATAAGTCTTTTGAAATATTATCTTTTTAACATTTTTCACAAATGTTAAAATAATAGTTCATGAATAAATATGAGATAAATAATAGGAAGACATTAGGATGGAATAGAGAATTAACCATTATGTTTATTTGAAATATTTTTTATGTTTTAAAATTGACTGAAGTGTGTCATTCCTAACTAAATAAAGGTTTCTAAAAGGAACTTATATCACTTTGAATGTTACAAATATAGTGTATGATGGATCTGTTACTACTACATTCTAGTGTTTTAATCAATATTTTCTATCTCATTATTTGTTTATTTGTTCAACAAACATAGATGGACCACCTAATATGTGTGAGTATACTGTTATAGACAGCAGAACACAGCAAAGCAAAGCAGTCCATTTCTTTTCTTTCTTTTTTTTTTTTTTTTTTTTTTTTTTTCTGGTCCTTGAAGTTAGGCTCCATTACTTCAAAGCACTTTCAAATCTGTCATTTCCAAAGAAGGAATTTTTCAGGTGAGATTTACAGCATCAAGAGTTTTTAAAGAAGTTTTAGTAGAAGAGTCCAGGTCAGTAAATAAAATTATAATAAAAGCAAAGTATGTAATATTTCCCCTGTAGATACATTGCACCCATTTTTCACAGTTCTAATTTATTTATCCAAAAGTGTACTGTAATGATTTAGATACTTTAAAAATAATTAGACAGGGTTAACTTCCTTGATATTGTTTACAGCCTATATATGAACAAGTATATACCCCCAAAAATGATACCAAAAAGTTTTAAAACTTTAGAAATATAATATTGCTAAATTTTCTGTGTGTGTATTTGGGCAAGCAAAGTTTAAAAATATAAATCTTGAGAGTGTCACCGGCTTAACACAAAAGAAGAAAGATGTCAACATTGTACTTAACTAAATTATTTTTTTCTAACAAAAGCAATTGTGTTGTATGAATTCTTACATATTGGCTTTATTTTTCCTCATACACTTCCCTACCTTCAAGAACTTTTTACAAAAATAATGTACATGACTTTGCTCATGATAGTAAATGAGTTAAAATATTGTAAAAACTATTATTCAGATACCAACTCAAATGGTGGCACATTGACTAAGAATCCTAGATTTTCTTATAATCTTCATGTATTAGCCTCATAAAGCTGAACAGTTTACCACTGACAAGTGGGTGTGACCTATCAGTTACAGGAAACTAACATGATATAAAAACACCAAATATAGTTTAACAATTACATAACATTTGGGATAAAAAGTAGTGAATGTAACAATGAGATGAATAAGTATATTTAATGAAAAAGTGATATTAGAAAATTCTATTAGAATACTTTGATTTCAGATTTGTCACACATTAAACTTGTTATGAATAAAACTAGTAAAAATGGAATAGATAAAACCAATTTAAAGAATATATAATATCTAACAATATCAGCAAATGATAGGAGATAACTTATGTAAGATACTAGTACCATAAATCCAGATTTATCATTCCAGAAATATCTCATAAAAACAAAGGCATCAATTACTCTGTATAAGCAACATAGAAAAAAACATGGGTTTGAGACTATGAGAAATGTATACAATTTCAATTTTTTACACTACAGAGGGGAGTCCCATGGGTCCAATTCTTTTTCCCACATCTAATAGATGGTCTCAATAAGACAATAAGATTGAATATTCATATTGATGTATAACTTCCTGCTATAAACACCTAACCAGTTTCTTTGACTTTAGCCTTTTTCCTTCCAAGCTGTTTTCCATGCCGCTGGTCGAATTATCTCACAAAAATCATGTAAGGATTAAATAAGAATCAACATCTAAAATCTTACCACTCATTACAGACTCATGAGTTGCTCTGTCACTTTCCCATCTCATTTTGTGCCATTATGTCTCTGCTTTCAATCCTTCTAAGGACTTAACTCTCTGATCTTCTCAGGCTTCTACAGCTGCTGGTTTTGTTTGTTTGTTTGTTTTTGTCTGCTTTCCACTTCCTTCCCTGTCTCCTGCTTTCCTTGATGATTTTATTCCTCTTTTGTCTTAGACTTACCATCACCTAGATCTATCTACTTTCCACAGCAGATGCCATAGTACCCTGCTCTTCCCACCATCTGTATTACTCACCATGCTGTTTTCCATCTGCCTGTTCACCTGTCTCAATGCCCATCTGGCCCATTAACTCTGTGAAGCCAAAGACAGAGTCTAGGGTTGTTACCCCAGTATTTAGAACGGACTACTATAAGGGTTTTTTTGTTGTTGTTTTTTTGTTTGTTTGTTTAGGGCAAGAACACAAAAGTGCCCTCTCTTGTCAACTGGCACACAACATAATGACTTTTTAGTCACATTTTAAAAATCATTCAAGTTACTTGCTGGTATTTTTTACTGATTCAATTTCTTTCATAATATGATGTTCATTGTTTAGGTTTGATAATGGATAATTGCCAGGTTATTTTGGTCATTTAGATGACTAAGTCCCTTTCAGTGCTTTTGACTTCAGATAGTCAATCTGGATGACGATATGTGAATTAGATATCACAAACTTATGGACTGCTTAATAACAGCCTTCAAGTTTATGAAAAGAATATGGATGATAGTAAGCAGCTGTTCCCCTTTTCATTAAGAGGAAAAATGAGGGAATAGGCATAATAATTGCAACAGAAGGGATTCAAGTTAGATAATAGGGATTTTGATTTCTTTGGTTTTTGTTAGCAAAGCAAATTGTTATGGAAAATTTGTTAGAACTAAGGAAACAGTAATGTTTCTCAGTGTTAAAATTTAGAGGACCAAAAGAGAATGAATCTGAAGTGTTCATCTTCTGCCCAGCCTCAAATATACATACATATATATGTGTGTGTGGGTTTGTGTATTTCAAATATTTCTTCTTTTCATTCTGTCTGCTTTAAATCTATTCTAATTCCCTGCAATATGCTTCCAACTGAGAGTTCAAATTCTTTTCATACTTCTTCCTCTTCCGTTTGTACAACACATAAAGTCAAAAAATATTTATTTTTCTTTCAAAGCATACTAGATCCTCACTGCTGAAAATGCTCCAGTCAGTGGCTTTGTTTTGCCTTGAGAATAAAACCCAGATTCCTCACCAAGGCTCACAAGGCCCTACGTCGTCTGCCCTTTTTTTTTTTTTTTTTTTTAGAAAGAGTTTCTCTCTGTCGCCCAGGTTGGAGTGCAGTGGCGTGATCTCGGCTCACTGCAAGCTCCGCCTCCCAGGTTCACTTTCTCCTGCCTGCCTCAGCCTCCTGAGTAGCTGGGACTACAGGTGCCCACCGTGCCGGGCTAATTTTTTGCATTTTTAGTAGAGACGGGGTTCATCACCACCTCATCTACCCCACTCAATGTATTCCAGTCTTTTAACTTCTGTTTATGAGTTTATCAAGCTTGTTAATGTCTTACAGCCTGTATGATTTATGTGTACTCTGCTGAAATGTGCACACCCAGGTCTTAACATGCCTAGCTCTTTCTCATCAGTCTGCTCTTGGCCAAAGTTTCACCTCTTCAAAGAGCTATTTCTTGGTCATTCTCATGGTAGCTGTCTTTTCTGTGTCTATTCCCTTCTTTGTTTATTTTCCTGTGACATTTAACACCGTTCAAAACCCTCATGCGTTTAGCTGTTTGTTTATTACTTGCCTG
Organism: Chlorocebus sabaeus; assembly: GCF_047675955.1. Classification (NCBI taxonomy): domain Eukaryota; kingdom Metazoa; phylum Chordata; class Mammalia; order Primates; family Cercopithecidae; genus Chlorocebus; species Chlorocebus sabaeus. Next base: position 71,742,601 of record NC_132907.1, read on the forward strand.
GGCTGTCTTCCGCAGAGAAATGTGAGCTCCAAGAAAGAAGTATCGTATCTGCTTTCTTCATCACTGCATCCCCAGAACCTAATACAAAGAGCAGGCACGTAGTTTGAGAAATGAATACATGTGGAAAGTTTCCAGTGTAGAGTTCCACTAAATTCAAGAAACGAAGCAGAAGGAAAATGTATCATGCTTCATAAAAACTCATTGTTAATATAGCTTCCATACTTTCTGGCTTCTTTGAAAGCCTAATTATTGAAGTTACTCTAGTATTAATTAATATAATACATGGTACATTGAGGGGTTTTTTTCTTATAATTTTCCATATTAAAAATGTTTTTAAAAAATCTCTGCGGGTATTTAAGTGCAAACATTTTTCGTAATGGGATTACCCATGGAGAAAATTTTATAAATCTATGACTAAAATAATATTAGTTGTACCTGCCATGAAGCAAAAACAAAATAAATACCAGCTGTTGGAGTAATATAATACATTTAGTTTTTAAAAGCTAGTATGAGATTTGCTACTTTTTTTAGAACATCTCCACACTGAAATGATGGCAATTAACTTAAACTATACAGCATCTGTGAGCTCACTTTGTTTAGACTTGTAGCTGATCACTCTTCAAAAAAAAAAAAAGAGTATAGCATCTGCTGGGTATACTCTGAGAATACTGCCGAAATAGATGTTTATGTACCACTAGTCTTCAAACAGTGGTTATATAATGTTTACATTCATATGATACTTTATTATCTCACACATGATAAATGTGTATGGTAGGATCTTATCATAAATGTTTGGAATAAAATACCAATAAATGACTGTGAAGTGAAGTAAGATTATTATATGTGTTTTGCTAGCTGGCAACATACCCAAACCAAGTAACTTCAGAAATATCAGTGAACACGTGGCAATGGTTTTGCAGCAGCTACATTTGAATTATTAACTGGAACTTTTTACAAACACCTCCAAAATGGATATAGAAACATTAATGTTCTATATTATTACTGTTGTCTTTTAAGAGTGATGAGAAATATTCCAGACGCTAACAGCTAACTTTAACTATACAATATCACAACGATATAAATAATATTTCCCTAGATGTCACATCTAGGGATATAATGATAATTAACTTACTATAAAAATTATCATGGAAATAAAAGACTTTTTAGCAGTGTGTTGGCATGACCAAAAGATCTTGACTCAGATTTATCTTCAAGGAAAGATAAGATTACATACTTTGTAGACATTACATATATATTAGTCACAGTTTAATAATTCTATTTTTCATAGTTTGTATGTTATTCCATTATTCTCAAAAAGGAACCACTGTGCTCTCTCAGATAACGATAGGTCCCATCTTAAATAAATTACATTTCCTCCTATCTTGCTGCCTCTTTAAGATATTATCCAAACGTTACTTTTCCTGCAAATTAAACCATTTATTTTTCCTCTCCCTTTACTTATTTTCCTTTTTCAATACATTTTATTCAGGTGATTTCAAATCTACTTAACAACTGTTCTCAGCACATCAATAAGTCATTAATTTTCCCAACATTCTGAAATGTAAAGATTTATTTTAAATTTTTATTATTCCAGGGTTGTAAACTTTGTCCTCATTTTTTGTCTCCCTACCTTCCTATCCCCTAGTTTTTTAATTATTTTAGTATGATTTCCTAACATTAAATACCAACTCAATGTTAATTGACTCATATATATGTTGAGTTGGGACCTGACGTCTGAGCTACAGAGCCACCTATTTGGGTGTCAAATGACTTCATCTTAATATCTTGCAGGTATTTTAATATTATTTTGTTGAAAACCTAACTCGTTTTCTTCCCTTTACTTCCTCAATGTACTTCTAAACTGAATTCTCCATTAACCTGTGTCATCAGTATCCCAAAACTAAACACTCTACATTTTCCATTATTCAGTCTCTCACACTGCCCTACATTCAACTGGTCATCAAAGCCTTGCAGTTCTGACTCAGAATATCTCTTTGGGTTTTGGCTCTTCTTGATATCCCCAGTACCATATCTGATGGCTTGTAATATTTTTAGTCCTTTAGTTTTATTCACATTGCTATTACCATAATTACAATATCATTTCCTCTTACATGGACTACTGCCATGGATTTGTCATTGCCCATTGTTCTTACCTATCGAATCCAATTACTTTTGTGATACAGCAAATAGATGAAGTTACACCCAAAGTTTATGGATTGCAAATGGCTTGCCCTTACCTGTAGTGATAAGCCCAATTTTCTCAACATGATATTCAAGGCTCTACAGCATGTGAACCCAGTTTTCCTTTTCAGTGTCATCTCCTGTGGCTCTCCTTGGTCATGTTCCAGAATAAGCAGCTTTTCTCTATGTTCACTTTGTTATATTTCCAAGGGAAGAAAAAAAAAATCCATGTCTCTTCCATTTTACTTCCTCAACATAAATCAAATATATTTACTATAACATTTTCCTATGTAACTTTAGTATAGTATGTGTTTCTCCACAGGAAAATTGAGTGCACCAGATTAGGAATTATGTCTTATCAGAGTCATATGTCCAAGACTAAACGGTTAAGGAATAGGTGGTAAATGAAGGTGGAAGAAGTTCATAGCTATATGAATGGGAAAATTGTATGTGTGTCTAAGTGACTCTGTGTGTGTCTATGCAACTCAAAAATAATGCCAACATACTAAAACACAATTTATCAAACATAATGAGAACATACTCCCTATTTACAGTAGGACACATGCATGTTGTAGGAGGGAAGTCTGCAGTTTTGAACAACTGCAAGGGGAAAATGACCACTTATAACTGTCCATTTTCATATTCTATCAGAAATCAATTTTGCCTTCTCTGAACACAGAAAGAAGCAATCACTCTGTGTTCAGAGACAAAATAGTGACATACATAGTAGATATTTAAAAACCATTTCCTTCCCCATTTGGATTCCCTGGGGTACTACATGTATTCTACTCATACTAGTAATACCAATTTGATTTTACTTTTAGAAATATGTAAGTTTTTTTGTCTCTTTGTAGGAAACCTATAACATTTCTTCTTTGGTTTTATGATCCAGTTCTTGTAGCATTTAAACCTGCAAGTCCATGAAAATCATTCACTTGAAACTAAAGAGAATTTGAAGAAACATCAGTATTTCAATTATGTTATTTTACACTTCATCAAAACACAAAATGTTGCCCCACCTTAGTAAAGCATTCTGTGAATCAAAGTAGTTCAAGACCATAGACTTCCTAACCTTGGAACCTTATGTTCCTTTCAGACTCATTTCTCACCTGTACTTCAGACAGGTCTTTCTTTGAACCCCTTTTGCTGCAGTGCCAGGCCCTCAGGTCTCTGTGCTGTGCTCATGCTGTTACTGCTGATCATACTTTCAACTTGCTTGCACATTACAACTCAAATGCCAATGCATCAGTCAGTTGTCAGCTCCAACACACCCACCAGGGCCAAATATTGCACAATTAGCCACTCCTTGTAGTTGTCCTAAAAGCATTGGGAGCATTGTGTTTAAAACTTATGTCGCCACCTCTCCTCACCTTCCCACATCAAGGATGCCTCTGTCATAGGCCTTTTGTACTATCCCTCTTTGTTTGTCTCCCAGCCCAGTGAGTTTCAAGGACAGGTATTGTGACTCCAGGAAAAATAGCCTGGCATGAAGGCAGTCAATAACTGATGAACTGAAGTCAAAGAGCCCTACGCTAAAACATTGAGAGAGATTGTTTTTGTTTATGTTCTCACTAAAATGTAATGAAACAGCATTTCTAAAGAAGACATTTGGTGAGAGGCATTTACCATAATAAACTTAATATGGAAATTTCATCACATCATTACAATCGCCACAGTTTCTACTAATATTTCTCTTAAGATTTCATTTCTGTGGATATACTTGAAATTGAGTCCTTGTTGTACTCTATACACAAAGGTTTCTTTAGATCTTAAAAGTGTGCTTTTCTTCCTTTGAATTATAAAAGATAGCCTAAGTCTTTCATTAAGCTTCTGGAAATAGGGCCCAGAAGAAAACAAAATACATCTTTATTCTTGTTCACACAGTATGCTATACTGAGCAGGTCAATGTTTTGAGACCCTGCTTTTATCTTTACCTTTTTTTTTCCTTATTCACTCAGGTCTCACAAATATTTTACTTGAGTCTTCATTTTCTGTGCTGCCAGTATTATCTATATTTTGGGAGCACTTTGCTACATCCAGTCTACTCATTTATGTCTTGTGTATTCCATCATCTTATTTTATATGTAACCACTTCCAATATTAAAGTATTTCAGCACTAGCTCCTATATTTCACTTTAAACAACGTGATACTAAAAATCAATTTATTCAGTGGTATACAGAAAATAAAATTTATGCTTATCAGCTCAGTTGTTCCATTTAAAAAAAAATACTTATTTTTGTCTTGTTTCAATTTACACATATTTTATTTAAATATACCTTTCAAATAGTTTATTCTCTTGAAAATGTTTTAAACATTTTATTTTTCCACACCCATCACAGTGGCAAACGTCTTCACTTTGGCATTTTATCAGTGTTGCTTTCAATGATTCTAGCAAATGTGCGCTTTTTATGGGAACCAATTCTTCTCTACTCAGATTTATTTAGATGGAGACAAATAGCATTTCTTGAGTTACCGGAATATAAGAATTTGAAAAGTGCAAGTGTGCCCTATTCCTATAGCTATCTACCCATTTATTCCTGAATCCATTTTGAAAAATAAAATACTCAGATTAATAAGAAATTTTTAATTCTATTTTGCTACAAGGGCAAAGTTTAAAACACTAGGAATCATACATCATTACTTAAGAATCACATACTTTTAATGCTCTTGTTGAAGAAATCATAAGCTACAAGAACTCAAATGCAACTTCAGCTATAAATTCATTGTTTCACTATTTACTACTATTTTTCTTTTCTTTTCTTTTCTTTTCTTTTCTCTTCTTTTTTCAGACAGTATCTCACTCTGTTACCAGGTTGGAGTGCAGTAGTGCAATCTGGGCTCTCTGCACTGTAGCCTGCACCTCCCAGGCGAGTAACTTGGACTACAGGCTCACAGCACCATGCCTGGTCAATTTTTATAGGTTTTTTTTTTTTTGTACAGACAGGGTCTCACTTTGTTGCTCAGGCTGTTCTTGAATTCCTCAACTGAAGCAGTCTGCCCTCCTCGGCCTCCTAAAGTGCTCAGATTACAGGTGCGAGCCACTACACCTGGTTTTTCACTGTTTATAAGTGGGGAAACATACTAAATGAGTACGATATGAATTAATTCAGACATTTTCTTTGTTTGAATATTATCATCATTTTTAAAATCACATTTTATTGATTATGGGTAAAGTCTTTCTGTAAAATAAACATATAAGTGTTTAGCCATTTTTCTTATATAAAAATTATTTACATGGCATAGTATTTTTAGTTGTAACTAATTTTTACCCATATTCAACTTATTAAAGTACACATCACTTTCAAGATCTAGAACCACTGAGAAAATGAACTACACATCAGAATAGAAGTAGATGTTGGAAGACAGAGGAGAAATTCGAGTTGCCTAATGTCTCATTGTACTTTTACCATTCTCAATTTTTCAAGTTTTTATCTTGGATTAAGTTTCTAACAATGACACTGTGTACAGCTGTGTTTAGGGAGCTGCTACTATCTGTGTCTATCACATAATGATTATATACTTTTGTCTTTTCCAGTCATAGTTTGAGGTGTAAAAATTCTGATGTAAACATCTGAAGCTAAATTTTCTTCTTTAAGCTTACCATGGAATTTTCCAAATGCATTTTCCATGGAACTAGATAGCAAGCTGATTTAGTAGGTTGCTGTGCTGGCTTTACAGATGTACAATAAAAATAATTTAATACGTTGCAGTGACAAATATTGCAAATTAAGTTAAGAATGGTCAAATATGATACTTATGTCTGTTATATTTCAAAATCATTTACATATGGCTTTAAATGCATTGCATTTTTCCTAAATGTACTGTCAGAAATACATATGTTCGCATGCATGCCTGTAATGTTTAACTTTTTCTTGGTGTTGATTTTTGTTTTCCAAATACAGACAATCACAATAAAGTCCGTACTTTGGCTAAGTTTATACCATGTCCATATTTATAGCTTTTTAAACAGATCTCTGATAAACCATATATAAACATAATAAAACAGTGATATTTGCTCTTCCTTCTGTCACTTTTTGGCACTACTCATTAGTAGAAAGAGAAGGTGACCTTCTTTTTTTAAAAGTTGTTATTGTTGTGGGACTTGGGGGATTGATAATTGGTAACCTCCAAACAGCCTCCAAAGACCAATCAGCAAAGGATGATGTGTAAAGTGCCAGCCTGTGTTTCAACTAAATGCCTACTTTAGGTGGTACTCAACACAGATACAACTTCTATATACACAAACGGTCTTCTTGCTATGCCCATACGAATAATACTTTGGAGACATTAATTACTAAATATTAAACTATTCCTTTCAATTGACAGATGAACCAATTATTATATTTCGTACATGGACTTACTATTGTATTTCACACAGGGCAAATATTTTTGACCTTTTAAATTGCTCTGTCATTATAAGATTACAGCTTAGTTGCTAGAATGACAAATAACCACTCTGTTATATTTTATTTTATTTTTTAATGGTTATTTTAAGTTCTGGGGTACACGTGCAGGCCTGTTACAAGGAAAATATGTGTCATGGGTGTTTGCTGTACAGATTAACTTATCATCCAGGTGTTAAGCCTAGTACCCATTGGTTATTTTACCGAATCTCTCCTTCCTGCTTCCCTCCACTCTCCAAAAGGCCCCAGTGAATATGTTCCCCTCTGTGTGTGCATGTGTTCTCATCATTTAGCTCCCAGTTGTAAGTGAGAACATGTAGTTTTATTTTTCGTTCCTGTGTTAGTTTGCTAAGGATAACGGCCTCCAGCTCCATTCATGTCTCTGCAAAGGACGTGATCTCATTCTTTTTTATGGCTGCATAGTATTTTATAGCGTATATGTGCCACATTTTCTTTATCCAGTCTATTATTGATGGGCTTTTAGGTTGACTTTGTGATTTTACTCTTGGGAATAGTGTTGCAATGAACATACGTGTGCATGTGTCTTTAAAATAAAGTGATTTATATTCCTTTGAGTATATATACCCAGTAATGGGATTGCTGGGTCAAATGATATTTCTATCTTTAGATTACATAACTTCAATGTTCCTAAGTGAAAGATTTACATTTGAAAACATGGTAAATCTTCCAAAAGTGCTCTTTAATGCAATTTAAAATTTTTAAAAAATCTCAGTGTGATGCTTTTTTGTTAGTTTATTTGCCTAACTCTTCAATTGAGAACTTAGTACCATGATACTAATTTTAATCTATAGGAGAGCAATGGATAGTATTTGAAGAATGACATGACTTTCCTGGCTTTATGATTTAGTGAACATTTCATAAACAAGAATGTTTCATTGTAGTATAACTATAGATGGGTCAATGAAAAGTCAATAATTCTAGCAGATCTGACAATTAGAAATATTTAACACATATAATATATAAATATGTTTTAGCTAGCCAATAGTTAATTATTGAGTGTTAATTATGTGTCAGTTCTTTTTAAGTTTTCTACATAGATGTATTAACTAATTCTCCTACCCACCCTGTCAGGAATGTACTATTATTATTCCCATTTACAGACGAGGTTGCAGAAACCAGAAGTCTCAGAGTCTTCCCAGAATCACACAACTGGTAAGGGCACTCTATCATGATAAAGGGAACAGTTCAATTCATGGTAACATATAGCCACATTACCATTTTATTTTAATCGATTACCAGATTATTTGGAAAAAAAAATAAAAGTTAAATGCTTACCTGATGACGTGTAGAGAGAGAGATGATTGAAGATTTAAACAAACAATGAAAACATACAGTTGCTGTCTATAAAGTTGCTAGGAGACACATACCTTTTAAAGTGATACAATGACCCCATTTATTTTATTATAGAAAAGCTCTAAATGTAAATAAGGAAAAAATGACTTATTTGTAGAATAATTAAATAATATGAAATATAAAATTTTAATTATCAATGAGATGAATTAAACAATTCACATTTATGCATTGTATGATTATGCTGGAGTTTTAAAATGTTAATAAGAAGCATTGTCTTGGGTTTGGTCATAGAGACCCTGTTCTATAATGCCTCTGTTAGGAGGTGTTACATGTTCTGGAACAACAACTTGTTGTTTTACACTAAAAATATTAAAATATATGCATACTCTTTGAACCATAAATTCTATTTCTAAAGAAGGATTATAAATGAATTTCAAACAACAAAATGCCCAACAGTACAAAACCTGACTTAATAAACTATTGAATGTGACATACCACATTAAAAACAACCTTTACGTAGCCAGAGACTGATAAGTAAGAACTTCACCGTAATGTTAAATAATGTCAGCCACTGAAGACTTTGACAGTTTTAACAGAGATTTTATATAATTTTCATGAAGTAGAGATAAAAATTGCTATGCCAAAGAAAGATTTTTTTAAAACATCTTTCCGTCTTTAATAAGTTAATATGCATTTAATATATAAAGTATGAAAGTTAATATTTTAACATATGTAACTCCTGGGAGCTGTAAGTAAAATGATCAGTAAAACATTTCATGTATAATGACCTTTAATAATTTGTCTTCCAAAAATATTCACCTGCACAGACAGTCTTACAAAGGAGAATGCTAAAAATCTGGGTGACTACATCCTGAAGGGAATAGCCTTTTGTCTTAGCTCTCACAGAAGACAAAGACACATTTGACCATTTCTATGTCATCATTTTTCTTCCAATTTATAGTGTCAATACTGCTTCCCCCAGCCAGGAGCATTCTCTCATAAGATTTTATGCTTAATAGCATGCATTCATCAGAGTTCTCCAGAGATATGAATCCAATAAGATGCATATATATATATATATATATATACACACACATATCCATGCTATTATGGATCCTGAGAAGTCCTAAGATTTGCAGTATGAATGAGCAAGCTGGAGAGCTGGAGACCAGGAGAGTTGATGGTGGAGTTCCTCTGAGTCTGAAGGCCTCAGAACCAGGAGAACTCGTGGTATCAGTTTCAGTCGGAAGACTGACAAGCTGAAGTACTGGAAAGAGCTAATATTTTGGTTTGATGCAGTTGAGCAGGAGGAAATATCTCTTGCTTTGGGTGAGGGTCAGTCTTTTGGTTCAATTCAGGCTTTCAGCTGATCGAATGAGGCCGAAGCACATTAGGAATGGTAATCTGCTCACCCAGTCTTTTCCATTTAAATGTTAGTCTCATCCAAAACACTTTCACGGAAACACATGGATTAACGTTTGACCAAATATCTAGGCACCCTGTGGTCCAGTTAAGTTGACACATAAAATTAACTACCACACAGTAGAATGCAAATATAACTGTGTATATGAATATATGTGTGTTTATATGTATACATATGAAATTAATATATAACATAACATAGTAAAATTATATAATATATAAAATAGATAATGTACTTTTTCAATTGTGCAATAGATCATAAATATATGTATTGATATCTGTTGATATATGTCTATTAATTAATTCTGGCAGCATATTATGATTAGTTGATAGTTCCTTCTTCCAAATATCAAAGGTAGAAAATGAATGCCTCCTGGTGGAGAAAGTTTTGTAGATTGTCTGATTCGTCTATCCTAGACAGATAAATAGCAGAGTAACCCATTTTTCATCTACTGTTTTTTAAAGATATTTCCACAGACTTTCTAAAGATTTGGTCCAGTCTGATTCTTCACCAACTTTCTTTCTTAGAGCAAGCCATATGGTCTTATTTTGCTTTTTTTGTCTTATTGCTATTCTCCCTTGGTTTTCTTGTTCCTTAAGACAGAGGACAGCTCTTAATTAGACTCCTCTGGTCCTCAGGATCTTGATTGCAGTGACAATAAATCCCTTGTTCTTGCTCTTCTTGTTGGAAAGTCTTTTTCTTTTCTTGCCTTGTCTTGTCTTGTCTTTCTTTCTTTTTTATTTGTGGAGTCTTGCTCTGTCACCCAGGCTGGAGTGCAGTGGCACAATCTCAGCTCACTGCAACCTCTACCTCCCACATTCAAGTGATTCTCCTGCCTCAGCCTCCTGGAGTAGCTGGGACTACAGGCACCTGCCATTATGCCCGGCTACTTTTTGTATTTTTAGCAGAGACAGAGTTTCACCGTATTGGCCAGGCTGGTCTCGAACTCTTCACCTCAGGTGATCCACCTGCTTCTGCCTCCCAAAGTGCTGGGATTACAGGCATGAGCCACTGCCCCTCGTCTGTTGTTCTTAAGCTTTCTAAAGCATGTTGTTCATAATAAATTCTCTGTATGGAGGTCTTTATGATTCAATCCACAATATCTATTCCAACCCAAATGGTGGTAAACTCTTGCACTTGCTAGAGATTAGTGTATCACTGAGTTTCTGATCCAATGCTTGACCATGTAGTATGGAAGGAAGAATGCTGAGAGAGCTTTTAGAAAATTGTCACTACTCTTAAGAAGGAGACACATACAAATGTGAATATTACTCTTCCATCTACTGTATCCATCTGAGATGATGGAGGCTGAAAGGCAGCCTACAATCTTGGAGCCCACCCTACCTCTAGACATACTTTGAATTAAAAACAACAACAACAACAAAACTTACCATTTAAACCAGGTTGATTTGAAATATTCTGATGTTTCCTACCAAAAGCATCCTAACAGATATAATGCTAATAATAAAAATAGCAAATATGGGAAATAACATACTTGTTTCATTAAAACTTAACCTCAAATCTCTAGAAACATGCATGTTAAGATTAATTAATGTAAAAACAAAGAATCTACAATGTTCATCACAGGTTTTTAAAGAGAAGATTTTCTGAAAGACAATCCCTGGACCTGATTTTGTGGGCATGTTTCATGAGAACTGCTCCTCTTCATTGAAAGTCATCTAAAAATTTTCCTTCAAGTACACTTACCTTTAGACAGGATGATTCAGTCCAAGCAAAGCAATGGTTAATTTTCAGAAATAGCATTTTGTAATAAATATCTCCTGGGTTACACTAGATATCAGTGTGAATCATTTTCTAAACTCTCTTCTACTTTGGTATCGTATTGTGTGAGATTTTCAAATTAGAATAGAGAAGACACTTGAAAGCCCCTATTGTTTCCAAAATGTACTAGTCTTATATTTTGTTTTTGTAAATAGGGATGTTTAACAATATCTCAATGTTCATTTAATGCATTATTTTTCAAGACATATTGTCTTTCTCACAAGAGTTTGCAAGTTTATCGTTTAAGTTTTTATTCAGTTCTGTAGGTAATCTTAGCTCATGGAATGGCAGTATACAAGTATTCTTTGAATCAAAAAATGGTTCATTTAAGCCTTTCCCCACCCCAAGTCCAGGGATACTAAGTATTAAAATGTCTACAGAAGGAATCAATAACAGATTCCAAAATGTACATAATTCTATTTTTTATGTCTTTTCCTCATTTGGAATAAGTTGTAAATATATCAGTCCTAAAAATACTCATAATAATTTATTTGATATTTACAAAGAAGATTGTAATATGTTTTCTTGAAACACACATTTTAAACATGAAATATTTAACAGTGACTTTTTACAATCATCAGCATAGATATAGTGGAATCATAAGCAGTAGCCTTTTAACTCACCCTAAGACAATTAGAGTTGAGCTTTTTTCACCTAATGAATATATAACTGGAGAAGATATGTTTAGCATAAATACATGATCATGTGTCTATAAAAGAACAATTTATCCATTATGTAGGAAAAGTGGTTAATGCTGAACAAACTAGTGAAGTAATTCAAGCAAAGAAAATCCCCTATAAGGAGAGCTAGTAAGATATATATTATGTAAAGTAAATAGTATAAAACTAAGGAATCAGGAGCTTCTTTTCCTGTGAAATACAGTGTTCAATTTCCAAACATGTAAGACTACACTGCAATGTGAGGAGTGTCCATACCAACAAGGAAACTTTGTCTCTGATAAGAAACTGAAAATAATATTAAATTCAATTATACAACAACTTATTCCTGTTTGCCTCAAATCAAATTATTTAATATTCTAATTTAGAAATCACAAGTTTCATTTGAATTTGACATCTTGGAATACATTAGTCCTTGAGCAAGAGGTTTAATTTAATGTCATTTATTCTGCCTTACATCAAGCAGGGTTTAGTGACATAATGTACTCCATTTTATATATTTGGAAGCTAATGGTTTAAGGAAATTGCTTAAAGTCACAAAGCAAGTAAGTGTCAGAATGAGGTTTAGATTCTAAGGGTACATGACTCCATTGTACTACTTCACACTAATGTTAAATACTTCATAACAGAGGGCTGAAAAGCAGCTGGAAGAAGGATGTGGGTTGCCAGGGGCTGGGGGAAAATGGAGAGGTGATGGTTAAAGGGTACAAAGTTTCAGTTATGCATAATAAATAACTTCCAGAGATTTGTTCTACAGCATAATACCTACAGCCAATGATACTGCACGTTTATACTTAAAATTTTGTAAGACAATAGATCTTATGTTAAGTATTCTTACAAAACAACAACAACACTAAGGGAGACTATTATACAGAAATCTTGTGCTTATTTTATTTGTTTCTGTTTTCATTGTTTAGAAATACTAGGAATATTTTAGTTTTCTCCTAAAATATTTACTTATAGGATGATAAAATAGGTTCTTAAATGTAACATTTGTCCAAAGCGGGGAAAAAAGTGGACAACGTTCATTGACATTTATTTTACATAGTATTGTGGGTGTCAGAGGTTTTTTCTTTAATGTAAGTAAAAAATAAAATAAAATTTTTAAATTCAAACAGAATGTTGTATATATGTTTATTTCACTATGTTCAAAATTAGACAGGCCCTAATACATTCATTTTCATGATTTCTTTCCTTTTTACACATTAAACGTATGTCTTTTATGAAAGTGATTTAAAAATACAATTACAAATGAAAATTTTCATTGAAACCAAACTAATATGATAACTATCTTGAATTTTCTTTCTTTAGTGACATTTAAGCTTTAGTTTTAATCGTGACTTTAAAAGACATAAATGGAATAATGAAATTAATATATAATTTTTCATGTTAAACATTAAAAAGGGCACACCAAAATTAGTTTATAAATTGGTACAGAGCTTTACCAAAATTCACTAAATGTGTCAGTTGTTTAATATGAAAATGTTATTATTATTCTTGTAGAGTTGAGAAAGTATATTAGAACCAGGAAGAGGTGATGCTATTATTATATTAAAATCAAATACACAAAGCTCTGGCAAAAGTCTAATATCGATTGGTAGCTTCTTTCTTTTCCTGTGTGCCTTTGAAGTAATTAACATATTAATATAAGTCCCTATGATTGTACAATTTCATGGTTTTATTGCATTAGTTTATTTTTCCCAATATTTTAGCATATTTGTGGTAAAAGAAATTCATTGTTTTTATATGAATTATGACATTTTTAAACATGTTTCCTTAAAGTTAGCTATTTTTGTATATTTTTCATAATTTAAAGGATTACCAATCTCCAAATCCCCTACAAACCTTAACACATGAACTAAGGTCTATCACAATAGTAAATTTTCTCCTATATATAAGGTAACTAGCTTGCTCTTCACCACCATTGGGTCGGTTATTTACACATAATGATATCAGAGTCAAATCTGAAAAATGGTCATCTTGCTTATGGACAAAGCAGACATTGTCAATTTGGCTGCACTCTAGGTTTAAGATAATACCTTTTCCCTGATATTGCCTAACGTATGTGTCTCTAAGCACAGGAAGCAACAATGGATCAAAACCAGAGCAAACCAAATGTTAGTAAAAGTAGACCATTACCATAGACTTTATGATTCCTAAATGATTTTTACAATGTAACATCTGCTCCGCTAGACAGCCCTGAGAGTCATGGAGATAAATTCTGCTAATCACCTTGGATAAGGTCCTTGCTGTGGTCCCTTTGTAGCATTGTCCAGCTCTAAACAGTTTCCAGCTACTCAAGGTTTTAGATTCTCAATTCTGGCTGGGCTTTCACTTGGCCTCACCCAATGTGTCATGTCAGTACAATTTTCAGACCCTCCAGGGACTGTGCCACTCCTTCCCAGATAATCATAACTAACAAACTTTGCACCCCTTACCCCATTCTCAAAAGTGTCTCATTTTATGAAGAACTGGACAAAGACTTTCCAATAACTTAATGTGGAGAAAGAAAATTACGTTGTTTGGCATTTGTATGATTATTAGTTGCTAAATGAATCTATGTATTCTGCACTATTTAATCACTAATTTTCATTAAAATATACAAAGAATACATCCGTATCCCACCAAAAGTTCTAGGCGAATTTAATGTTTTGAACAGTTATTACATTTTGACCATTTCACATCATATTTGTTAAATACTTAGGCTTAAAATGTCACAAGTTTGTTGACTCTGTCTTAGATGTTTTTTAAGGCAGAGCTGTAGCTCCTTTTAAGTCACTGAAGCTCGCTCTCATTTATATTATGTTTTTTGTTAGTAATTTCTATTTTTTCAGCTAGTCTTATTAAATATTTTTCTCATGCTATAATTTTTATTACACAAATATGTGCTGGTTTGGTGATTAATTACACTAATACTTTTAATCAGTTAAATCAGCAAAGAAAGCTAAAAAACGTGTTTCTGAAATGAAACTCAATACATTATTTTGAGCTTCATATTTATGTTTTCCAAAGTAGAGGTTTTTTGTTATTATTATTTATTTTCTAGCAAAACATCAGGTAGGGATCAGACTATGGGATTCATTTAAACGTATTATTCATTTTCTGATGCATCTCAAAGTGAAAATAGGGGAATAAAAAGATTCAAAGAATCATGCCTATATTCAGATTAAAGATACAGAATAATAACACACAAAATTTCCTGGTGCAAGATATCTAGCACCTGCTGCTTTATTATAAACATCAGTGAAAAGCCACTGGGAAATAACAGGAAACAGATTTAGTAAAACCTTGGGAAGATTTTAAAATATTACTATGGGATGCTTTCTCTCTATATCTCCTGAATAGTAGCAAAAGCCTAGTCTTAACTATACATTATTTCATAATGATTAAATTACTAGGAATCCACCTAAATGATTATACTCTCTGAATTACATTTCAAATAGAGTGTTGCTTCTGGTGACTATGGACTGTACTAACAGTGGCTTAAAGTTCTGTATTCAATGCTCACAGACTACATTCCCATTCCAGTTGGTGCAACTCTATAGAGCTTTGAAAATATTTCTAGTAAGGAAAAGGATAATGTGAATGTAGCCAGATTATGTTGCTATGACAACGATGACTTCTGTATTTCTAGGCTTTTTTCTTTCTTTTTTTTTTTTTTTTTTTTTTTTTTTTTTGCATTTAAACTTTCAGCCTCCAGGTTGTATTTCAATTTTTTCCCTAATCTATCTGATACATATGTGAAAATGCTGACTAAACTATAACAAGGAAAAATATTCATAGCCTTTTCTTGAAATTGTATCCCTCAATTAAAATAAATTTTAAAGTAAAAAAAAAAAAAAATGCTGACTCTAACAGACAACATACTTTATTTCCAATAACATCACAGATGTGTGTGCATATAAGGAATGCTATGAAGAGCATACATTTTTGTTAAACATTTGAATCTTCAAAAAAGCAGAGGCAACAGCAAAACTAAATACAATTATCTCTCTTGCAAATACTGCAAAGGATTTTGCAGTATTCCACCAACGGACTATCTCATATTACTTAAAAACTACATATATTTACATTCATCTATATATACAAATTATGTAATTATACTAATATATCTAACCAGAGGAGGTTATGTATATCTCAATTTTAAAGTATACACTATTTAATTAATGGTTCAAAACTTGTTAATGTGGGTTAGGATGGAGGAAATAACAAATCTTTTTATTCTTGTGTATAAAATGACATTTTTAATTTCTATAACCATGCTTTGGACTAAAACTTTATCTAGTTTTTAGGTAAGGAGTCTGAGCTCAAAATGTTTAAGTACTTTAGGTAATTTAAGTGACATGGTCAAATAATTGTTAGATAATAGAAAATCAGAATATAAATTATATTTATGTTGGAATTATTCCAAAATAATATTTGAGTCAGAGACTTAGTCATTGATCCTGGTCTAGTGCGTCTATTATTAACCTCTTAAAGACTATCTTATAACTTTTAGTATAGACACTTCTCCAGATTAATTTGCAATAACTTCAACAAGAAGTATGTGATACACCAAAGCCCAAGATGACACATGAATAAACACTCATTTTTCAAGTAAACTAAAGGAATAAGATTTTCTCATGGATGTGTTAAAATCCCTTAACTTTAACCTATTTTTTACAGGAATAGATGGGTCAATTCCAATTTACTTAGAAGTTCTAAGGAGACTTCTTTTCTGACATAATGTGTAAAAATAAGTTGTTTGGCATACTAAAGTTTGTGTGTGCACACACATGTATAGAAGACTGCTTTAGGAACTAAAACTTCAAAGATGACATTCAGGTGTGGATTTATATACTTTAATTATAGTATGGCTTAGTATATAACAGCACATTTTAGGGTGTGGTATACTTTAAGCAGCACATTTTCCCTGTAAATTCATATTTTATATGTAAATACAATTTTTCTCCCAAGGCTTCTTAAACATCTGTGTGTGCATGTGCGTGTATTTCATAAATTTTCAAGACATTCTGAAGGGTAACCCTGTATCATTAAATGGCTAGTTTCTCATAAAATCTCACATATATCATTTATATGTAATCAGGAAAGAAGAATGAGGCAATAAAGTAACAATACTAGTCCTATAGCCATACATTTAATGTACAGCTGCACATGTCACATACGGTTGTATTATGTTGAGGTAGTTGCGATAGGTAGCAGTAACATCTTTGATAAATGAAGAAGCTGGAATTCAGAAGAGAACACGTATTTCTTCAAGGTCACACAACTTGTAAATTGCAGATTCAGCAATTCAGATACTGATATCACTGACGTAAAGTGCATTTTCCATTGAATCCTTAAACTGAGCATAGATGGCCAACAATGAATAATATTTCATAATTGAGACTATTTTTGAAGGGATAATGTCTAATCTTTACAAAACACTTATCTGTTTTCATTGTCTTATTGATAAATTTACATAAATGTATCACGTTGGGGTCATAACAATGTTATGTTGTAGCTGTCTTACTCATTTCCATTTTATATTTTAAGAAACAGGTTTACAGTGGTTCTTGTGAATACTGCTACTAAGAACATTATTGGATACCCCATCTCAAGACCTGTGCATGGGCGTCATGGGGGGAACATTCAACTTATTAGTGAGCGAATCATTCTTTTTCATGGTAGTGGCAGAGATTGATTCCTGCATCCTAAAGCAATGAGTTACCAGTGTTTGGAGCAGAAGCTGGATATAAAGTATGCTGCAGAGTTTCAAAAATAAGTCTTTAAACCAGCCGGCCCTTGAACTATAACCCTTCCCTAAATTAATGGCTGTAGCCATGGTTTTGTTACACTTAATTAGATAATGTGAAAAGTGTTGAAAACATAGCAATGGGTTTATATTTACTTTCATTTTCTTTCTCTAGATTAGGGTTTCCCATGTGGTTTCTGAAAATATATCCTTGTGGGATAGTCATAATTTTTGTAACTTTTTTACATTTTTTATTATGTTGTTGCTCTAAAAATGTTGGGAATCAGATGTCAACAAATGATACTACTATCTGCTATAGCCAAATTCTGAACAATTAAGAACAGAATATAAAAGACAATCAGTTGGTGATCAATAATAGTGAATACTGTTCTTGAATACAGACAGTTTCTAAGCTTATGTATTAGCACAGGTATATTGTGCAGAACCTGGAAGAAGGAGATTATAGAATCAGATCCATTTTACATTTGAAGAAACTGAGATGCAGTGTGTTTTAAAAACTTTCCTAAAGTCACACAGCTAGTCAACATAGGGTACAAGATTTCACACCCAGGTCTGCAGAGGTTTAACTCTGTGTCTGTTCAATGTTGACTGGAGGATGAGAAACCTAGGGGGATATTGTTGACTGGCTGTCCCAACACTTCCCCAGTCTTCACAGCTGCAAGTCTGGGCAGGCCCTCTATTTGATTATAGGACAGCAACTAGAATATGCCTTCTCTGCAAGCTGGCCAGTCTGGAAATGAAGAAAGAAGAGGCTGAAATACATATGCCTCAGTTTCTTCTATCAATCTAACTAGTCAAATAAAGTCAATCCTGTCCAGGAAGGAACCAATGAGGCCAAGTGTGTATCATGAAGACAGTTTTCTCCACAGGGAAATATGGGAAGTGTGGAATAAATCCACCTCTCACTTTGATAAATACCTTATGACAATATTTGTATTTCATTTGTGCTTTTTGTCCAGACTACAACATGTATTGTTCATTTCATGGACTTGGGCTTATGAGGGAAGAAGAGAGGCTGACTTTACATGGAAATTGATGTATATCAATTTAAAGTTTTATATTGGAAAAATATGACATCATGGGTGCATATAAATCAACCAACACAGCGTTCATAGATGTTAAAAGAGGAAAACTCAGTGGGAGAAATGAATCACAGTATGACACATAAGATGAATATGCTAAACTAAAAAAAAAAAAAAGAAAAAATGATTCACCAATAAAATGGCAGTTTAATTTCGATAAAAGATCACTGTTCATATAAATGCATATTTTTTAATTTTGCTGCTTTTTAACATAGTTTTTGAAATATGCTTAGGCTTACAACTGTATAAAAGCTAAATGTTAAGAAATTCATACCATACTTTATTTTTAAAAATATTTAATTAACATTGTGATGAAACTAATTAAGTAAATCCTGGTGACAAATTATTTTTTACTTATTCAGGAGAGCTCTGTGAATAACTCAGATAGGAATAAAGTAATTTTAACCTTAATTTAAAAGTTCATTTAAGGCCAACTGGTATTTAATATTGTGTTCATTATCTCTTCTGGATTCTTAATAGGGATAACTTCAGTTATTTCTCAAAAACTCTTGTTTTGGCATGATACACCTAATCACATACATTATTTCAGATGATTTGCTCATCAAATACTTAAATGTTCATTTTATAAAAAATAAAACTAGTTTTTAAATTTTTATCAGTGTTCAAAGACTGTTCTAAAAGTGAGTATATTAGTTTTCTGGGGCTGCTGTATCAGTACCACAAACTGGGTGGTTTAGAATAACCCATTTATTGTCTCACAGTTCCGGGGCAGGAAGTCTGTGACCAAGGTATCAGCAGGGTTGATTCCTTTTGAGGACTGCAAAGAAGAATCTGCCCCATGCTTCTCTTCTAGCTTCTGGCAGTTTGCTGGCAAGCTGGTATTCCTTGGCTTCTAGATGATGTACAACCTTGATTTCTGCATTTGTCTTCACTCAGCATTCTCCTTGTGTGTGTCTGTATTCATTCTTCTTTACAGGAGGACACTGTTCACATTGGAGTGGACTAAGTCCTTCCTCTAACTTAACCACTACATCTGCAGCAACTAATTCAACTAACTCTATTTTCAGTGAATGACATACTCTGGGAAACTAGGGGTTTGGAATTTATATGTGTGTATATATACACACATATTATATATATACACACACATATAATATATATACACACACATACAACACATCTCTATAGATAGAGAGAGATAGATAGATAGATAGATAGATAGATAGATAGATACATAGATACATAGATAGACTAAATTGTCTCTCTCCCAAATCCATATGTTGAAGTCGAAACACCTCGTACCTCAGAATGTGACAATATTTGGACACGAGGTCTGGAAAATGGTGATTAAGTTTGAATTAGGTCATTAGAGTGGGCCCTAATCATGCATGTTTGGTACACTTATAACAAGTGAAGATTAGGACAAAGATATGTACAAAGGGAAGACCGTGTGAAGATGCCAGAAGAAAACTGCCAGCTGTAACCCAAGAAAAGAGACCTGTAAAGAAACAACTGTGCCAACCCTGCCAAATATCTTGACCTCAGACTTCCAGTCTCCAGAATTGTGAGAAAATATATTTCTGTTGCTTAAAATACCAAGTCTGTGGTGCTTTGTTATTGCTGCTGTAGCAAACAAAAGAAGACTTCAACATACGAAGTTTGGAAGCAACAGTTCAACCCTTAGTTTCTCTCAGGGTTTCTTTTTGTTTTCCTTCACTATTGTTGCTATATATTTAGGCAAATGTCTTGCCTTCCCTTTAATTTGGGTTATTACTAAGTTCATGTTTAAAGCAATTCACCTATGCCATTTTAATTATTTAAGAGGAATTTATTTTTTAGCTAAGTCATGTCATAGTTCAGTATGAAAACCTGAAAGATGTTTAGAGAACAATTCTCTTGTTGCAAAGTGATCCAGAAGGCCAAAAGAGGACCAACTGTGACAATTTAGAAGTATATGTAAATTCACTGTAAAGGAGGATATTCCAAGAATTAAACATTTCCAACAATATGGCCTATACTTCCAGAAGGAAACTTGAAATGCTCAGAGGTCAAATATTCATTAAAAGGGTGTTGAAGAATACAATTGAGATTTTGTAGAAAGTTAACTAGATTACCTCCATTAATTCTCCAACGCAAACATTTTAGTCTTTTGTGTTAAAGTAAATGAAAGATGTGTATCTACTAATTTCCACATTTTAACTTTCATTAAGTGATTGAGTTCTATATAGGAAGTGAAAAGTAGGTAATTTGATATACATCAACTTTTATGAAAACCCCAATGTTTTAATGACAATGGTATACTTACTAATTTTATAATCCATAACATTCACAGTTATGTTTTGGCTTATTTCCTTATTTTACATAAACTTTTATTTCAAACACCACCTATGCCTAGCTTACAATAGCTCTTAAAACATTGGTTCTTAAACTTGTTTGCATGTGAGAATCACTTGGGAAATGATAACCAAATAAGCGAAATGCAAATAATAATTGGGTCTTATCTCTAAAGATTCTGATTAATTGTGGTAAAGTCAGACAGAGGATTTTAAACAATATCTCCTAAGAAGTCAAAAGTGTGACAAAGCTCAAGACCACAGTCTTTTTTTTTTTTTTTTTTTTTTTTTTTTTTTTTTTTTTTTTGAGGCGGAGTCTCGCTCTGTCACCCAGGCTGGAGTGCGGTGGCCGGATCTCAGCTCACTGCAAGCTCCGCCTCCCAGGTTCACGCCATTCTCCTGCCTCAGCCTCCCGAGTAGCTGGGACTACAGGCGCCCGCCACCTCGCCCGGCTAGTTTTTTGTATTTTTTAGTAGAGACGGGGTTTCACTGTGTTCGCCAGGATGGTCTCGATCTCCTGACCTCGTGATCCGCCCGTCTCGGCCTCCCAAAGTGCTGGGATTATAGGCTTGAGCCACCGCGCCCGGCCAAGACCACAGTCTTAAAGGATGCTTTTGATGAAAATGAAGAAGAGTAAACACATCTGAACATTTGATTTCGGAGACAGCAACTTCCTCATTCTTAGCAACAAAATCTTCCTAATCTTTCAATTGTGTTACGTCTAATACAAAGTGTTAAATTTGATTAGCGACATAAAGGAATTTCTAATGGTTGCTATTTCTTCTGTTTTAATCTTTTATTGTGTCTATTGTAATTTTATTTTTCTTACAGGGAATCATTTTTATGTATAAAAGGAATACATTATATATAATAGGAAAAAGAACTCTTAACCCAAATTATAAAAATCATTTTTCCTATAATTGATTTTTTTCCATTTTTGGTTTCTGCACATCTAAACACCAATTGCTAAAACTTGAGAATTCCCAACTTCAATGTGAACAAAGGATTTGAACAGCTACATCTGTTCAGATCTCACAGATGGCCTTTTGTGCTATTTTCTGAGTTCTTTATAATTATTTGTGACACTGTTCTTTGACAGTAGGTGTGAATGTACTGAAACATTATATTTTAACTTGAATTCAAACATGTTCAACAATGTTGAAGGTAAAAGCGGCAATGATATCTGCTGAATATGTAGCTCTAGGACTCAGATTATTTTTTTTGATGTTGTCTACTGCCTGCGGCTGAGACATTTTTTGAAAGTATGGACTGAAAAAAAAATAAATATAGCTCATGAAAAACTGATCTCGGAGCAAAACAATTTGTTTTGGTCATGATTGGGTCTTATCCCCTTAAATTATTTTCTAAATATCTACCCTAGAATGTCATAGAAATCAAGACTAAAGAAGGACAAAATGATTTAATTTCATTGATGTCACTGTTGGTTTTCTTTTTTGTTGTTGTTGCTGTTTTTATTTTATTTAAATATCTAGTTGTAACTTACTGGCAGAATTGGTATCAGAAACATAAAATGAGGTCCAAAATTTCAAAAGACGTATTTTCCTTAGAGATAAAAACACAGGTAAATAGCCTGCTTTCCTATTTAATTGTAGTTTTTTTGTAATATAAACACATTATACTAAGGTCTGATTAATAATAACTAACATTCTGAAAACTTACATTTACTGTACAAGTTTTAGTGCTCTGAATAATTTTGTGTATGTTCATTTAATCCTCACAATAATTCGATATGGTAGGTAATGTCACTTCGAATTAATAGATAAAGACAGAATCAGAACTAAATGAAGAACATTGCAGAGAGCTGTATAGAAGGCAATGGAAACCTGAAAGTGAACTTAACCAATCACACAGGCTGGCATTCTTACCTGCCCTGCTGGACCAGAAGAGAAAACTACAAGACGGGCTTTTAAATCATTAAACTAAAATTCTACTAAGAGGATTTCTGCTTCCAGTAGTGACAGAATAAGTATTCAGTCTAATGCTTCAGCTGTAAACACCAAAAAACTGAAAAAATATTAGAGAGAAACAAATCCTTCCTAGAGGCACTGGTGAATGTGGTAGAAGTACAGTCCCCAAGATGATGCTATGCCTTAATTCCTGGGCTGGCAAATATGCTATCATACGCATGCATTTGTTACAGTCACAGGGACTCTCCAGATGTAATTAAGATCACTAAACAGTTGGTCTTAAAATAGGGAGATTATCCTGGATTATCCAGGTAGTGCAATGTAATAACATGAGCCCTTAAAAGCAGAAGCTGAAGAGGAATTCAGAGATTTGAAGCATGAAGAGGTATTCATCATGCCGTGGATGGCTTGAGGTTACAGGGAGCCATCGAACAGGTAAGAAGGAAATAACTTTCCTCAACAGGGAATTTGGAAAGGATCCTGAAACTGAGATGAGAACGATGCCCCTGTTGCCACCTTAATTTTGTCTTTATGAGACCCTGAGAAAAATCCTGATTTCTAACCCACAGAAACTGTTAAATATATATATACATATATATAGTTATTTTGAGTTGCTAAGTTTGGGATCAATTGTTGTTGCAACAGTCATAGAACATTAATTAATACAGAGGCTAACATGGTAATGAGGAACTGCAGGTGTAAAATTCTGAAGTAAGCCAGCATAGGATGCTTTTGCCTTGGAGACATTTGCTAATTCAAAAGAAACTAGGAGGCTGTTATGGATTGCATGCTTTTGTCCCCTCAGAACTGATGTATTCAAACCCTAAGCATAAATGGTATGGTACTAGGATGTAGGGCTCTGTGTGGGTAATTAGGTCATGAAGGTGGAGCCCTCATGCTAGAATTAGTGCCCTTATGAGATGAAACATGAGAAAGCTCTCTCTCTCTGCTCTCCATCACGTGAGAACACAGCAAGAAGACAGACATGTGCAAATTAGGAGGCTGATTCCTAACAGACACTGGATTTGTCAGCATCTTAGTCTTCAACATCCCAAAATATTTATCTTTCCCAGAATGACAGTAATCCTTCAGTTCTCAAATAATGCATCAAAGCATTCCCAGATGGCCAGTACCTGTGGATGCCTAGGAGAAGCAAACAGAATTTTTTTCTTGAATAATTTAATATTATTTAAGTCCTCAAGGTATTACTACAGAGTTTTATGAATAAAATATCAATCATGAAATATAAATAGATGAAGCAATTGAGGAGATAAAACAATGTGAACAACCGGAAGAAACAAGATCACAGAAACAGACTCAGATTTTATTTATCTCCTTATAAGTAGAATCATCATAGAATTTAAAATCACTACCTCATCTACTCGAGAGAAAAATGACAGGAATAAAAATTTTGGCGGTGATTCAGAAAATGAAAAGTTACATATCAGAATTCAAAAGGTGCCAAATGGAATTACTAGAACTGGGAAAAAAATAGCTGAAATTAAGAATTAAATCAATAGTTTTAAAGTAAACAGATAAAATGAAGAATAATTAATGATGGGAGGAAATAAAAGGATAAATATTGCAAGAGATTTAATATATATTGACAGTAATGTTAGAAGGGATAAAGTATTTAATTGAAATCTCACATTATAACATAATAAATGGGGAAGTAGTTAAATTTGGAAGATTCTGACTAAAATTTATTAGAAATGAAGGCAACAGCAATTTCTAAATTAAAAAACTCAACAATTTTTCAGTGAGATAAATTCAAGGAAATTTACAGCTAAACATAGCAGTGTCAGAATGCAGATAACAAAAGTAAAACCAACGAAAAACTCCATGAGAAAAATGATACACTACATTAAGAGGAACAACTGAAAGGTGACTTCTAAAAAGAAACAATAGAAGCCAGAGACTATGGAACATCTTCAATGTGATGAAATACATGATTTTAAAAAAGTCAACCTAGAATTTCTTTACCTAAAGTATCCTTCAGTAATAAAAGTGAAATGCAAACATTTTCAGACAGAAGAAAAAGGAGTTTATTACCACAAAGTTGCACTAATAAATACTATTCTTCTAAAGGAATTCTAGAGTATATTTCAAAGATCTAGAAGTGACAAAGAGGAATGAAATACTAAATATGCAAATCTAAATGAGTAATGACTATATAAACAACAATGTCATATATAAATAAAATGCACAGTGAAATAATATGTGAAGTATGGATATGATTAGTAGAGTTATAATTTTCTTGTCTTTTCTAGTATGATGAGTTACAATACAAAATAAAACCACTAAATTGTAGTTTTTAGAAGTTAATAATAAAGAAGATAGAAGGAGTAAAAAGGGGCATCATCTCAATCTTCTTTTCAAAATATTTGATAAGAAAATATACAAAAGCAGACTAAGTAACAGTCAAATATATAGGCAACGGATATTCTACTTAATGTTTTGTTTGATTATACTTAGTGCTGGTAGAAACATTCATGATAGACCTATTCAAGCTCCTGTTAATTGGTTTTTCTATACTGCAAGTTCCCGGTTAATTCTTAGTCACACACCCAATAAAGGTCAGAGTGAAAAATTTGTGTTCATAATTCAGCTAATAAACAAATGCCTTGTACTCCTGTTATATGCAGATTGGACATAATATCTCCCATTAATTCATTTCATCTGATTGTAATAATTGTTTAAATAGTATCTGAAAAATGCCTTAAGGACACTAAAGGCCAGAAGTACATAATACTAGGGTAATATTACATATTTTAAGAGAATAAGAGCATCTATAAAGCAAAACAATATATAAGTATTCTCTTGGTTTTTATTTGAATATATAATCCACTGCTCTAGCAATCAGTATAGGTCCTGTTTTTATTATTTCAATAATGAAGGTCCGAGATTATTTTTTTGTCCAGGAAGAAAGCTGTCTAAGAATCCTCAGGCTTTTCAAGAACATGTCCAATTGCATTAAAATAAGCATAGAGCTATTGTACACTCTGATATGTGTTCTGCTGTAAAAACATCATGTGAAACTACACACTTATAGCAATGGCCAAAATATAAAACAGTAACAACAACAAATGTTGCCTAGAATGTGAAGCAGTAGGAGCTCTCATTCATTGCTGGTGGAAATACATTATGATACAGCCACTTTGGAGGAGAGTTTAGCAGTTTCTTACAAAATGAAACCTATGTTTACTATACTATCCAGCAATCACACTCCTTGGTACTTACCTAGCCAATCAAGATGTCCTTCAGTAGGTGAATGAATAGATAAAAATACATCTAGATGATGAATTATTATTTAGCACTAAAAAGAAGAGCTATCAGGCAACAAAAAGACATGGAGGAACCTTAAATGCATATTTTTAAGTGAAATAAGCCAATCTGAAAAGGCCATATAACACATAATTCCAACCGTACGACATTCCAGGAAAGGACAAACTATGAAGACAATCAAAGGATCAATGGTTGCTAAGGTTTAGGGGAAGGGATGAATGAATACATGGAGGACAGAGCATTCTGAAGGTAGTGGAAATACTCTGTATGATACCATGATGAATATGTGTTAATGTACTTTTGTCATAACACATAAAATACACACCAAGAATGGGCGTTAATATACAGACTGATAATTACGTGTCAATGTAGGTTCATCGGTTGCAACATATGTGCCACTCTGGTGCAAAATGTTGATAGTGGGGACAGAAAACTCTGTATTCTCCCCTAAATTTTGCTGTAAAACTAAAACTGCTTGAAAAATAACGTTCATTTAAAAATAAAAGTGGAAAAAATCATGTCTGAGTATATGTTATAAAACATATATTTATGTTTCACATGAGGATAAAATTCTATGGACCTCAATTTAGTTTCTGGTGTTTGACTCATGACCTTAAAAGAATATGCATCTATTAGTGTCCCTTTCTTTGGAAATGTGCTACTATAGTCTGAATGTTTTTGTCCCTAAAAAAATTCATATGTTGAAACCTAATCCACAATATGGCAGTATTAGGAGGTAGGGCCCTTGGCATGGGACCCTCAGGAGTGAGATTAGTGTCCTTATTTAAAACAAAAAACAAAAAAAACAAACAAACAAACAAAAAAGGCTTGAAGGACCTGCCTCTTCTTGTCCACCAAAATAAATTTCTGTTGCTTATAAGATACTTAGTCTATGATATTTTGTTACAGCAGCCCAAATAGGCTAAGACACATGTATTGTAGATTTAGCTTATTGTTATATTCAACTCATGCTGAATGAATAGATCAGCGTTAAAGAATAAGAGACTGAGCTAGATTAATTTCAATACTATAATAAACAGTATCAAGGTTCTCAGCACTTTCTGTTTCCCCCACAGGGAAAAAATATGGCTCATCCATTGTATATATTATCAATAACTAATATCATAAATTTAGGTTGTACTTTATGCTTGATGAAATATGTTCACATATTTTATTTCCTCCTTTACAAAACCACAAACCACTAAATTAAGGAGAACAGGTAGAAAAGAAAACTGAAGCACAGAGAGAATTTAGGTGTGATGTCTAGAGCTAAAGTTTGCCAGAATCACTTTCAAATCTGGATGTTTCTCATCTGTTTTATTATTCCAATTCATAGAAATAATCATGGAAGTTGATGCATAAAGTCCGTAAGAATCACCTCAAAGATCACAAAGTCCCAACACAGTAAAATTACGTTGCTAATATTTCCTATTACTGAAAATGTGGTGATCTGAGTGTTCTCATAGGCTCCTGATGAAAATATAATTGGTAAAACCGTTTTGGAAAACTATTTGTAAATTTGTATATAGAAATTTTTAAAATTCAAAGTTATTAACTTAGTAGCAAGATATTTATTCCAGATGCTCACAGCCATAATGGTGATAGCAAGAAAGTGGAAACAATTTAAAAATAGAGAAATTATTAGATCAGTTATATTTCTAAAAGATGGAACATTATGCCATCATTTATTTATTTATTTATTTTAATTTACGTTTTATTATTATTATACTTTAAGTTCTAGGGTACATGTACATAACATGCAGGTTTGTTATATATGTATACTTGTGCCATGTTGCTGTGCTGCACCCATCAACTCGTCAGCACCCATCAACTTGTCATTTACATCAGGTATAACTCCCAATGCCATCCCTCCCCCCTCCCCCCTCCCCATGATAGGCCCCGGTGTGTGATGTTCCCCTTCCCCCGCATCTCCAAGACAATCCTAAGTCAAAAGAACAAAGCTGGAGGCATCACGCTACCTGACTTCAAACTATACTACAAGGCTACAGTAACCAAAACAGCATAGTACTGGTACCAAAACAGAGATATAGACCAATGGAACAGAACAGAGTCCTCAGAAATAATACCACACATCTACAGCCATCTGATCTTTGACAAACCTGAGAGAAACAAGAAATGGGGAAAAGATTCCCTATTTAATAAATGGTGCTGGGAAAATTGGCTAGCCATAAGTAGAAAGCTGAAACTGGATCCTTTCCTTACTCCTTATACGAAAATTAATTCAAGATGGATTAGAGACTTAAATGTTAGACCTAATACTATGCCATCATTTAAAACAATATCTTTAACACATGTACACACATGCTTAGTGCAGCATAATTCACAATTGAAAAGATATGGAACCAACCTAAGTGCCTATAAACCAATGAATGGATAAAGAAAATGTGGTATATATACACCACAGAATACTACTCAGTCATAAAAATGAATGAAATAATATCTTTGCAGCAACTCGAATGGAGCTGGAGGCAATTATTCTAAGTGAAGTAACTCAGGAATGGAAAACTAAATATCGTATGTTCTCACTTATTAGTGGAAGCTAAGCTATGAGGATGCAAAGGCATAGGAATGATATAATGGACTTTGGGGACTCGGGGAGAAGGTTGGAAAAGTGATGAGGAATAAATGACTACTTACTGCGTACCGTATACACTGCTCAGGTGATGGGTGCACTAAAATCTCAGAATTCACCACTAAAGAACTTACCCATGTAACAGAAACCCACCTGTACCCCAAAAACAATTGAAATTTTAAAAAATTTAGAAAATTAAAAATAATATCTTTAAAAATTTTTGATGACATCAAAATACAAGTTTAGGGGGTAAAGCTAAGTAATATGTTAATGATAGATGATTCTAAACTCTGTTTCAGTGATTACAAATGCCAACCCCAATTCCAGGGTACCTAAGTTGACAGCCTACCTTTTGCAATTGCTACCTATGTGATGTGAAGAATTTAACATAATGTTTCTTTGCCTCAGTTTGCTCAATTGTTAAACTGAGAAAACGATATCACATATTAATCAAGTTGTTGAGAGAATCAAGAGGAAAGCAGACATAAAGGGCTTAGAAGAGTTTCCATTACATAGTATGTGAAACGTTTGTGTGTTATTATGACCCTATGAGCTGGGTGTGTGATTACTATCTTCCATCTCTGTCAGATGTTGTTTCCAGAAACTTTACATCAAGAAACCATTGGAAATTAGTGACACAATCACTTATTAGTGCCAAATACATAGTTAAAGATTAAATCACCTCCTTCTCCACTTGTAATTATCTGAATAGATCTTTAGAAAACAGGGAAAATAGACTAGAGTTTCTCAAAATTATTGTCTCAACATTTAGAATCAACACTAAATGTTATGAAGGTTCTAGACTTCTAGAATGATGATTGTGCCAGGAGGTATCCCAAGCTTTAGAGCTCTGTCTAGAATAAAGGGAATGTTTTGTGTTGTCTGTCTATAATGCCTTCACAGCAATCTTAGCTCTTAGCTCTTGACTAAACTGCTGCTTTACATTTAATATTATTATAAGTATTGCTCTATATACTATCGAGCCAAAATTTAATGTTAACACTTTTAACTCATCCTCTGTCTTCTGTTACATTGGGTAGGTTACAGAAATGCATAAAGACTTCTATAGTCTTACAAATCTTATGTTACACTTCATATTTTTCATACAAAGTAATACATACAAATGCTTTGTGTAAAACTGACATGGTGATGTGTATTTGAATGAGGGATGTGTGAAGGAGTAAGTTTATTTTTTCTTCTAACCCTTTTCTACCTTTTGTACCTCTGTGAATTTGTGAAATTTTCAAAAATGAGCATGCCTTGCATTTGTAAGAAGAAAAAACTACAAAATGAAAGCTTCATAACCCTTTTAAAGAAAAGAATTCGCAATTACATTTTTTACAGTAGCATTATATTTTCTGATTTCCTATGGAGACATTTTGAGTTATATTGCTCCTCAACCACAAAGTGCTTTTCAGTGTTTACCTGCTATATTTAAAGGAATGCCTCCAGTGAAATAAAGCTTCATTTAGGGTGATATTTTATATTAATTTTGTGCCTGAATGATGCAACAGGAATAGGAATACCAGAATTACACACTTTGCTCGTATACAACTCAAGGTGCATAAACACATATGGACAGAAACACAAATTTAGTGTCAATTTTAGAGTTTTCCCTTAGAGAGCAGTTATTTTCACTGCACATTCTTCTTTTATATTTCATATGCAAGCACACACAATTTCCTGAGTGAATATGGATATACATCTGTTTCAAGGGGACATATGTATGATGTAGCTGAAGGCTGCAACTATGTGTACACATATTTGGCAAGACATCTGCGTAGATTTATTTTACCTAATTTGACTTTGCAAAATTCATCTATATCACTTGAACTTGCGAGTATTTAAATCAATTGTAGGCTCTTGATTCTGCCCTGACATGAGATTTATATCACTATGCACATTTTATCATAGTTATTTATCATAGTTATAATTGACTATATAAGAGAGAGTCATTATAAATTTTAACTGTATAACTTAAGGGAAAATCTTTCTTTATTGTTTAAGTCCCTGCTCCATATAGTGGCTTTTAAATGGAGTGCCACAACGTGACTTAGTCATATAACTCTGTAAGGGACTTGGTTGTAACTTGCTAAACAATAAGCAAAACACCAGCACATACTCTGATTTTCTGTGTTTCGGACTACTTAATTGGAACAGAAGCATGCTGATTGCATGTCAGGCAATATGCTTGCTGCTTGGGATATAGGGTTGCATAAGAGATGTTAGTCTTCTCTAGAAACTCGATGTACAGTAGGGAAACAAATAACTACAGCTTGATCAGGTAGGTTCCATAATCCATGTTACGAATGTCACAAAGGTTAGAGGAGACACCTGAGGGTGTAGCCAAAGAGAAAAGGTGACATATTTCAGCAAAACCTGTTCATGGGGGAGCCAATTTAGACATCTCTGTACTAGTCCATTTTCACACTGCTCTAAGGGACTGCCTAAGACTAGGTAATTTATGAAGAAAAGAGGTTTAATTGACTCACAGTTCTGCATGACTGGGGAGGCCTCAGGAAACTCACAATCCTGGTGGAAGGAGAAGGAGAAGCAAGCACCTTCTTCACAAGGCAGCAGGAAAGAGAGTAAGCTAGAGGGGAAGAGCCCTTTATAAAATCAACAGATCTAATGAAAATTCACTCTATATCATGAGAACGGCATGGGAAAAAACTGCCCCCACAATCCATTCACCTCCCACCATGTCTCTCCCTCAACACATGGGGATTACAATTCAAGATGAGATTTGAGTGGGAAAACAAAGCCAGGACATATCATTCTGCCCCTGGCCCCTCTCAAATCTCATGTCCTCACATTTTAAAATCAATTGTGTCCCTTTGTGGTCACCAAAATGAGTCCAGAATTTATTCCTTCCGGTGGGTTCTTGGTCTTGCTGACTTCAAGAATGAAGCTGCGGACCTTTGCGGTGAGTGTTACAGTTCTTAAAGATGGTGTGTCCAGAGTTTGTTCCTTCAGACGTTCAGATGTGTCCAGAGTTTCTTCTTCCGGTGGGTTCGTGGTCTCACTGACTTCGGGAATGAAGCCGCAGACCCTCGCAGTGAGTGTTACAGCTCATAAAGTCAGTGCAGACCCAAAGAGTGAGCAGCAAGATTTATTGTGAAGAGCTAAAGAACAAAGCTTCCACAGCGTGGAAGGGAACCTGAGTGGGTTGCCACCCGAGTGGGTTGCCATGGTTGGCTCAGTGTGGCCAGCTTGTAGTCCCTTATTTGGCCCTGCCCACATCCTGCTGAGTGGTTCATTTTCCAGAGAGCTGATTGGTGAGTTTTTACAGAGTGCTGATTGGTGCGTTTACAAACCTTTAGCTAGACACAGAGTGCTGATTGGTGTGTTTACAATCCTTTAGCTAGACACAGAGTGCTGATTGGTGCATTTACAATCCTCTAGCTAGACAGAAAAGTTCTCCAAGTCCCCACTGGACCCAGAAGCCCAACTGGCTTCACCTCTCAATGGGAGAGGCTGACACAAAAGATCTCTGACATGCCCTGGAGACATTTTCCCCATTATCTTGGCTATTAACATTCAGTTCCTTGTTACTCATGCAAGTTTATTAAGCTGGCTTGAATTTCTCCACAGAAAATGAGTTTTTCTTTTCTACCACATAGCTAGGATAAAAATTTTCCAAACTTTTACACTCTCCTTCCCCTTTAAACATAAATTCCAATTTCAGATAATCTCTCTCAAGTTCAAAGTTCCACAGATCTCTAGGACAAGGGCAAAATGCCACCAGTCTCTTTGCTAAACCATAGCAAGGGTGACTTTTATTTCAGTTCCCAATGAGTTCCTCATTTTCATCTGCAACCACCTCAGCTGGACTTCATTGTCCATATCACTATCAGCATTTTGGTCAAAACCATCCAACAAGTCTCTAGGAAGTTCCAAACTTTCCCACATCTTCATGTCTTCTGAGTCCTCCAGAACCCTAGGAAGTTCCAAACTTCCCACATCTTTCTATCTTTTTCTGAGCCCTCCAAACTGCTCCAATCTCTGCCTGTTACCCGGTTCCAAAGTCCCTTCCATATTTTAGGTTATCTTTATAGCAGCGCTCCACTCTCTGCAGTACCAGTTTCCAATATTAGTTCATTTTCACACTGCTATACAGAACTGTCTGAGACTGGGTAATTTACAAAGAAAAGAAATTTAATTGACTCACAGTTCTGCATGGATGGGGAGGCATCAGGAAACTTATGCCTGTTGGTGAAGGAGAAGCAAGTATCTTCTTCACAAACTGAGGGGAAAGAGTGAGCAAAGGGGGAAAAGCCCCTTATAAAACCATCAGATATTGTGAGAACTCACTTATTATCACAAGGACAGCATGGGGGAAATGGCCCCCATGATTCAATCACCTCCCACCGGGTCCCTTCCTGAACACATAGGGATTACAATTTGAGATAAGATTTGGGTGGGGACATGTAGCCAAACCATATCAGTGTCCCAAAGATATTTTCTATTCTGTTTTCTTCTGTCTTTGTGTTTATGTGTGTGTGTGTGTGTGTGTGTTGTGTTGTGTTTTTGTGAATCCTAGTGCCGAGGCAGCAGTTTGTTGGTTGAAAAGACACGCACATGTTGCATGGCCCCAAATGTCTTAAAGGAGGGTTGGAGGAAGCAGGGAAGCTGCTGTGCAGACTTCTTTTCCCAGGGGCTCCCTTTCCTGCTCATTACTGGCTATCTGCCTACTCTAACAGAGACTGAGTAACATGTTCAAGCTAATATTTCCAATTATAGCAAAAGGAAAAATCAAAGATCTTTCTGGAAACCATGTAGAGTCCACTAAGCGTGGTAAGTGAAATAAGGAACAGTATTTTAGGATCTATAAATTATGATTCTTTTCCCTGTCCTGTAGCCTCCTCTACCCCCAAAATGACATCTAATACCTTTCTGCCTCCTGCACTTAGCAAAGCATATCTAAAGATTATGGCCCACATGGAGGAATGTTTCACAACCCCAGGACATTCCTATTAAATATTTTTGAAGTGCTCCCTCATTCTCTGAAACATGCACCTGGCCCAAGAAATGCCATTAGACACACATTTGCAGTCACATGCCTTCATGTCCTCATGACCACATTAGCTTTACCTCACTATACAAATGCAAATTTGGAAGGCTATCTCTTCCACATTTGCTATTCTCTCACAAAGAATGTTGAAGAGTTCTACCATCACCGTAACCATCTCTTCCATGATTCTGATAAGATCGATCTAGTTATATTTTCATTTTTGAGTGTTATTTGTTTACAACTACCAATCAAGGTACCATTATACATTTAGCATACCATTATACATTTAGCACTATACTTTGTAACAAGCAGGGTTGGCAACTCTTAGCATAAGATTATAAATATGATATAGATAACAATGATTTTTAGTGTCCACAAGGACTTAAGCCAAACTGCAAAGGCTGAGGGAATCATCCCCACAAGACTGCCCTCACTTCAGATAGCAGCCATAAGCTGGGTGTCTCCAGGACCACTTCTACCTCAGACTAGTCGGCTATCAACTGGGGTCCTCACAACCACCCTCAGGTGTGATAATTCACTAGAATAACCCACAGAACTCAGTAAAAGCACTATATTTACAATTACAGTTTTATGATAATGAAAAGACTCAAAATCAGCCAAGGAAAGAGACACACAGGGCAGAGTCCCAGAGAGATCCACATGCAGAGCTTCCAGTCATTCTCTCTCAGAGTAACAGATGAGTTTAGCTCCTTTTGGCCACAATGCATGACAGTAGGCAAAGCAATGCCCCCCAGAATGCTGACTGGAGTTTTTGGTGTCTTCAGTCCTTACTGCAGTTTGATCCTCTCATGCCTGCCTCGGTGGCCTTCAGTTTGCAGTCCCTCCTGGAGATTCAGGCCAATACTCTGAGTCTTCATTGTCTCTGGAGGTCAGGACTGATATCGAGTGACCCTGAGCCCCCACCATACATCACAGTGTTATACTGCACGGTGGGCAACGTCCCTGTGCAAAAATATTCCTAACAGGAGAGCTTTCCAGGGTTGTCTCTCAGTAAGGGTCCTACACAGTGGCCCATAAATTTAAGGTAAGAAACTGATAATATTTCCAATACCTTTACTTCGTTAGTTTTCATCAACCTTTATTCCTTGAGCCGAAACTCAGTGATATGTAAATGACAACAATGAGATATTTCCCTTTCATTCCCAGTACATGTGTCACTAGAAGATGTCAGGCACCTGTTTCACATTTGTGTAAAGCCCTTATCATTTAAAAATTACTAGAGTTCCCACTTTGAGAGGTGTGGGAGTGGGGGTGGATGGAAAGAGTAGTATGATTTTTCAATCTAGTGTTTGCCATTGTATTTTTTTCAAGCTGAGGCACACGGTGTAGCTTTCTGTAATCTGAATTGTATAACTGGATATTTACCTTACTTTCTCAATACCTAAACTGATGTTCTTTTCAGGAAATGATAATTGAGCATTTGATGAATTTGAGTAATTTTCACAATAAATTTGTATTTAATAAACATGTATTAGCTAAAATGGGCATTCTTAAAATGCAGGAGGCACTTAGAATATGAAAGCATTAGCTGACTCTAGGGCTGTACTTATGAATTAAACACACAGGCCAAAAGACAGAAAATTATCTCAATTAAAACAGAATCCTAGCTACAAAGATGCTTGTTTTTCTTTGTGGATGTAGATAATAGATTTTAGGCAAGATCAGGAAAAATATTAACCTTTAGACACAAGGTCTATCTCAAATAAGAAAAGGTTTGAGCATTTTCTTATTTCTCTCTGATCTTGGCAGGAAGTGGTCCCCCAATTGCAAACCTCAGGCAACAATATGCTAACTGTAAAGAATATGTATTCTTAGAACAAATAGAAGTTTACCTCTCATCCTCAAACACACACACCTTACTACGTACTCTAAGTATTCATTCCAAATACAGACAACTCCCTAAGAAATGAACTCCTAAAAACATGTTTTTCTTCTTATTCGATATCAACCCACCATTTCTAAACTTGCCTGGCATTTTGGGCACATTTGTGTATCATTTCGACTGTAGGAAATACATTCTACTTACCTCTATACAGATATGTATCACTTAATGAGAGGTATATGTTCTGAGAAATGTGTCCTTAGGCAGTTTTGTCATTGAATGGACATCAAAGAATGGATTTGCACAAACCTAAGTGGTACAGCCTACTGCACACCTAGGTTATATGGTATAGTCTGTTGCTCCTACATTACTGATCTGTACGGGATCTTACTGTGCTAAATACTGTAGGCAATTGTAACACATGGTAAATATTTGTGTGTTTAAACATTGAAATGACATAGTAAAAGTGAGGTAAAAGATAAAAAATCGTTCACCTGTATAGGGCATATACCATGAATGGAGCTTGCAGTATTGGAAGTTGCTCTGGGTGAGTCAGTGAGTGAAAGGTGCGTGAACGTGAAGGCCTAGGATATTAGTGGACACCACTGTAGACTTTATCAACACTGCGTGGGCTACACTAAATTTATTAAAAACATATTTCTTTCTTCAGTAATAAATTAAGTTTAGCTTCTTACAACTATTCCACTTTACAAACATTTTAATATTTTTAACGTTTTGGCTCTTGTAATAACACTTAGCTTAAAACCCAAACACATTGTACAGCTATACAAAAATATGATATCCTTTATATCCTTAGTCTACATTCTTTTCTCTATTTTATTCCTTTCTTTATATTCTTATTCTATAATCTTTTTTTCTTTTTCAACTTTGTCTTTTTTTTTTTACTTTTTAAAACTTTTTGTTAAAAATGAATACACAAGCACACATGTTGGCCTAGACCTACACAGGATCAGGATCATCAGTATCACTGTTTTTTATCTCCACATCTTGTCCCACTGGAAGGTCTTCAGGGCCAATAAAGCTCTCATCTCCCATGATGATGATGCCTTCTTCTGGATACCTCCCGAAGGACCAGTCTGAGACTGTTTATTTTTTGTTTTTGGGGGCTTTTTTTTAGTTTTCAGGTAATTTTTAATCTCAATAGGCTTAAGGAGCACACACTAAAATAATGATAAAATACAAAAACCAATGATATAATTGTTTATGATTATCAAGTATTATGCCCTGTACATAACAGTATGTGTGATAATTGTATGTGACTGGCAGCACATAGATTTGTTCACACTGGCCGCCTCACAAGCACATGAGTAGTATGTTGCAGCAAGTTACAACAGCAGCAATGTCACTAGGTGATAGTTTTTCAGCTTCTTTATAATCTCATGGGACCACACCATCATATACGCCTCAGTATTAATGGAAATGTCCAGATGCAGTATACGATTATATTCTCATCTTGCCCTTCACCAACCATCCAGTAAACGCTCTGCTCCTCTCTTCACACTGATTCTGTTAATATTTTGGGTTTACTTCTAGTCTTCTGTTGTTTCAGTGCTGTCCATTGAGTTATATGTATGGTTTTTGTTTGTTTGTTTGTTTTTGAGACGCAGTCTTGCTCTGTCACCCGTACTGGAGGGCAGTGGCACAATCTCGGCTCACTGCAACCTCTGCCTCCCAGGTTCAGGCAATTCTCCTGACTCAGCCTCCCAAGTACCTGGGATTACAGGCATACACCACCACACTCAGCTAATTTTTGTATTTTTAGTAGAGACGGAGTTTCACCATGTGGGCCAGGCTTGTCTTGAACTCCTAACCTCAAGTGAACTGCACACCTAGGCCTCCCAAAGTGCTGGGATTACATTAGTTTCCTTTTTTTTTTTTTTTTTTTTAGACAGGATCTCACTCTGTAGCTCAGGTTGGAGTGCAGTGGCGTGATCTTGGCTCACTACAACCTCTGCCTCCTGGGTTCAAGTGATTCTCCTGCCTCAGCCTCCTGAGTAGCTGAGATTACAGGCTCCTGACACCATGCCTGGCTAATTTTTGTATTTTTAGTAGAGGCGGGGTTTCATCATGTTGGTCAGGCTAGTCTCAAACTTCTGACCTCGTGATCTGCTCACCTTGGCCTCCCAAATATGTATGTATTTCTATGTATTCGCTATTGTGCTCCGTTTTGAACCCTGAGACAGGTACTCATCACCTTTTCCATCTGCTGGTCAAACATCTATCAGAGTATTTGGTACAGACCAGGAGCACAATCAGTGGCTGATGAATCAGTGAGCAAGTGAAATAAAAACTAATGCTTTCAAATAGGTTTTTATTAAAGAGGCAGATGCAGCCTTCAGATGGGACTGACTTAGATTGTTCTTCAATAAGCTGAATAAATAATATCAAACTATAAGCCGTTAAAATAGGCTTAGGCAGCTGAGGTAATATAGTCAAATTACATTTTTCAGAGTAACTAAAGAGATGCATAATTAACATGATTCTCAGATTTACTGATTAATATCAGACGTGCCAAATAACCCTGTGATCTGAAGGTGTGATTTTGACAAGCGTTGAGTGCCTGTGATACTGATTAAAGAGGAATTCAGGCACTCTAGACGGCAGATGTGCGGGATGGCAAAGTTAAGGCTGATAACTGAAAGTTTAGAAACGTAACTTGTACTTTACTTAAAGGGAAATACGATTATCTTATACCTGGGAAAGACATTCTGAGAGATGGACCAGTACTCCGCCTAAAAAGTGTTCCCTCAAAAAAGGAGTTTTACATCTGTTCAAGCGTTTGAAAAATATCAACAAAGTACCATGTGAAGCCCGAGAATTCAATTTTAAATGGCATGGAAAAGATCATTCTGCTTTGCATATTTTTCTTGGAACAAGTTTTCTGAACTAAACAAATCTCAATATGATTACTCCAGAACATCTAATTTTAAATATTATTGCAATATTAGAAGGGCCTATTGGGATAAATTAGCTGTCTGGTGTGGTGGTAATGAGGTTTTTATTAGGGCTGGGTCATATGAATATTTATGAATTATCCCAGTTTTAAGTTAGAATTAACCTTTTTCCCACTTTTCTTTTCCCCCCTCTATCCATATATAGAATAAAAGATATAACTGGTTTCTTAAATGGGCTCCTCATGACCTGCCATCCGATAGCAGAGCATATATCTCTAATTATTTTACTTGCAATAGGTCACTAGCATAATTACAGGCCAGTAATTGCTGGAAGCGGCTGGTGATCAAATGAAAAGAGTTACACTTGCTCCATGGAGCAGGTGTGCATTCCTAGGTCATACCCACCTTCAAGCTAATGAGAAACTCTCCCATCATACACGAACCACTCTATTTAGAAAGTTTGCCTCTACATCCTATGAAAAAAGGTTAAGTTCAGACGTCACGGGTTAACTGATGACCTACTTAGAATCAAGTGTCCAAATCGCTCTGTGTTAGAAAAGAGAAAAACTAGGGAGGAGGAAGGAAATCAAGAGGAGAAGCAATTTTGCTTGAATATTAGATCTCCAGTTGATGGAATGGGTCAGAACATTTTAGAAACAGACAATTGTAATATAACATTATAAGTCATTAGTGAGGTGTTTGAGGAGTAAAAATAAAAGAGAGGGACTGAATTTTATGTCTGGAACAAGATAATGTGAAATAGGACAAGGACAACAAGGTAAGTTGACCTTAATATTGAATTAATACCTAGGAAAACTGATGTAGAGCTATGGATGAGGATGGGAATATTGTATACCTTCAAACTCAATGATACATTGGTAATAGCATTAGATTTTCTAGAAGACATGGAATATGTGAGTTTTAAAAGTTTGAGTTTTAAAAGTCAGGATAAGCTGAATTCTGGGTTACATTAGCAGTAGGAGGGGGATAAGACCAAACACTGAAATAAAATAATGTGTTTAATAACACAGGCACACACACACATACACACACCCTCCCATCTACAGCCAGTGTATGTATCTATGTATCTATTTACCTATTTATTATGTTACATATTTATTATGCCACAATCTCTTTATACATATCTCTAATTGATAATTTATTGAAAACACTTATGCAGTACATATTGTGTTACACATTTTTCCAGCATTTTTCATAAGTAGACTCAATCCTCACAACAACACTGAGACATGAATGTTACTGTCCTTATTTTACACATAAGGAAACTAAGACAAGGAAGCTAAAGAATTAGCGTAAGTTCGGCCAGGCGCAATGGCTCACGCCTGTAATCCCATCACTTTGGGAGCCCGAGGTGGGCGAATTGTGAGGTCAAGAGATTGAGACTATCCTGGCCAACATGGTGAAACCCCGTCTCTACTAAAAATACAAAAAGAACAAAAGGGCATGGTGGTGTGCGCCTCTAGTCCCAGCTACTCAGGAGGCTGAGGCACGAGAATTGCTTGAACCTGGGAGGCAGAGGTTGCAGTGAGCCGAGATCGTGCCACTGCACTCCAGACTGGCAGGAGAGCAAGACTCTGTCTTAAAAAAAAAAAAAAAAAAAAAAAAAAAAAAAAAAAAAAAGATTTAGCATAAGATCATATGGAAAGTAAATGACAGAGCATGGATTTTATTCCAGTCTATCTCTAAAATTTGAGAGTCTTAAGTCTTCTCTGATGTATGCCACGTGTGCCGAGTTTCCTGGTGTATACATGCCTGGCCACTACCATAGAGCTCATTACAAAGTGGATTGCTGATTATATAATTGAATTTAGTAGAAATTTTAAAACTAGCTTGTGTAGGAGTTGTCAAACTATCTAAATGGGCAATATTCCTTCCAAAGGTCTGTATGGTATTGGAGACACAGTATATTTTTCATTTGTTGGAAAAATGATTTCTGAAGAGCCAGAGCTTCTTTTGTACAAATCCTGACTTCACCTCTTGTTCATTTTGTGACATTTAGCAAATAACATAAACTTTATTATATTTTATTATCTCCATCTGTAAAAAAAAGAGCCTTTAATGTGTACTTCATAAGGTTGTTGTAGGATAAAAATAATAAATAGAAGTTAAGCTTTCAGAACAATGTCTACAACAGAGAAACCAATTAAAACAATTAGTTATTTTTATATCATGATGATTATAAAGTAGGAGTAATGGGAAAACGAGAGCTGAAAATAGAATCATGGAGAGTTGCATCAGATTATCCTATGAAATGATCCAGGAACATCTATTCTAGCCAAAAGGCCTTTATTGATGAGTACATTTAAAAAGGGAGAGGTTTTGATGCTGAGGAACTTGTAAAATATATCTTATATTTTTAATAAAATTAAAAGGAATTTATGAAGTTATGGAACTCTAATAATAAAACAAACTTTTATTAGTACCAACGAATATACTGATTTGGGGGCAGAAGTGTTTGAGATCACGTTTTTATGTCAAAGCACATTTTAAAAATTAATTGTATTTTCCATTTTCAAATGTCATTTTTACCCATATTTATGAAAAAGAAGGAAGCATTATTTTCAAATTATGTTTTAGGTATTACTACAGGTGTAACATTGTGATGATGTTATAGGTATAACTTACTGAGCATTTACTACGTGTACTACACTGTGTTAGGTGATGTAGACATGGATATTAATGTAGGCATAGACATGTGCATCAACATTTATGTAATACATTTAATTTGGGCTCAATAAATGTGCTGAATATTAACAAAGCAAATATTAGAAAATGTGGACCTTAAAGGGTAGCTTTCTATGGAACAGTTGTGAGTTACTTTAAGGCTTGGATACATTATGTATTTGATTTTGTGATGAATGCCCTCAAGAATTCCTTTCAGAGAGCACAAAGTTATTACTTCTCTAATTTTAACACATTTAGTTCAAGTGTCTTTTGAAAATCAGTCAATCAATTCTTAATTTCTCCTTTGTTATTTCACAACATTTTTTATTTTTCCCTAAAGAATTGAGTAAATTGATAGACTGTTTAAGAAAATCAATTAAAAAATTCCCTATGAATATGTATATGGTAAATCCTTTACTTCGTTTGGTACAGAATTATTTACTGGGAATTCTTAACTCTAAACATAGTGCCATATTATTTCAATTATTTATGACAAGACCTGGTTGTCAGTGAACTTGCAGAATACTTAAGAACAAAAACAGGTAAAACTATAATTGCTGTTTGTTTTCCAATGATGACCTTTGTTTCTTAACAATACCCTTTGTTAAGCCTGGGTATTTCGTTAATGGTGTGCTCAATCTTTTAAAAAATTGTCATACTACACATTTCATCTGGAGTGGTAAGCAATCTCTAGAACTGTTTCTATGCCCTGTGACTTCATATTAACTCCTTGCTGTTTTGTTTAACCATTTACTTATCCACCTTGGTTTGATATCTGGAATCCATTTCAGCCAAATATGAACATCCAAGGTCTCAATATATTCCCATTACTTTACTTCGACCTGTTGTATTTTATATGATGCTATGACATCTGTTTACACTTTTCTATTCTCTTATTTCCTTTATTAAACTTTTTGTTCTTTATCATTCACTTTTTTTTCTAAATTTTCCCAATTTTACAAAGAGTTTTGATTAAGTACGAGGATGAAAACATTTTGTAATGTACTAAGGAATAAATATAACTATTTCAGATGAAATATCTTAATTCTAGGCATTAGAATTAAGTTTAATTGGCACAAGACATTCCTACTTGAGGCATAGTGACCAGACAATACATTACATAACAAGCAAATGACATACGCAAATAATCGTGCCAATAACTTCCAAATATATTTCTAACACTCACAAGAATCCTATAAGGTCATTACAAATCTATTTTTGTGTGAGGTCATGAGCAGATAATTTTAAGTTGCGGAATCCAGATAGGCACAGCTCTTCTGACCACAAGTACCATGCCCTCTCCACTGAGACTATCAACTAGGATAAGCAAAAGACCAATTAATTGTGAAGTAGACTTTTAATATTCT
This sequence comes from Chlorocebus sabaeus, assembly GCF_047675955.1. NCBI lineage: Eukaryota > Metazoa > Chordata > Mammalia > Primates > Cercopithecidae > Chlorocebus > Chlorocebus sabaeus. Next base: position 71,785,143 of record NC_132907.1, read on the forward strand.
CTAATTCTGGGATGGGAGACTGAAAGAAGTTGACTGACTCCTTTCTGGTAGTGCTTCTCTTTTGCAAATTCTTAATATTCAATTGCATCTGAAGTTAGAATATATCATTATCATACTCTATAGATTAAGCAAAAATCCTTACCCTCAAGAGGCTGAGATAAATAATATTATGAATCAACTTTTCAAAAGCCAACTCATTTGTACATGGTAGAAACTTCATTCTAAAAATTATTGTGTACCTTGGTTGTCAACAGCCATTACTGTCTTAAGCTATTACGCCAGCTGCCGTGTACTTTTTTCTGTTTTATAATCTGAACAGCACACATGTAGTGGACAATTCTAATTGCTGATAAATGAAATTTTGTTTTAGTCAACACTTACATGAAATAAACTGAAATATATTTAATTTTTCTTAACTGTATATTTGGAAATGAAAACTATGAAACATATAAAGTTTGCAAAGTCAAAACAAGTAGCTTGAGGTACTTGTTGGTCACTTTGTATTTTTGAAATCAATTTGATTTCTGTACTTAGGAAATAAAGTTGGCTGTGAAATAAAGACATAACATAATATAAATTACAGGAAATAGAGGGTGACTTTGCTTTGATGTAGCAGTCTAGGCTTAAGCAATTTAGTAAAGCAAGGATTTTGTTTCAGAATGGTTAGAAACCTAAGCTACTTTTATTTTGTCGCATTTTCTCGACTAGGCTATAACTCGTATCTTCATGGTCTAAGGTAACTCACCTACACCATGTTCCTACTGGCCAGAAAACCTACACATAACCACACCTGAGTGCAAGAGAACCAGGAAGTATGGACTCTACTCCAATGTGGCTTTCTAAAAGGAAAAGAAAAATGAATTCCAATCATAGAGACACAACTTTCAGTCTGTACCATAGGCTCAATCATCTGAGCTCTCAATGTTGCTCAGAATAAATTACATTTTAAACTTTATGAATACTTTACTCCAACAGTAATCTGTCAACATCACATGGGTGTTCATTTTTTGATGGGCTACTCATTTTTCACTTACATCTATTGTTTTCGGTGAAGGTGGTTCTGTACGTTGATTCTTTGAACTTAGTTGAGAATGCTTTAAGATTTAAGATTTATTTTTATAAATAGCCCATGTATGCAAAAGAAGAATATACATTCTCTAATTATTTAGTGCAGAAATACACATTAGATCAAGCTTGTTAACTGCAGTTAAACTGGCACAAATTTAAAATTATATATTTTTTTTCTGTTTGATTGCAAAATTGCTGATGGATGAGATGTAAAATCTTTTAAGATCAAGGATGGCTCAATTGGTCCCTGTAATCTTACCAATTTTTGCTGTACACATTTTCAGGCTATTTTTTAGGTGCATACAAATTTTCTCCATATTTCTGTCATTTTATGTAACAAATATAGCTTGTAACAAATATAACTTTTTCAAATATAACAAATACAGCTTTTCAACGGAAATATTTCATCTCTTTCCAGTTATTATTTGTTTGCATTATAATTTCCTATTCTTTTTGTTTCCCAAATCTCATAGAACTGACCTGCATTTAGAAATTCTCAGAATTTGTGGCTACTCTCTCTCTTCCCATCACCCTACAGGTCCGGGGGGAGACTGCAACTGTCTTGATGTTTTTGGTGTTGGTAGGAAAATCTCACCCCCATCCACATTTCTATACTTGAGCATCCCTCTTTCTTTTTAGATCCCAGTTCAAACTCCTGTTTGTTGGTGCCAAAGACCTGCCCCCTGTGCTCTTTCTGTCAGGAGTGCAAGCCGCTTGTTCTGAATCAAGACGAGTGACCACAGAGTGGCAGCGGTTTCAGTGGCCGGTGGCATCTAACTTCCCGCTCATGGATGCTTCACTTTGCTTCTGCTAGTGCTTTTGTGATTCTCTGATAAAAGCAAATAATTTTCTAAATTTAGGAAAGCTAGTTCTACGTTTATCTTATATTCATATTTCTTATTTATTTCACCCTCAATATCTGTGGTCTGTGTCTTTAATAAGCTCTAAAAATAAATTTTATATAGATTTTAATAGATTACATTATCAAATCCGGCCTAAATAACTCCAGCCACACACCCATGGCCCCCACCACATGCCGGGCTATCTTCTCTCTGTGCTCTAACTACACTTGAAAATTGTCCTGCTTCCTTCTACCCTAGTGTGTTTGTGGGCACACCATACCCTTTGTCTCAGGAGGCTTTTCCTTTTACTCCATCCACCCGTTTTACACGTTCCTCCAACTTCCGTGTGATCAGTCTTTTCGCAGAATAAACTCTCTGACCTCCCTTTCTTTAACAAATCCCTACTAGAATTTCTCGGCAGAACCGCAAAGACTTTAGAAGAATTGTTATTTTCTATTTACGTGGGTTTGGAAAAGTGTGTGTCTCTTTGTACACACGTTTGTGTTGAGTAAGTGTGCTGTAAATAAAGCGACCCTGTGTTAGAGCAAACTTTGTATCTCCAATACTCACCAAAGTGCCTAATACAGAGGGAACTGCAAATGTATATGTGTTTGTGTGTTTCATACACGAAATAATGAGAGAATAATCTACTTAAAAGACAAAGTGAAGGAAAGAGCCTTGATAATTTATTTTTTTCCATTTCAATGCAGCGTTTTCTAAGATATGGATATGTTTATTTATAAGAGGGCTATGTGTTAGCATGTCTAGAAATTCACTGCCACATTAATGTATTTTAGGATAGTCTTCAAATTGTTTTATTAAGAATGGATTTGGCTTTACAGTATCAATGTTATAGAGCTGATTACAAACTGAAGAAAAACTCTTATTTTTCAAAGGACTACAGTTTCTCAGAAATAGCATATGTTTTTGAAGGCTAATTAATTTAGTGCCTGCCATACTCATAGAATTTAAAAATACTCCTCCAAATAAATGTGTTACTAATTTTACCTTGGGGGGGGGGGAAAAAACGTTTTAACATCAATATGTGTAGCACAAAATGTAAAATTTAAATCCACCTTTTGATTTTGTATTTTTGAGAGGATAAGTACGTTTGATTTCAGATTTGAGCCAGAGTAAATAGATAAAATATTCCATATGTCTTAATGGAGAAGCCAACAGTTTTTAATAAATGTTCAAAAAATTTATTTCCTCACCAAATCAGTACATTTTCTAAGGACCCTCTCAATGTGATGGTTTTGTTGTTGATGTTGTTTGGTTGTTGCTATTATCATAAATTACACTGATGATAGTTCAAAGACAAATACACCATTTCTTCCTTCAAAGAGCTTACTGCATACACTTTAGACGAAAGAGAGTATACATTCCTGACTAAAACATGACATTAAAGGACAGAGTAAATGTGAAAATAAGGGCGAAATCGTAGTTAAAAGTTAATTATCATTTCAATATAGAAGACATTTCCTTCCTATTAGTTATCGCACAGTGAAAATTTCCGAGAAAAATTTACAAAGACGGATTTAATTTGCGCAAATGATTACATTAGCACAGTTAAGGGACATTAACAATTAGTCTGTATGTTCAACATGAAAACAATCCTGCAGAGTTTTAATTGAAGGGATTTATGCATATTTAGTAGGCTTAATGTTGCGTCTTCTTGAATCACTCTGCTGTGTAATGTGGGTGGGGTGTGATTAGGTTGTAATAAGGCCAATTCACAATGGTGCATCCACAATGAGAGTCCAGAGGCCTGACCAGTTCAAATGGTACCCTGCTGAAGAAAAACGTGATAGCAGCAGAAAAGACTGTCTGCACTTGAATCCTCAGATGTGGGAGCTGTTTCTGAAATGAGCCTGTCTTGTTTGGGTGTGAATCTATTTTCTTAGGAAGAATGTAATGGGATATTGCAATGAGATTTTCCCCCTTTTCAGAATAGTGTGAAAAAGAAAAGGATATTATGAGGCCATTTATTTAAAAAATTTTAAACCATGGTTTTGTTGGCTTAGATATCTATGAACAGCATTTAAAATTCCAACAACTTTTTCTCAATAATTCAAATATGGAAATTTAATGTAATGAAAATTGATATACAATGATGTTCATTCTAGCAATATTTATGGTAGCAATATATTCAAAACAGATATTAATTTGTGGATTAAGAGCTAACTAAACTATGATATATTAAAATAGTTAAATATTATATACTCTCTAATTGAGATATGTAACATTATTCAAATGCCCAGGAAAATTTAAGAGAAAAGTCAATATTTAAATTGAATTTGGAATATAAAATGAAATAAAACAAACAAATTATTAAAATAAATGTAATATACCAAAACATTTATTTTATTTATCAAGGTAATATCTGTGATACATGATTGGCTTTCTTTTTAGTTTGTATATATGTTTTCTAATGATTTATGAATGACTTATGATTTATGAATGATTTATGAATCCTTATACAGATATATTTATAAATACTAAAATGGAAAAATATAAGCATGCATGTTCTTTTTAGAAAGATAATCAAGGGAATAATTGTAAGTTAAAACAATTTTATTATTAACAGAAGTATTTAAGATTACACTGAATCTACATATTAAAATAGATCTAAAATATGTGGATATTGAATGGGATGGATGCTAGTACCTGCCAGTGGAAACCTACTAATTTAGTTAAAACTGCTAGACCAACCACATTTTATCTGGAAAGTGGTTTCTTCTGCCCAAAACTCATTTAATGCTTTGAGATACCAATTCTGCAAATTACATTTACTCACTTTCCAAAACCTCTCCAAAATTAAATGGCATAAATAACATATGTCATATCATGTTTAATGACAGTTATTCAAGGAACAAGGAAAGTAAACCTAATGTAATAGAAACATCTTTCCATTCACCTTATTATAGCATTTTGATTAAGTATACCATTAGAATATGGAAAAAAGAATGCTGAAGAAATCATCATCATTTTTAGTCTTATTAACAAACACATAAAAGCAATGATTAAATACCAAACCATGTGTTAATGCTTTTTTCCATTGTATTATATCTCCTTATCCCTTAGCGTATATTAAAAGGAAAAAAAATGTAATTATCTTCTCCCTTGGTGGCATACATAGCTTTATTTTTTAGCTGCACCATTTACTGAATTTGAGGAGTGCTCTCTATTTTTTCCTCTCAAAAATACTATAATATTGAAAGGGTTTATTAACTCCCATTTTATAATTTGGGAAATATGTAAGTACCTGAATATGTGTGTGTGTGTGTGTGATGACTTCTTAATGAAACCATTATTTTTGCAAAAAGTTTACTTTGAATTAGTATTGTGAAACGGAAACTAGAAAGTTTGCATTACCACCAAAGTCTCAAGAATTAGGAGCTGAGGGTTAGAGGACATGATTTTGGATTTCTTATGGAAAAGCAGTAAGTATGTCTGACTGACCTCGTTAATATCCTTGGTGATTAACCATTTGTTAACTTTGTAGTCCTAAGCAAGTAAATGTAAGCTCTCTGCATCTCAGTTCCTTCTTCTGTATTTTGAGGAAATATAAGTTACAAATCCAAAGAACAAATGCAAGGTACACACACACACACACATCTCTACACTATATATATATATATGACTAGGTGGGAAGATATGACCGAGAAATACATCACTCCACTCCCCCCCAACACACGCACATTATATATGCGTGTGTGTATATAAATATAAACATATATATATTCAGATCCGTGCGGTATAGAAAGATGATTTATAATTCATCCAATCAGAATTTTTTGTGTGAGCTAAGAAGAGGACTTACCTTTATTTCTAACATTATGTTTTTCATATCTTGTATAAGGAAGGTAGAATTTCTTAATTCAAACCATAATAAGTGAGGCAAAAGAAAACAAATCATAATAGATTCATCAACAATTCAAGTTTCCAAAAAGTGAAAGCCACAGCATAAATACCACACATATGATAATATAGTTTTGAAATCTGCCTAAAAATTTTGGGTTTATATTTCTCTAAAGAACATAATAGATCTAGATAATCTTATCAATAATGGTAAGGTGTTATTTCTAACTTTTTCCAAACTACTCCCCGTCAGTTTAGGTAGTCCTGGATTTTCTGTAATTATCATTACCTCTTGTAAATATTTCAACAGACGATTTTATCAGCTGCCAAACATTGTAATATTTTGTTGTATAAAACTGTAAAGTTTACTCTTTCCCAGTTTCTTGCTTGTGAATATTTTACTGGACTTTTGGAACTCTAGTGAGATAATCCTAATATTTTATGAAATTTCCCTCAAGAGTATTTTAAAATAGTTTTGCTTAGTTGAAAAAAAATTTATTTGCAAATAACAGAAAGTCACTTGCACTGGATTATGCAAATGGGTTTTACCACAAGCAAACAGGACTATTTTAAGGCCTTTATGGTGATGGCACCTGTTAGCTAGACATCGCTGTCCCAACTGCTCTACACATCTTAGCATCCTCTCTCTCCAGCTTCTTCTGCTGCTGCCTTTCATTGCCTCTCTGTATATATTGGATAAGATAGCCACAGAAAATGTCCATGTGTAGAAATCCTCAGCTGCAAAACTTTTACAATTTAATTGTCTGTGAAAAATGTTTCTGATTTTCTGGTGGAAAGAATCTAAACATCAAATGTAAACCCAAATTATGAATGTGAAGAGCACATGGTGCCCGAACAAAAGTGTTTGAGGACCAGTTAGATGCCCCCACCTTTGGTGAGCAGACAGTTATCAAAGAAAGCAGGTTGTTTTACATGGCACAGTCACTCCAAATATGTCTATTATATTAACCTTAACTATTTGTCCAAGAGTTTTAATAAAAAAATAGCATGTATACATAATACAGTCATTGCCTTTATTTTCTTTGTGAAGAAAGGCAGTAGAGATATTTAGGATGAAAAACCAGCTCCAACATTTCCTATTAAAATTACATTTTATTTAAAGTTTTATTGTCTTTTTATGGTTTTCAATTATACAATTTCTCTTTCGCAATACTTATTTTGACTCACCGATGTGTAGTAAGAATACCAAATTAACTGCATTGGAAAATAAAAAGAGAAGATAGGATCAAAGAATGCGGGGAATACTTAAACATTTTTTGCCACATTTTTCTTAACACTGAACTATCACGTGGGGTTAACACTATTAATATGACATCTTATTTTATAATTTCAGGAGCTGATTCAACTTTTTAGTTAGACACTCACTCATTTTGGGGGAAAAAGGTGCTAAGCATCTTAAAATACTGTTTTAAAAAAGTTGATATTAACAAAGATTCAAAAACAAATTCAGTTAAAAAAGTTATCATGGGAAAATGTCATACAGATGGTATAGGATGTTAATGCAAGTCAAATTCAGAGAAAAGAAAATTCACATAAGGCAATGTTGCTCAGAAAGGGAGAAAAAAATGACATTTCAGCTGAGTTTAGATATATAAGCATTATGTGGTGTGTAGTTGAGGAAAGGATATCTGAAGACACACAAAATATAGCACAAGGTCTATTGTTTTATAGCACAAAGATCCCCTTGACTTGAACAGGGGTGCTTTTTTAACAACTGAGGGAAAATAAAGTTTTGGAAATGTTGGTGAGCATTAGAGTATACCTAGATACATGGTAATCAATGTCAAAGATGTGGGAGGTTATCCTGCAGCAAATAGAAAGTTGCTGAAGATTTGTGAGCAGGGTAATGGAACATTGAGAGCAGAGATACGGTCAAATTGATCTTTATTCCTTGGCCAGTTTGGTTGACTCAGAGAAGAAGAAATGAGAGGAAAAAGACTGTTTATTGCAGAAAAATTAGTTTATTTATTTAACAAAATGTAACTATTGTAAAAAAGTGGTAAGGTTTTCGGGAAAAGATGATTCAATTTGGAGCATTATTGGATAATGTCAAATGAAAAGACCAGGGTCTCTCATGCAAACCATATGAGATTCAAACTGTTCAAAGTATCCCAGTGGTAAGAATAGCAAAGGAAAGTGAAGTCTTTTTTTTTTTTAATTGTTATCAAGCTTGCGTTCTGATGGAAAGAATAAGGAGATTTGATAGTCTAGGTGGGAAGATATGACTGAGCTGGAGGGGAAAAAAATCTGTATTCACTTTCTTCTTAGCCCATTCATAACTATGAGAAGGTATCACATTGTTGCCAGCTACATAAAAAGTCAAAATAGATCAAGGAGAAGGGGAAGAGAGAGGAAGAGCTTCCAAGAGAAGGGGAGACTTTCTTAGGCCATTGAACCACTGTATGTATTGCACGAGACTAGAAAAAATAGAAAACACCAGAGAAGGAGGTGGCTGAAGAGCAGAAAAACTTGACCATAACAAAGCAGAGATTACAATCTGATTGGCGAGAGATTATCAGAATCTGCCTTGTATCAGTGGTTCCTATCTGTATATGGGTAACGAAATCTGAACTTTCTAAACACACTCGTTACCATTGCTAGTGGGTCTATGCCTCCTCCTAACTAAGGAATGGAGCTGGGAGTCTTTCCACTTAGGTTGTATAGAGTGAATGACTGATATAATAATATTCAATGCACATTGAGTAGTTAATGTAAGGCAGGCCCTGGCCTCACGCTAACTCTTTCATCCTGAGATAGATACTGCTGTCTTTATCATTCATGATTGTTCCAGACACCTCTAGACAATGATGATGTAACACTGAATAAAACAACAACAACTATAGCTGTCAAGTAGCTGGAAGTCTTGTGTTTAGTCTTGTTTTTAGAACAGGTAATAAATTTTTGTTATATCAAATGTCAGTACATCAAATGGAAAGAAGTAAAGCAGAGATTTTAGGAAAGATGGGAATGTAATGTGATTGAGTTGATGTTTTAAACAGCATTGGCCTATCAAGACTAACAAAAGCACCACGTTTTCCTGTCAACCCATAATATTTGAAACCATTTACAAGGTTGTGTGAGTGATGTTGTAGAGTACCAGGAAAGGAAATTGTTTACGTTGAGTAGTGAGGGAAAAGGTTTTCAGAACATAGTGTTTGAACTGAGATTAAAATGATATGAAGAAACTTGGTAAGTAAAATATGGGAGTAAAAGGTTCTTCCCAAATTGATCTAAAACCAGTAATAAAAAGCAATGCTTTAGGACATGAAAGATATTGGGGATCTAGAGGAAATCCAGAGAGCTAGTTCTTACTTAGGGAGAATGAACTTAGTGTTAGTTAAAATAAGAAAGGTGGGCCAAACCAGCTTATGAAGGATTTATAAGAAGTTAAAAATTTATAAGGATATTATAAGAAGTTCAATTTTGTTTTCAGGATAAGAAGTCTTGAAATTTTTAATATGAAGAGTGACAATCAGTTTTTTTTAATCTTATTGCTGTAGAATAGGGATTCAACGATGGCGTTTACAGTAAAGACTAGCATTTCAAGACTGGAGTTGGAGAACATTAGGATAATTCAGGTTATGTTTGGAGATAAAGCTATTCATTTATTAGACATCAATGAGGGTGCAATTTACTGATATGGGAGAACTTGGAGAGTAACAGTAGATGAATTGTTTATGTTCACTTTGAGGTGACTATCAAAACTCCAAATGAATATGTGAAGTAGGCAGCTGGCTAAAGGAGCCTCTAACGTGGCCTTGTTAGAGAAATAAATGTGCAAGTTAGGGGCATATGGATAGAATCAAAGCCTTGAGATCAGATCAGATTAACAATCAAAGAGTATAAACTGGAAAAGGAAGTGGGTCAGTGACTGAGCTTTGAAGATAGATAAACTGGTAAAAGGAACGAAAGAGTAGTCAGAGGAAAAGGAAGAAATCCCAGCTATATTTCTCTTAAGTAGAAACTAGCAAGAAAATGAGGAAGTGTTCTAAGAATATCTTACAACTGTCTATTTATTAAAAAGTCTTTTCAGATGTAATATAAACATCACTTTAAATTGGCTCAAAATTAAGGGCTAGTTTATATCTCATTTACCTGGTAATTCAGATATAGAGAAGCATTAGAATTAATGGATTCAATGACTGAATATCATCAATGATCTAGGTAATTTTCATTTCTCTATGTTACCACCAGTATTGGCTCTCTCCTCAGGATAGTAAGAAGGTGGTTTAGTAAGACCATCAGTGTAGCCATTCTTCCCTAGGATATATAGATTCAACCATACTCAAAAGGAATAGAAAACATTTTATTTTCATGGTTTCTGCTTAGGCGATAAGAAACTGCCAAAAGTTATTTAACATATTTCATCATGCATTTCACAGGCCAGAGTTAAATAATGTAACTATGTTTGAAGTGATCGTTGACAAGAGATAAAGTAATACACCAGGCCTTATTTGACCTGGGACTATAGGCAGTCATGCCTTGACACATGCCCTTGTGGTGTGAGGAAGATTCTTAAACACAGAGTTCTCATGGGTGATGAGGATGTGACAGAAGATGTTCAGTGGGCAACCTGCAACTTTTAACACAAAACATTTGTCCACAGGATGTTTGAAGTGGAAAAGGAAAAGAAATTTGTTCATAGGGGAAGGGTCTGGAGGGTATCTCTTGGAGAGTTTTAATTTGTCAGCATGTCATTCGCACTACCCAGGTTAATTTTTTTTTTTTTTTTTTTTTTTTTTTGAGACAGAGTCTCACTTTTTCACCCAGGCTGCAGTGCAGTGGTACGATCTCAGCTCATTGCAACCTCTGCCTCTTGGGTTCAAACAATTCTCCAGCTTCAGCCTCTCGACAGAGCTGAGATTACAGGCATGCGCCAAGACACGCAGCTAACTTTTGTAATTTTTGTAGCCCTGGGATTTTACCATATTGGCCAGGCTAGTCTCAAACTTCTGGCTGCAAACAATCTGCCTGCCTCAGCCTCTCAAAGTGCCAGGATTACAGGCGTGTGCCATTGTTCCTGGCTGTGGATGCATTATATTAACATAATCTAATAGCAATAGACATTAATATGATTCACCGAAATTTCCCAACTCTGAATTAAATTTTAGTTCATTAGGCAATCTTCTGATTGTCATGTGGCTTTTCATTTCAATATACTTATAGGAAGAGAATATTCTTTCTAAAATAGAAATAATATTATGTCTTATAATACCTTCTGCCTTATATTTACATGTACATTTGTGAGTTTGGTTAATATGTATTAATTCTTGTTTTATTGATGATATTTGTGTATCTTGGCAAATCATGTGTGGTAACCTTCTTGGGACTAGATCCTAGAAAGGTATTGAGCCATCCATTGCTTCCATAAGACACTGCTAGCAATCCATCAGGTCTTCTCCAGGGGGCACTACTGTCTGACTATACTTTTATTCCAATGCTATTGTTCACATATAATTTAGGGCTTTTGTGTAGTAAAATCTTTCTGACATTTCGATACATTAGTAAATCTCAGTACCCTTGGGAAATTCGTTCACATGAAATTCCACTTTGTAGTTAATGGTGTTAATACACATGTATTCATATCATTTCTAAATACTTGTTCTAAAAAGTTTTCCTATATGAACCTATATTTTAAGTTTAACCACAACATAAAGATAAATTTTTAACTATTAAATCACTAATAAGAAATAAGTTCTAAAAGACAGATGATAGTGGTCAGTGTTAGAACCCTTTTATGTTAAAGAAAAAGCACATCAGATGTATAAATAAGACTGAATCATCTCATTTGGTTACACTTTTAGGTTTTGATGCACATGAGAAGAAATATGTAAGTGCTTATAGCCTTTTATTTCTTCCTTGCTTGCATCACTGTTTTAGGGGCAATTCAACAAATTACTTTTCAGATCAGTAAATTCTTATGCATTCTGTTCACAGAATACACAACTTTTCTGTCTTGATAAGAAATGCACATCAAACACAAAGTAACATTGGTATCACAACTACATAGAGAAACTATACCTAACTGTATATGGATAAATGGATAAAACTCAACACCATTTTCCCACCATAAATCATGTGCATGAGAATTATTTAGTTTTTATTGTTGAACTGCCAAATTTCTAATAATTGTCTAATTTTCTTCTCTTTCTCTTTCTCACACACACACACACACACACACATATTATATATATCTGGGGATTGCATGCAGCTAAACGTAATGCTTTTCAACAACATGCATAGTAGTTGAGAATGGCATCAATTAAAACTGTGATTGACATGCCTAGGGAAATTCATCCTGTCAGTCATTCGTGAAAAAGACATGTTGTGATCTTCCATATAAACTTTCCTAAGTACTTTCAGGCTTTAATGAGCCTCAATGACTAAGTGAGTCTGGGATTCTATAAATCAATAGAGTTTTTTTTTTTCCTAGTAAAAAGCTGGCCTTTGACCAGGCACGGTGGCTCACTCCTGTAATCTCAGCATTTTGGGAGGCCGAGGTGGGTGAATTACTTGAAGTCAGGAGTTTGAAACCAGCCTGACCAACATGGTGAAACCCCGTCTCTGCTAACAATACAAAAATTGGCTGGATGTGGTGATGCATGCCTGTAATCCCAGCTACTTAGGAGGCTGAGGCAGGAGAATTGCTTGAACCTGGGAGGCAGAGGTTGTAGTAAGCCGAGATTGTGCCATTGCACTCCAGCCTGGCCAACGAGATAGAAACTCCATCCACCTCAAAAAAATAAATAAATAAAATAAAAATGAAAAAAAAGGCCTTCCTTATGTGGGCATTAAGGGAATGTAACCTATATGATAGTCTCTAAAATATAAAATGAGTTTGATTGTATTAGCTCAAGTTGCTATAACAAAACACCTCAGGATCGGTGATTTTCACAATAGAAATGTACTTTCTTCCAGTCCTGGAGGCTAGAGGTCCAAGATCAAAGTCTCTCTTCCTGGCTTGGAGACAGCCACCTGTTCGTGTGTCTTCTCGTTGCCTCTCCTCTGTGCACCTGCAGAGAGGAATCTCAGGTATCTCTTTCTTTCTCTATGAGAACACCAGTTTTACGGTATTAGGGCCCCACCTTTATGATCTAGCTACCTTCTTAAAGTCTCTATCTACAGATAAATTCACAGGGGATTTGGGCTTCAACGTATAAATTTTAAGGGGACACAATTTGGTCCATAACACTGTGCTTTGCGAAAGTATTTGGAAAATACTTCGGAGTGGATAATTGAGTAAAGACATGTGCTCCCCTGAATGTAAGTTTTCTTTTCTATAAAACAATGTTTCGCTCTGAACCTCACCTGTAATATCTCTGTACCAAAGCCCTTTACTCTGTGACCTGAAATCATCCCTTCTCTGTAATTTAATATCATCTGCTTTACTGTTTCACGGGAGGGAAAAAAAGACTACAATACCATGATGTGTCATCAAATGAGTTTTTATAATCATGCTCTAAAGGAATTCCCCTGGTGAAATGCCCTGTGAATCTAATCCTGGGCTCAGAATTCATGGTCCAGGATTAATGAAAGATTTTCTTAAATCACTTCAATCTAGGTTACAAGGTAGGAGTTCTTTTTAAGATTTTTTTTTTTTTTTCTTGAACATTACATACTGACTTTGAGTGCTAGAGACCAAGGTTCTGGTCTCTAGACTTTCCTGCTAGCTTGTTTCAATAGAAATGGAATTCCAGGCATCCCAGCCCTGCAATACATAGAGAATATTCCATAAAACACTGTATGCATAACTATTTTAAAAATACTGAGATGACATAGAAATAATACTGTTAAAATGAGCACTGAAGTATGTATTGACGTGGAAGAAGAAACATCTTCAGAAGCCATTCTAGCTGCTAGAAAGCTACACCTTAAAAAGAAGCTTATTTTCTTGTTAAGAAATATGTTAAGTTACCTATGGTTATGTGAATAGAAAACACCCACTGAGCAATATTCTGATGAATGTACAAAATTAAAATATTGAAAAAATATATATTGTCTTTGTAATAGTGTATTAAAGACATATATTAATACTAAAAAGGTGCTAAAAGGTATTTGACAGAATTTAATATTCATTCCTGACAAATATTGAACATTTCTGTTTTCACATTAAAGTCAATATGCTATTTTAAGTTGATGCAGATGGGGAGAAAAGTAAAATAAAAGAGAAAAATAATGTTTTTAAGGATGAACACTAAAACTATTCTTGTGGGGTTAGGAGAAAAATACTATTTACAGATAGGTTTATCTGATTTAAAACTCAACTGAAAATAACCAGGGTTGGTTAGGATTGTTGAATAAAAAATTAGTGTTCATACAATTATAGCTAATTGGAATAGTAAATACATAAATTTAATTCATAATTTCAGACTTGAAAAAATAGGGAAAGAAATTTTGCCAAGAAATGTACAAGGCACACAGTGAGAAAAATATAAAATCTTCCTAAATATCAACCAAGAAAACTTGAATATAGTATACTAAATTCTGAGATGTCATTAAAAATGTTATCCAAATGCCAAGATTTAGTTTGTAAATTCCAAGCAATTTTAATTGAAAGTGACAATAAAAACTTATTGCTATGTTTTATTAGAAAGAATACACAAAGATTGTCAAGAGGAAACTAGAAAATTTAGAATAATAAAAATTTAAAACTGTATTATAAATTTCAAATATAATATGTTTGTTTTCTTCATATGGCTAGCCAGTTTTCCCAGCACCATTTGTTAAATAGGGAATCCTTTTCCCATTGTTTGTTTTTGTCAGGTTTGTCAAAGATCAGATGGTTGTAGATTTGTGGTGTTATTTCTGATGTCTCTGTTCCATTGGTCTATATATTTGTGGTGATTTCTCAAGGATCTAGAATCAGAAATACCATTTGACCCAGCAATCCCAATACTGGGTATATACCCAAAGGATTTTAATTCATTCTACTATAAGGACACATGCACACATATGTTTATTGTAGCACTATTTACAATAATAAAGACTTGGAACCAACCCAAATGCCTTAATGATAGATTAGGTAAAGAAAATGTTGCACATATACACCATAGAATACTATGCAGCCATAAAAAAGAATGACTTCATGCCTTTGCAGGGACATGGATGAGCTGGAAACCATCATTCTCAGCAAACTAACCCAGGAACAGAAAACCAAACACCACATTTTCTTACTCATAAGTGGGAGTTGAACAATGAGTACAGATGGACACAGGGAGGGGAACATCACACACAGGGTCTATTGGTGGGTTGGGGGAAAGGGAAGGGAGAGCATTAGGACAAATACCTAATGCACGCAGGGCTTAAAACCTAGATGACGGGTTGATAGGTCTAGCAAATCACCATGGCACATGTATACCTATGTAACAAACCTGCATGTTCTGCACATGTATCCCAGAACTTAAAGTAAAATTATCTCTATCTATCTATCTATCTATCTATCTATCTATCTATCTATCCATCCATCCATCTAATTACATAGTAACTTAAAACACTAATTTAAAAGGAAATTGAAAGAGGTATACAAGGGGTGGAAGAAAACTGCACTATCTTGCAAATATAAAATTATTCTAATTTTAAAACATAACTTAAAATTTACTTACCTTTAAAAAAATAACTCCTCAAAATACAGAAATAGAACTACTCTTGTAAAAAAATTGATAAGAAACCATTTCTAGAAACAGAATTATCACATAACAAATGTGACCTAACAAATGGAAAAACAATGGAGTATCTGACAATTGTGTTAAGCAGTTAATTATTTGAGAGCAGTTGAAGAGAAATTCTCACCTAACATAATAATTAAAAAATATTAGTATAGATTTGAGAGTATCAACAGCATAATCAAGTGAATAATTTTATTAGGTTTTGAAATGTAGAAGGATTTCTGAGTAGAAAAATCATGGATAGAGATTGTAAAGAAAATGTGATCATTCTCAAAAACAATTTGTTATTTTAAGTTGATGATTTAAGAGTGTTTCTTCTCCCTTATCCAGTAATTTTAAGTTTGACATTGATCCTAAGGTTTAAATAGCTATCACATTATTATTTCATATTGATGAAAGAGGTCAGCCTGGGCAATGAAGCAAGACCCCATCTCTACAAAAAAATTAAAATTAGCTGGGCATGGTAGTGTGTGCCTGTAGTCCAACTACTTTGGAGGCCGAGACAGGAAGATTGCTTGAGCCCTGTAGCTTAAGGCTGCAATGAGCTATGATCATGCCACTGCACTCCAGCCTGGGCACCAGAGTGAAATCCTTTCTCTAAATAAACAAATAAATAAATAAATAATTTTTTTAAAAAAATGATGACATAACTAAATATTTCAAAATAATGGAATAGATAAGCCATGAATCAGTGTACAATTCTGCAGCCATCAAATTAATAGTCTAAAAATGGATTTTATAAGAAAGTAAATACTTCTCATTTGTATATACAGACAGATAATACATATACTACATAACTTCAGTAAACATATTTCAATTGGTACATTATAGAGCATAAAGAATATAATATCCTATTAAACAAAACACATGTATTATGTTGTATAATTCATATACATAGAAATTTATATACATCATCCCTATAAATAATGTTTGAATGAATCAAGCTGGATATTGGGTTTATGAGTACAACGTTATGCATAATGTTCATTTTCTTTTTTTTTTCAAATTTTCAAAAATCGTTGTTATTTTTAAAAGAAAAGGCACACAAAATGGGTTATTTCTTTACTTTAGAAAGATAGTAGAAAGCCCCAGTCTAAGTCTCTTTTCTCTTACTTCCTCCTTTATTGGTCCCCATGACCACTTTGGCTGGATGAGAAGTTTCCCTCTCCACACCCCCGCAGGCCCCCACACACTCTCACAAGCTGCCAAGGCAGTGAGGCTTATTTTTTTGCTCAATGCTATCTACCCCGCACTTAGCACTGCATATGGCTTGCAATACGGTGCCATATGAGAATTTGAAGAATAAATGAATAGAGACAAAATGACTTTTCCCTTGCCAATTAAATAGAACCATCATAAGACATGTTCAGAGGTAGTGCAAACTCTGAGAAGAAAACAAAGAATGGCTGCAAGCGGTTGCGTGTGCTTGTCATCCCAACTACTCTGGATGCTGAAGCAGGAAGATAGATTGAGCCTAGGAATTCAAGACCAACCCAGGCAACATAGCAAAACTGCATGTCAAGAAAATAAAAAATAAAAATAAATTAAAAAGAAAACAAAGCATGGAGTAAGTCAAAAGAGAATAATAATATTTAGTGTTTGGTGTGAATTCAAATCTCAATCCGACTTTAATTGAAAATCTGTTGTGAAATATCTGTTTGTTCATCATGACAATAAAGAAAAGAATGTTAGAAATGGCAGGCAACAAGAAATGGGAGGCAATGGTTTATTCAGGAAAAAAAAATGGTAAGCTTAACTCTGGTCTTGAATGCAATTTTACACATGTATTATGAACATGCAGGAAAAAAAATAAAGCAATCACTGGGATCATACAAGGGTTCTCTAATAATTTAGTTGCTTTCTTTCATGTTGTGTGACAACTGCATTGAAAGAACACTGTCATCATTTGGTAGCATGCATTGTCAGCTGATACCGTGAATGCTGCTATCCCAGTCCCATTTGTAGCCCAAGGAAGAGCTAAACTAATTGAACTTTAAAATCCTTCTACAGGAGCATACAGACGATTCTTTTTATTTTATTTTATTTTTTGGAGCTGGCATGTAAAATAAAATCTATTTGCTATGTTTTATGTGCATTTCTTTTTTTTCCCCTCTTTAATATATTGCACCTAACATTCCTGCTCACCATGGTGGTGATCACTGAACTGAAAGACATGAATTAAATAAAAGGCCTACCTTAAGGGCCCATGATCCATTCAGTGAAGAAGCCATGGAGGCATGTAGTTGAAATGCCCATGGGTTAGTCCATTTTCATTACTCTAAGGAATACCCAAGGCTGGATAATTTATTTTCAAAAAAGAACTTTACTTGGCTCATAGCTCTGTAGCCTATATGAGAAGCCTGGACACCACCATCTGCATCTAGTAAGGGCCCCAGACTGCTTCAGTTCATGATGGAAGAGGAAGAGGAGCTGAAGGAGACAGCTGCCAGATTCTTTTCAACAATCAGTTATTGTGGGAACTAATAGAGCAAGAACTGACTCATGACCATGGCAAATACTGCACTAATTCATTCATGAGGGATCCTCCCCCATGCCCCAAACACCTCACACCAAGTACCACCTCCAACATTGGGGATCAGATTGCAACATGAGATGTGGAGGGGACAAATATCCAAACTATATCACCATGCAGGTCATTATGTTAATGGAGAGTTAAAGTGAAATGGGAGGAGAAGAAAAACATGTCTTCATTTCTTTCCTCTTACCTTTTTTCTTCCTTTCTATTTGTCCTTCTTTTTTGTATTTATCATTTTTTACTAATATTCGCTAAAAATTTACAGTGTATCAGGAACTCTGCCAGATTTTAAGAAAAGGGTGACAATCAGTGTGGGGGCAGGATAAGCCAAATGGCACTACTACAGTCAGGGAAAGTGATGCCTCCATTTTGCCTTGTGGGAAAAAGTGAATCCCAAAAGATTGCAAATGGCTTCCACTGGAGGCGTTATAGGTCCAGATGATCCCGGTCAAAAAGGTTTAAAGCCTGATGGGAAAGATTTGAGGAAAGATTTGTGAGAACCTCTTGGACTTTGTGGGATTGGAAATCATTACATTAAAAGTTTAAGATGTGTTTTCTGTGTACTTAAATCTTTCATTTAGGTATTATGATGCAATTTTTAACATAAGTAAACCAGGGTTTGAATGAATTGAGATCACATAGGTAGAAAATGGCGGAGGCATGGTCCTAGTCCCAAATCTCCAGTTTCTCCAGTTGGGGAGCAACTTCTTACTAGATCTTGGAATAAAGGATAGCGAACTATGAGCTAGATGATGTATCAAGATAACTAATAGTAATATCATCTAGCTCATAGTTAACATGATTCCAAGTTTGACAAGAACTAAAGAATGTAAAAAATAAGGAATACCCAATTGAAGCACAGGCTTTTTTCAGTTCTATGCAAGAAATACATGTATAGTTTTGTATTTCTGCTTAAAGTGTTATTGTTTAGCTACACGACTACACGACGGTGACTTTAAAACACTTTATAATTTTATTGAATTTCATGCAAGTTATAGATGAGCAATTGCTAAGGAAAAAACAATTTAAAACATAGGTAAATCCTAAGTAGTTTTAACAAAATATCGTATCTACCTAAAAGGAAATAAAACTCATTGCATGGATCAGTATATCTATGGTATTGGGTTTGGTTCTGGACATCCCAGTCTGAGAGACATTAACCATGGTATCCTATGTAGAAGACAAAGGATGGTGCATGACCTGAAAACTATCTCATGAGAAATAGTGAATTACTGAGTCTGTTTACAAGAGAATAATAAAATCTTAAATAATGAGAATGATTAACAAAACACCCAGCTAGTGATTTTTAATCAGAAATTAGAATTTTATAATACCCCTAAAGGTAAGTATCAGGCACAGAGGGACTAAGTGATTTGTACAAATGGCACAAAAGAAAGGTTAAGTGATTTTTCTGACCTTACAAAAAGATTATCAGAATGTCTATCATTGTATTTTTCAGTTCATTTCTCTTCCTGCCACACTGTTCTGTTCCTTATGTTATATCCTCCTTCTCTCCTTGACTTTATATACTTGCTGTCATGTGAAATATAATAATTTTATCTGTATCTCTAGAAAATAGATTTAGATTGAATCAGGGAATAAGTAAATTTAATGAAATACTTGCTATCAATTACAGATTTTCAATTATACCATTGGTTCCTTTAAAATACTATGGATTCCTTTTTAGCTGAAGTGTGTAATAAAACCTGGATCACCACTAAAAATTATCCTACTGGATACAGTACTGTGAACAGATAATGTTGAAGATCACTTAAAATTCCAATACCCTGTTTTATCATTGAGTTATTATCAGGAAGAAGATTTAATTTAGAAGATTCACTAAAGCCAAGGAAAGCAAAAAACAAAATCAAACAAAAAGATGTTTCATCATATGCAACACAGTTTTATGCAATAAATTGACTTCCATTAATAGTGCTTTGGTAATTCTTCATATTTCTGTCTGTGAGTGCCTTCTTACTGAAACAAGGACAAAAATTCAAGTCACATGCAATTTTTATTTCTTTCAATCCACTTTCAGAAAAGTAATTCCTCCTTTTTCCTAACTGTCTAAATCTAACTGTCTTTGAAAACCAGTGAAATACCATCATCTCTGTGCTGTTTATCTTCCAAAATTCAAATTTGGGGTTAAAAATTTCCTCTTCTTTCATGTATTTTATAGCTACATTATAGAATTTCACAAAATAAATTTCATTATAATTATTTGTACCCATGACTTTGTCCACTAATCTCTGTCATATTATGTCAAAATCACATTGTATTTCTACTTTGATACAATACCCTAAACTTCATCAGTTCCAACTCAGCTCCTTATCTGTGACTAGTTTTTTAAAATTTAATATTATTTCAATCAAAATGAATATTAAAAAGTAAGATTTTTGGCGCATACCTGTCTAGCTTGATCTTCATCTAATTATCCTAATCAATTTAAGCTTTTTTCTCCTTTTTTTTTTTTCCTGTTTTACTCTGAAGTGTTTGCAATATATAGGAATAAATACTTTGGAAACAAAAAAATGTGGGTCAACTTCCTAGTTATGCATTTGCACTTACTGTGGGTAAGGATCTTCCAATTTTACTCATTTTTCATTTTGCTATTTGTAACACTTTCACTGTAGCTTTGGAAAAAGGCCTCAGAGATGTACCCTGTATATTGTGTACCTGTTCCACATATGTCATCCTTGTAAGGGTTCTAAGAACAGGACTTTTTCCAGTACAGCCATTATAATGTGGTATATACATTTCTGCTGTTAAGTGAGGGCCAAAAGCATTATGACAATGTTGGTGCAAATTAGGCCCAAGAGCTCTCATCACACCATGCTTTATCCATCTATTCCCTCTTTCCATCTTATGTGCCCATACCAGAATATCTACATTTCCGAAAGTTTGAAACCAGGACGGTTTCCAAGTAATTGAAATATCCTGGAGAGAAGATATGTATTCTTCATATATACTAGACTACTAGAGATTGTCCATGATGTTAACATAATTACAGAGATTTTTATACTGGTATTTAGACAATCCCCTTCCTCTTCTTAACATTTCTCCTTTTAATTCAGGCTGTGAATATTTTTCACAGCTCTAGTTACAAAGCAAACTATATTATTGCTTTGAAACCAATCATTTAACCCCTGTTCAAAAATAAATAAACATTAATTGGCAGTTTTTTAATCATTCAAAATACTCTCTTCCTAATTAATTCGAGACTGAGATTCTCAGACACAGAGTTCTAACCTCTATGTCAAAAGCCTCAAATATATAAGATATCAGTAATTCATTATATACAGCATTATGCTTTCTTTGATAATGTTTATTTGTGTTTATTTTCTGCAACTTTATATAAAGTTATACAACATCGTATTATTTTTGGCACACTTTTGTCATCCAGTGCAACAAGAATGTTTCTTACATTTGCTTTTCTTCAGAAGTTTCCTTTCAGTGAGATAATTACACACTCCTCTGACTTGTAATGATGAGAAAAACACTCAGGTTGCCAGATGGTATTATGCGTTACAGAGAAAAGAATATAATAGAAATGTTCCATCACTGTGGGATCCACTATTAGTTGGCCAATGGATCTAAAAATCTACACTAGACAAATGTAAAGTGGAAAGAAGAAATTTCTAGCTCAAATTATTTACTATTTTTTAAATTCAAAAGATGTGAACATAATTTGAATATTCATGTAATTCTGCAATTATATTCTCCTTTATCATTATACCCACGTGACTTATTAAAATGCTTTAAACATGTTAAAATAATTATATGTTTACATTTGCAAATAACGATTTTATTCTAAATTATCCCGATTTTTCTTTTCCAAGTTGGAATTAACTTGTGACTATCTAATATATTTTATCTAATGCTCTGCATCTTGACAGCATTCCACTTACAACATCTCATTTAATTCTCATGAATCTCCTGGACGCCAGTTGTTACTCTCACACAATGAAACGGGACTATGTAGGGGGAAAGAGTTCTGTCAGTCACACAGCTGGTAACTTACAAATGCAGTAGATGAAGCTAATTATAAATTCTCAGTGCTTTCTAATGCCATAGACTTTCCCTGGTTTAGAGAATTTGCCATCTCAAGGCATCTTTCAAAAATGCACAATATCCTACAAGAGACATGAAACTTAGCAAGACTATGAAAGATATAATAGCTTTTTTTTTGTGATTAACACTTCCTTCTGCATTTGGTCTTCTTTTTGATTATACAGTTGGTAATACATCAACAATTTACTATATTCAGATAATTTTTATGTTAATAGAGGACACATCATTTGAAGCCTTTAATATACAAATGAATAAATGATAACACAGGATTATAAAGCAAACTTAAAATATGTGTGGAGCATGAGCCAGGCACAGTGGCTTACGCCTGTAATCCCAGCACTTTGGGAGGCTGAGGCAGGCGGGTCACTTGAGCTCAGGAGTTTGAAACCGGTCTGGGCAACATGGAAAATCCCCAGCTCTACAAAAAGCATTAAAACATATATATATCCTGGGCGTTGGTGGCTTGTGCCGGTAGTCCCAGCTACTTGAGAGGCTGAGGCAGAAGGATTGAGCCCAGAAAGCTAAGGTTGCAGTAAAACGAGATCATGCCGCTGCACTCCAGTCTGGGCAACAGAGTAAGAACATGTCTCAAAAAAACAAAAAACAAAACAGTGTGGAGGAATTTTACAGTACTATATTTGTCTCAACATAATAACAACATAATTCTGTTAAAGAATAAAATTATTTTATCATTTTTCAATTTTTTCTTTTTTTTTTTTTTTTAGACGGAGTCTCACTCTATTGCCAGGCTGCAGTGCAGTGGCTCAATCTCGGTTCACTGCAACCTCTGATTCCCTGGTTCAAATGATTCTCCTGCCTCAGCCTCCCAAGAGGCTGGGATTACAGGCACAGGACACCATGGCCAGCTAACTTTTGTATTTTTAGTACAGACAGGGTTTCACCATATTGGTCAGGGTGGTCTTGATCTCCTGATGTCGTGATCCACGTGCCTCCGCCTCCCAAAGTGCTGGCATTACAGACATGAGCCACCGCGCCTGGCTCGTTTTTCATTTTTAAGTATGAATTACCTCATCAGGTATTTCAGTGGTAGCTAAGTGAGAAATTCATACAGAGACAACTTTTGGGGCAGAGGGATAAGGAAAAGAGAGTATTTTTAACAACAGAATATTTTCCATGACAGCAAGCATTATAGTAAGCAGACAACGCTTGGGTTAGAAATAGATTATGATAACCTGTAGAGATCTGTTAAGAGCTAAAATGCAAGTATTATGTATTAAAACAATGTTAGATATTTTATGTGTATCATTGAATTTAATTTAATCTTGAAAACAACTCGGTGAATGAGGCACTTTTATCCATCACCCCCATCCTACTGATTAAGAGACAGAGGTTTAGAAGAGGCAATTACATTGTTTAGTATTAAAAACTCTTCAAGAAATGTTGCTGAGACATCCGGATATCCACACATAAAACATAAAGTTGCATTCCTTCCTCATAATATTAAAAAAAAAAAAAAACCCTCAAAATGCATTATGAGCAACAGTTGAGAGCTAAAACTACAAAATTCTTAGAATACAATGCAGCAGTAAATCTTCATGACCTTTAGTTAGGCAAAGACTTCTTGAACATGATACCAAATGAAGTGACCAAATAAAATTTAGGTAAATTGGACTTTATCAAAATCAAAAGTATTTGGGCATCAAAAGACATCATCACTAAAGTGAAAGACAACCCATAGTATGGGAGAAAATATTTTTAAATCAAATACATGATAAAGGACATGTATCTAGAATATGAAACTAATTTTTATAACTCAGAAATAAGACAAAAATTGAAACTGTGAAAAATATATATTTATTTAAAAAATGCCCAATAAGCATGTGAAACTGTATCATTTGTCATTAAGGAAATGCAAATAACAATCACAATGTAATACCACTTCATATTCACTATGGTTGTTATAATCAAAAAGGACAGTAACAGATGTGGATAAGCATGTGGAAAAAAGTGGAATCCTCATATATTGTTTATGAAAATGTAAGAAAACCTTGCTGCTTTGGAAAGTAGTTTAGTGTTTCTTCAATATGTCAGCTATAATTACTACAGTATGACCCAGCAATTCTACTCCTAAGCATGTATATGAAAAATAAAACATAAGCCCATATGAACTAGTACACACATGTTCATAATGGCATTATTCATAATACTGAAAGAGTGGAAACAACCCAAATGTCCACCAACTGATGAATGGATAAACACGAAGTGTTCTATTCATAGAATTAAAGGTTATTTGGCAATAAAAAAGAAAGAGTGATGTCACAACATGGATGAACCTTGAAAACAGAGCAAGTGAAATACACCAGTCAGAAAAGACCACATACTGTGTTATTCCATTTCTATGAAATATCCAGGATAAGAAAATGGATAGAAACAGAAAACAAATTAATGGTTGCTCAGTGCTGGATGAAAGGGGATGTGGATTAAAAGTATGGATATGAGGCTGGGCTCAGTGGCTCATGACTGTATTCCCAGTACTTTGGGGGGCTGAGGCGGGTGGATCAGAAAGTCAGGAGATCGAGACCATTCTGGCCGACATAGTGAAACCCCAACTCTACTAAAAATACAAAAATTAGTCGGGCATAGTGTCACATGCCTGTAGTCCCAGCTACTTGGGAGGCTGAGACAAGACAATCACTTGAACCCGGGAGGTGGAGGCTGCAGTGAGCCGAGATCATACCACTGCACTCAAGTCTGGGCAACAGAGTGAGACTCCATCTCAAAAAAAAAAAAAAAAAAAAAAAAAAAAAAAACGTATGAATATGGGTTGAAGTGATGAAATAGTCTAAAATTGGATTGTAGGAATGGTTTCATGACAGTTGACAGTGAATTTTGTACAAATAATTGTACATGTTAATAGGCAAATGATATATGAATTGTATCTTAATAAAGCTACTAAAAACACAAACTGATGTGCTATGAACTCAAGAATTTTGACTTCAAATCACCTCTGTAAAAGATATGTAGAGATCTTTATTGAAGGTCTGTCAAAAAACTATTTTTATTATCAAAGGGAAAAATTTTCCCCTTTGCACTTGACTTTCTGAGCCTATTGGAGGAAAACAACAACAACAACAACAACAACAACAAAACTCATGTGTCATGTCTGGTTCTATTAATTGGGAAACTGTTTTGTATTTGATTTAAGGAAAGGTTAAGGTGCACTATTGTACTGATTCTGATTGAAGAATAAAAACCATTGACTCAAGTGATGTGTGTGTATATGCACAAAAGTGTGTGTGAGAGATGTGTGGGAGAGACCTGTTTAGTATACAACGAAGTTGCAAGTAGAAAAGAAGCTGGATATAATTTGCAGAAACTTAACACCAGTTGCTATAGCTCTAGTTTCATTTTACAAAATGCATTGACATTTCTTTGAGAGATTTCTCTGAGTGTAGATTCTGCTAAGCATTTGAAAACCTAAGAATAAGTGGCAGCCCATCTTTTATGTTTTACCTGGAATTATGTTATTTAGCTGGTGATGGCATAAGCAGTTCTCACTTTGACTTCACAATCATTTGAATGGCTGTGCTCACAATCAGTGTGTATCTACATCCTCACCATTTAACTCAAGTATTTTTTCTTTTTCTTGCAATATTAGTCAGAAGATGCTTATTAATTAAATTTGATAGTCAAAAGCCAGGGGTGACTATATTCAATAATAACTTAATCATATATTATAAAATAACTTAAATAATGTAATTGAATTGTTTGTAACTCAAAGGATATATGCTTGAGGGATGGATACCCCATTCTCTATGATGTGATAACTGTGCATTGCATGCCTGAATCAAAATGTCTCATGTGTCCCATAAATTTATACACCTACTATGTACTGTCAAATTAAAAAGAAAAATGATTTAAAGAGTATTTTTTTAAAAGCCAAGGACCTCAGACCAACAATGCACATCACAATGTTTAAAAATCTCTGGATCATGGGAGACAGGACTCCCTACTGAAACACAAGTTGAAAGATGCACTTTGAGGTCTGTAACATTGCCCTTAACTGCAGTTATATCACTGCCTTTTTACTGATATTGACTTTACGTTAACAAAGAAGAATTAAACTCAGTGACTAGAGAGTCTTGATTCTATACATTCCTCATGTAGGCCTCTGGGCAAGGAGATTCCAAGGTTACTTCCTGTGATGCCTGTGCCCTGTCTCATTTCAGGTGAAGATGAAATCCCTGGAGCTTGGACAGCATGGACAATGTTGGAACTCTGTGTGCTTGCAGAGTATAATCCTAAATGAAACCTTTTTCCATCCTTGAAATTTGTCTTGCCCAACTTTCATTCCAAGTTATTTGTCCAATTTCTTCTTTAGCGAAGAAGGTGATATAAAGGAAAGAAAGGAGGGAAAGATGCTGATTTATTTTAGGCACTTAGCTCAATTTACTTTTACTTGTTTGGGAAATTGCTTTTTCAATGCAGAAAAAATGTGTTGCAGTGAAGTAATTCCATGGGTTTGATGACACTGCAGCGTGTTTCTTCCCTGTATCTGTTATAAGCGTAAATGAAATGCAGAAACTGCAGCATTATCATTATTTACTTCCTTTTATTGCTACTCTTTCTTACCTACTAGATTACATGTGTGTTGCTGAAGTTACTGTTTACACTTATTTAACAGTATTGACTGAAATAACCCAGAATATCCTCCGGTGAGGACTGATTTAGCTACAAATCACTGTTCCAGCTCTGAAATCATTAATCAGCCTTAGGCAAGATCCATTATGTGGGATTTCAGCGTAGAAGAAATATTAACAGCTCTCTGGAAGAAACGTTACCATCACATTGGCTGTGACTCCCTGCTGGAGCAGCAAATTACCCTCAAGTAATAATTATAATACATTAGTAGAGGTTTAATTTCCAATAAGTGCTGTCTGTTTAAGAAATGGCAATCTCAGCATGGCTCAGAGAACAATAGATCATGTTATCAGCAAGAATAAACCTACATGGAATTAAATGAATGATAATAAAAAATTCATTACAGTTTGAAAACTGTAGAAAAAAGAGAAGTCAATGTGAGTTCCTCGTTACATTTTTACAGAAAAACTTTGTTTATAGATCATCTCACTGGGTGATATTAGGCATGGCTGTGAATTTTTCTTCTTAACTTTGGAAGATAGCAAATTGTTAATTTATTCGTTAATATCAATGACAAGTTAGTAATAGTTTTTTTTTGTTTTTTTTTTTTTCTCTGAGGGCAGAAAGGTTTTAATGAGAGTAATGGAACTACAGGGAAAACTCATTTTTTACCTAAGTGTACTCAGTGCACCACTTCTTCTTCAACATTAATATTCCAGTTAAAAACTTTCAAAAGCATAGAAAAATTAGAGTTTTAGAAGACTGCTTATAAGATAATTTCACTTTAGACAGAAAAAAAAATTTATTTGGAGTTAAGCTTGTAAATGGTTTCAAAAGATAACTAGTTCCTATTAAATTTTAGAATAGTCGGAGTTCTAGGAAGCCTGTAATATGCACTTTGAAATTTAAATAGAATCTCTGTTGCATACAAGTTACCATATAAGAGACTACTACTGTGTATGTTGTATCCTGTCTATCCTTTGGCTTAAAGTGAAAAACAATCATACATATGTTAATAAGACTTATTTAACTTTTAAGTGCAATGAAGATTTTATTTATAATGCTTTTTAAAAGTTTTACCAGCACTATTCATTTCTTCCCAAATTATTAAATACTAGGCAATGTCCACAAATATTGATGTGATAACAGCAATATTCCAAAATTTTGATGTTTGCTAGTATCTCGTGCTTAAGCAGTCTGTATTGTAAAGGACATTTTTATTCTAACAGCTGAACTAAGTTCTCTTATTGAACAAGTTCTAGCACACTGCATAAACCAGATTACGTAAGTGCCAGTGCTTGAAAATTGTTCTTCAAGTTCAGTGAACTATTGATTTAAGGAATTCAAGGTGATTCCATTACTGGGTAAAGAGATTCATATTTTCTTAACACTGTAGGGTTTGCAGTTTGATTTATGTTTCCATGAATGTATATGCTTAGAGATTTTCTTTTCCTTCTGTTTTACTGTTTGATGGATTTCATGTCATACTGTCAGATACCGAAACCAAACTGAAAGATAACTATTATAAGTAAATTCTGCCCCTATTTCATAATGAAATATGCAATAAGGTTGAATTTGTACAAAATTAAACAAAAACAATCTCCTAATTCTATCTAATAAATCCAATGTGAAACCTAGCATAAGAAATTACCAGATTTCTACAAATTTGAAACAATCATAATGTTTCAGAGTTTATTTATATATAGTAACACTTTTGGAAATATATTTGTATTCCTTTACTTATAGATCTTTGGAAGGGAGGAATGTTCAAAATCATTTAGATAATTTTAAAAGTTAAAATCAGTTGCTAGCTCTAAAACATTCACAAATTGCTCCTTTTATAGCTGAATATGCAGCATCCTTAAAAATTATTTCAGAAATTCATTGCAAGTGAAGCAATGTGACAGATCCCAATCTTGCAGCCCCTATTCCACCCAGCATGCAATGTCATGATCTCTACTAATTACCTGACAATATACTACTCAGGCGTGGAACTTAGCAAAATGCTTTCACATTACCAGGTTTTTCTTTCTCAGGTTAGAAAAAAATGAAACATGGTTAAGAATGAAGTTTACTCCCTCATGCCCATATTCAAAAATTAACCTTCAATAGTTAGGAAAAAAAAAAACTGCTCCTGGGCACTTATCTAATACACACACACCCCCACCCCGCCGATACCAGGAGCTTAATGATTTTACATAACTAGTTACTGCTATACAAAAATGTGTAATTTCATGGCATTCTTTCTTTGAAAATAAAATTTTGGCTATTTTCTATTTAAAAATAATTCAAGGGTTTTAACCATGAGGTAATTAATTAAAATTAGTAGACTTCTCAGATACCTTCTACTTGAATGCATAGCCCAGAAACATATATTTGCACTCGTGTAATGAAATATAAACCTCAAACTTTAAAAAATACATTTAAAAAATCTAATGAAAGTGAAGTAGTCATGCTTCCTAAATATCAGAGAGCTAAAATACTTGTGAATCAGTGAAGGAGTAACGTATTTGGTACATACTAAATGTACAATGATGCAATCTCAAGATGAAACTTTCCAGAGCAACAGTGGATGAGGATTAGTAAATGCTCCATTCCAGAAATCAATGGAGAAGAGAGAGATTGTGAATAAGATATAGATGAACAGTTAGTAGTACGTATTATTTAACCCCAGAAACTCTATGTGGCTGCCCAGTGTGTTTTGTAGGAATTGCTAAAGCAATCAACATAGTCATCCACATAATGTAAAATATGGTTGTCAAGGACTCACACTATAACGTGATTCAGCTATGGTTATTACAGAGCAGGAAACAGAGTTAAGCAACTCAATTTTATTCTAGACCCTGTCATTTTCCAGCTTGTGTCTTAGGGCAAGGCATCAACATGCTATGAGCACCTTTCTTTACCTCTTAAATGGAATAAAATACGTGAGTTAGATATTACCTGTTAGTTCTGTAAAAATCAAAAGAGAAGATACAATGTATTATTATTAATAATACCAAATATCAAAAATAATTACAACAATATTAATAGCAACAGGGTTTCTTTTGCATTCACTGAGTCAGTAAGTTAAATGGAATTCATGTATTTCATTCTACTTTTTCACAACTGTAAGGTATTTCATATGACCATTTCCATTTCAAGTGAAGGTAATAGAGAAAGGGTAAGCTATTTACTAAGGCCATACAGTTAGTGAATGAGGCAGGCATATTCAGGTCTCTCCAACTCCAGAAGCCAAGCCAATAAACAGTCTTCGTTGCCCATCCTGCCCCCTCCTCCCTTCCCCCTAGGTTGGGTGACTACACCTGTATTGTTTATATCCTTCCAAGATGGCGCTCATCATAGGACACTCTTGCTATCTGTTTACTGTTTGTTCCTCAAGGAGCTTGCTTGCTAGTTCAGTGTTCATGTAGAATAGATGAGGGAATGAATGCTCAGAACGTGTACAGACATGTGATCTGGTGTTATATTGGACCTCTACATAACTAACACAGAAAAAGATTATACTTTAAGTGTAAACAGTTTAACTAACAGAAAGAGTCTCCTTGTTCTATTTCTTATATGTTAGGTAAATGAGTCTTCATAATTTTACCTTTGGCAACATCTTTATGTAATATTTTCCAGATAGCATGTACATAATAAATTCCCATCTGGACTAATGAAGGAATAGAAGGGCAAATGATGATTCCTCATAAACCTCCATGATTTCTAGTTGTTATAATCATCAATTAAATTAAAATGTGAATTAAATAATATATGGACAATATTTCTACTATCCAAGTAATATTCCCAGGAGATCTGTCCTCTGCCAATAGGACACATCACTGTGAATAATAATATTCAATTAATGTATTAGAAATTTAGTGTGGTAAATGATCTACATAATAGACTGGTCCCTGGTTACAAGGCATTTTTTTTCTAATTACAATTTTTGGAAAAGACAAATTAAAGTTGACATCATTGTTATTATTATAACTATGTAGTGAAAAAACACTGAATTTCTTCAGTATGCATCCTCTTTAGAGGAAGAAAGAAAAGGAGATTTCTTTACTGTCTGTGACATTCCTAACTCTTTTGAAAGTGTGAGATTTCATCAGGTTAGGAATGAACACACATGCTCTAATTTGGATTTGCAAGTTTTCCACTTTTCTTCATCAATATGCTTATTGTCTTCTAATTTCCTAAAACTATACCTGAAAGTTTAGTGATGAAAGAATGGTGACATCATTGTATTCACTGAGGAAATGAATGATGGCCATGTGCTTTTAGTATGCCTAGAGGCAAGTGTTTTAAGGTACTGTAGTTATGAATTTTATTTGCAACACGCAGCTGGTGATTAATGTGCATATGCCTCGTGTGAACTCCCATGGATAACCTCAGCTGTACTCCATGAACTTGAAAGTTTAACAGGGATATACTGATTTTTTAGTTTAACGGAAAATGACTGTTTAATATAAAATAATGCATTCATTTCATGTAGTTACCTTTAAGGATACAGACCTCTAAAACTCAAGCCTTACGTGTATTCAAAGTGATTAAGAATCAAACGAGGTAAGGAGACAGCTTTCTAACTGACGTAGTAAAGGTAAATAAATAAGCTCATAATCTTTGCAATTCCTAAATGATGAAAATATATGAGTACATTCTTACTATTTTTGTTGTTCTTTCCTCCTTCATTTGAAAATATCTAGTATTAAGGAGTTCAAATGCTGTAGTAGAAAAAACACTTTTGGGTTTTACCTTTAGGTTACTGCCTTCTATTACTAAGTAATAAAAACAAAGATTTTTAAGGTGGTTGCAAAGTATATTTTCTGGTTTAATTTTAATTCTTCCAGCACCACTTAGAATGGGCATGCTTTGAATGCTTTCAGAGAATAGAAGTAAAGCTTTCATTAGATACCATTCACTCATTGTTTATGAATCCTTGATTCATATGATTTGTAGAATTGAAGAGTGAAGAAGATGAATTTGTTTCAATCTTAAAAAATACTTTTAATTTTGGAATTTTTGTCTTTGTATTAACATTGTTAAGTTTATTATTTATATGGCTTTTGACAGTAGCAGTAACAGCTTCTCTATGAAGCTATTCAGTAATATTTAATGGCTACAAACACTCCAAAGAAAAATTGTGTGTATAGAACATGCTCCTGTGCACACTAAGAGTTTAGCATCTAAGAAACAATTTAATTTTTTTTTTTTTACAATAAATGTTGGTTTGTTGAGGATTTTTCTAAATTAGGTATATTAACGTAGATTCGTTCAAGATTCAGTGAAAATACCTACTGATTGTGGCTAACTGGAGAAACAATGTTACAGATTATGTTTGCATCTTTCCCAAAATTTTACATTAAAATCCTAATCCTGACCCCGCCATGATGATGGTATGGGAGGTGAGCCTTTGGGTAATTACGTTTAGATGAGGTCACAAGTTTGGGCACCTCATGATGGATTATTGTTCTTATAAAAAGGGAGACATGCACACATTTTCTACTTCCAAGAAAGATCATGTAAGGACATCACCAGGAAGAGGGCCCTCACTAGAACCTAACCATGCTGGCACCCTGATCTCGGACTTCCCAGGGTGTAAAGGAATTTGAATTGTCTAAGTCACTCAGTCTACAGAATTCTGGGCATCTCAAACTAAGACAAACAATAATGTGCAGGCAGTTTACAAGAATGAAGGGAGAGTTATACAAGCAGCCTTTGGGAGGAAAAACTTCAGGAGGCACCTTTATACTGCTCTCTCCTTTATTATCTGTGTGCTTCTATTGAAGTTTTTCCAGTCTCTATCCTAGTGCCATGTTCTGAATGTTTGTGTCTTGACAAAAATTCATATGCTGACATTCAATTCCCACTGTGATAATATTAGGAGGTCAGGCCTTTGAGAGGTGATTTGGTCGTGAGGACTCTGCTCTCCTGAATGGGATTAGTGCCCTTACAAGTGAGGCTTGAGGAGGCTGGTTTGATCCTTTGACCATGTGGGGACAACTAGAAAGCATGTCTGTGAGGAATGGGTCATAAGCAGATACTGAATTTCAAAATTTTATGTTTTGAAATCAAGATGTCTGTTGACTTCTTGATCTTGGACTTCCCAGCCTCCATAACTGTGAGCAATACATTTCTGGTGCTTACAAATTATTCATTCTAAGGTATTTTCTTATACTAGCCTAATCAGACTAAGGCATTTACCTTGAGACAGAGTGTGTGAACTTTTGGCTCAGGTATTTATGGTTAGGGGACAGGGTCAGTGGCATCAATAAAACCAATGCACAAATCAATATATATGTGTCATCTAATCTAATTTGTGTTTTTGTGTTTGCATCAGCCAGCAGCATTCAACTGCCATTTATGCACTTTTTTGTCAGAATTTCTATTTTTAATTAGCATCTGGAGGCACTTCAAAATTATTAAGGTAGAAGACACTAACATATATTGATTATCAATCTATATTAGGATATGAAACAGATTGTATTGCTAAGTATACCACTGATGCAGTCTAGTCTGTCAATGAGAGAAATACTACTATTTGTAATTATTAGAATGAAAACATGCACTTAACTACTATTAGAATTTAGTTGTTTTTCTCCCTCAAAGAAGGCATGCATTTTTATTCTCCATATTATTTCAAAGAAAAATATTAAATCCATGATATAAAACATAATACGCACTTATCTATTGCAGAACTTACCACACTGTGGATACTTATGTGGCTTGCTTACCACCAAGGGTCTAGAGCAAGGTCTTAATTTGAAGATACTCTGTATTATCTTCTCTATATTTTTAGTACTTACAAGAGTATTTGACAATACATTAGAATTCCATGCCTTTGTTGAAATGTTGATGTTAAAAAAAGCAAGTGTCTGGCCAGAATCTTCATTCAATAAGATGTTCTTTATTGAGTAAGCACATTCTGTGTGAAGAATCTGGGTAAGATGCTGCTCAGGTGATAGATGTTAAGCAAACTGATATGGCCCATGGCCTGAGGCTGGTGGAGCACATAAAATGCAATCAAAAAGTCCTGCAAATAAGTGGAAAATTAGAGTTATAAAGTCTCTGAACAAAAGCTACTTTGTCTCATCTGAGACAAGGCAAGTCCCTTCTGTCTCTGAGCCTGTAGAATCAAAAGCAAGTTAGTTGCTTCCTAAATACAATGGAGTTACAGGCACTGGGTAAATACAGCCACTCTAAATGGGAGAAATTGGCCAGAACAAAGGGGCTACAGATCCCATGCAAATCCTAAATCCAGCGGGACAATCAAATCTTAAAGCTCCAAAATGATCTTCTTTGACTCCATGTCTCAGATCTAGGTCACACTCATGCAAGAGGTAGGTTCCCATGGCCTTGGGCAGCTCCACCCCTGTGGTTTTGCAGGGTATAGCCCTACTTCTGGCTGCTTTCATGGGCTGATATTGAGTGTCTTTGGCTCTTCCAGGCACACAGTGCAAGCTGAAGGTGGATCTACCATTCTGGGGTCTGGAGGATGGTGGCCCTCTTCTCAGAGCTCCACTAGGTAATGCCCCAGCGGGTACTCTGTGTGAGAGCTTTGACCCCACATTTCCCTGTCCTAGCAGAGGTTCTCCATGAGGGTCCCAGATCTGCAACAAATGTCTTCCTGGTCATTCAGGCATTTCCATTCATGCTCTAAATCTAGGAAGTTCCCAAACCTCAGTTCTTGACTTCTGTGCACCTACAGGCTCAACACCATGTGGAAGCTGACAAGGCTTGGGGCTTCCACCCTCTGAAGTTAACAGCCCAAGCTCTATACCTTGGCCCTTTTAGTCATGGCTGGAGCAGCTGGGAAGCAAGGTACCAAGTCCCTAGACTGCACCCAGCACAGGGAACCTGGGCCCAGCCCACAAAACCATGTTTTCCTCCTAAACTTCTGGGCCTGTGATGGGAGGGGCTTCCTCAAAGGTCTCTTCTATCTAACATAACCTGGAGACATTTTCCCCATTGTCTTGGTGATTAACACTTGGCTCCTTGTTACTTATGCAAATTTCTGCATCCAGCTTGGATTTCTCCTCAGAAAATGGGATTTTCTTTTCTATAGCATTGTTTGTCGGGCTGCAAATTTTCCAAACTTTTATGCTCTGTTTCCCTTTTAAAACAGAATGCCTTTAACAGCACCAAAGTCATCTCTTGAAAGCTTTGCTGCTGAGAAATTTCTTCTGCCAGATACCCTAAATCATCTCTCTCAACTTCAAAGTTCCACAAATCTCTAGGGCAGGGGCAAAATGCCACCAGTCTCTTTGCTAAAACATAACAAAAGTCACCTTTTCTGCAATTCCCAACAAGTTCCTAATCTCCATCTGAGACCACCTCCGCCTGGATCTCTTTGTCCATATTATTAACAGAATTTTTGTCAAAGCCATTTAGCAAGTGTCTAGAGAGTTCCAAACTTTCCTACATTTTTCTCTCTTCTTCTGAGCCCTCCAAACTGTTCCAACTTCTGCCTGTTACCCAGTTCCAAAGTCACTTCCACATTTTCAGGTATCTTTTCAGCAGCACCCCACACCTGGTGCCAATTTACTGTATTAGTCTATTTTCATGCTGCTGATAAAGACATACGTGAGACTGGGCAATTTACAAAAGAAAGAGGTTTAATGGACTTACAGTTCCACATGGCTAAGGAGGCCTCAGAATCATGGCAGAAAGTGAAAGGCATGTCTCACATGGTGGCAGACAAGAGAAGAGAACTTGTGCAGGGAAACGTCTCTTTTTAAAATCATCAGATCTCCTAAGACTTATTCACTATAATGAGAACAGCATGGAAAATACCTGCCCCCATGATTCAATTACCTCCCACCAGATCCCTCCCACAACATCAGAATTCAAGATGAGATTTGGGTGGGGGCACAGCCAAACCGTATCAAGTCTTATTTGAATTTTAGCATTAAGACTATTTTATTAAAAGGAAATAAGCTTTTACTAGCCTAGAGATAAGGGCCTCTCTGTGTTCTGGTCCTTTTAACAGTTCTGGATCTTATAACCACACAGAATTGTTCTGTTACTTTTGAAGTGCCTCTACAAGGAGAAAACTTCTCAAAATAGTCATCTGTTACCTAGACATGTTGTCACAGACTTGGTATTGCATAAGGAGATTCTAGTCTAAAAGATCTTAGATTTTTCTTTATTTTTTGTGAGCTAGCTTGCTCAATTAAGTGTATTATTTAGAGTTATCTATAATGTAATTGACCTTTTTGTCATCAGTTTCACTAGAATGTAAGTATACAGTAACTGTTTTTCCTTATTACCATTAATCTTTAAAATTATCTTTATAAGCAAGCACTCAAGTTCATTGATAGGGAGGTGATTCAAGAACTCTGGAGACTGAGTTCATATTCACTTACATAAATTATTTTTAAAGGCACCACACATAAATATACTTAATTATCTGTGGTATGAGGAAAACTAGTGAGCTTAGATAAATATCCTTATCATTAGAAATAAGCAAAAACTATGCAAGACATAATATTGTAGTAAAATCAATTTAATGAAAAGTACATTAATAAAAAATCTGTGTTAAGATTGCTCCAGGATACAAAATTTACCATTATACAATGAAGAAATGAAAAGATACAAAGTTAATATTAATCAAGCAAGCAGCAGCACAGGAAGTATATTAACCAGGGCAGGCTATTTAAGACCGCAATCTTTTACAAACTGAGAAAATAATTAAGTGCAAATAGTTTATATTCATTAAGTATTCCAGGAAGAACCTTTGTTTTGCCAAAAGTTGTTACTCTACTTAAAATTATAATAGGCATTTGGGAACAATATAATAATGTTTGTTTAAAAAATAATCAAGTTTGTTTTAATGCAAACTCTATGCAATGTTCTTAAAAAGTAATCATCCAAATGACAGTATAAAATCAATTATGTGTTTCATAATGCACTGTAAATGCTCTTATGATTTCAGAAAGACTGGAGGTATCACAATAAGAGTTGGAGTATTGATAATTGACTTTTGTTGCAAGGAGTATATTAAATATGAAAGATCCAAAAGAGAAAAAATGAAAAGAAAAATGCCCCAAATCAAAAAGACAGAGATTACAGCAATTAGGAAATTAAAGGTAAGGAGTTTAGGCAGTGGTCAGCAATGACATTAGGTATAAAATATGATGCAAGGTATTTGAACACTTAAATAACTAGGAAAATAAATTTAGACTTTATTCATATGCTTAGAAATAGAACATACAATTATACTGTATTTCAATAAGAGAGTAGAGGAATTTGCAAAATTCAAACACTTTGACAATTTAAACTGGACATTGATTGGATCATATCCAGTCTCTTGCATCTGGCTTCCAACATGTGACTGAGAAAGTTTATCCACCTGTCTTATTTAATTTTCTGATGCTTTAACAAAATACCACAGACTAGGTAATTTATAAAGAAAATAAGTCTATTTTGCTCACAGTTCTGGAGGCTGAGAAGTCCAAGAGCATGGCGACAGCATCCAGTGAGAATCATCCCATGGCAGAAGGGTGGATGGTGGAAGCAAGCACAGGAGGCAAAAAGAGAACATCAAGTTGGATTCATCCTCTTATCACAAATCTAATCCGGAGATAACTAACTCACTCCCCATAATGGCATTAATCCCTTCATGAGAGCAAAGTCATCCTGGCCTAATCATCTCTTTACAATCCTACCGCTTAATACTGTTACAACAGCAATTAACTTTCCAGCACACAAACCTTTGGAGGACACATTTAAACCATAGCCCTACATTTATATTCTTGGTTATGATAATATGCAGATTAATGTCCAACAGTTGATAGCATGAAAATTTTAAAACTCAACAGTAATTGATTTGCTAGCTTTGTTGGGAGATGAAGAGATGGTGCTTCCTATATAAATATCCTATATATATAAATGCTTCAGTGAAGATGGTATGATACAGAGAAAGTATTTTAGGTGGAGCCTGTAAAGGGGACTGAGGTAGTGATTCTGGCAAAATTAAAACAAAGCAGAAAATATGTTTCTTTTCCTAAGAAATGTCAATACCCCACCCCCAAAAAGGAAAAAAAAATTGAGAAAAAAGTAATAAAGTTGTGTAATAGTTGCCTAGAGTCTTTGTTATTGGCCACTTTTCCACTGTTTCCTTTGTTCACTGTTGGCTTATCTTTCCCAGCACCTCTTTATGTTGACATGGCTGCATGGCTGAATTTTAGCCAGCGGATTCTAAGCTGAATGATAAGCACTGTTTCCAGTCTTGGCCTATAAACATCTTCTTCTGTCCAAGTGGTTCTCAGTTGCTGGACATTTTGTTCCCTGAGGGATACATGGCAACATCCAAAGAAATTTTGGATTTTCATGTTGGGAAGTAAACTACTTGCATTTAGTAGGAGTCAGTGATCCTGCTAAATATTTTATGCTAAGCAGGACAGTCCCCACAAGAAAGAATACTCTAATCCAAGTGCCAGTAGTACTGAAGGTGAGAATATCTGACCTACTCTATTTTCCATTTACTGTCTGTATATTTGGTGTTTAGAACAAATTAGTTCTGGAGATCTGCTGTACAACATAGTGCAATACAGCACTGTACACTTAAAAATTTAAGCAGTTAGATCTCAAGGTAAGTGTTACTACTCAACACAAGCATACACAGCAAAGAGATAAGAGGAAATTTTGAGGAGTGATGGATGTGTTTATTACATTGATTATGATGGTGGTATCATGGGTGTATTAATATGTCCAAACTAGTGAAACTGTATACATTAAATATATGCACTTATTTGTATCAATTTTACCTCAATAAAGTTACAAAAAAGAAATTATTTGTAAACAAAAACTAAAGTTCTGTTATAGTTTTGTCATTTTATATATATATATACACACACACACGTATTTCATACTATAGTAGTAACC
The DNA here is from genome assembly GCF_047675955.1 of Chlorocebus sabaeus. Classification (NCBI taxonomy): domain Eukaryota; kingdom Metazoa; phylum Chordata; class Mammalia; order Primates; family Cercopithecidae; genus Chlorocebus; species Chlorocebus sabaeus. The sequence goes on from NC_132907.1 coordinate 71,823,680, forward strand.
CTATCTTAACTAATAGAAAAATAAGTACATTGATTGTATTTATTATGCATGTATTATAATGTATTATATGCATGTATTATAATTTCTCTAGTGGAAGATGACCAGAAGAATTTTTAAAAGAAAAAAATAAAACCTGCTACAATGCAAAATAAAGATTCCATTTTATTAGTAAGACTGGCAATTTTCATTTTGAATGATGCCTAACCTGTTGAAATGAAAAATGGGAGGAAACAACACCTAAGTTACTGAGGAAAGTGCAAATAAAAAGTCTAGAGTTTATTTTTTAAATGTATAAAAACTTTAAAAATATGTATAGTTCACATGAAATTTATACCAAGGAAATACTTATCAACTCTGCCTTAGTAATATTTATTTATTTATTTATTTTGATTTATTTTGAGATGGAGTCTCGCTCTGTTGCCCAGGCTGGAGAGCAGTGGCACGATCTCGGCTCACTGCAAGCTCCGCCTCCCAGGTTCCCGCCATTCTCTGCCTCAGCCTCCGGAGTAGCTGGGACTACAGGCGCCCGCCACCATGCCCAGCTCATTTTTTGTATTTTTTAGTAGAGACAGGGTTTCCCCGAGTTAGCCAGGATGGCCTGGATCTCCTGACCTCGTGATCCGCCCATCTAGGCCTCCTAAAGTGCTGGGATTACAGGCGTGAGCCACCACGCCCGGCCAGTAATATTTATTACAGAAAGAGCCTGCAAAGCACTGTAATTCCTGAGAATTTAAGAGTTTAATAACCCCCTGTGGTATAAATCAATATGATTACATGATTTCCACTATTAAATGTATTGGTATTTTAAAATGGCACATTATAATATATAGAAAGATATAGAAGTGAGCTAGAAAGAATTTATAATCTAAGAAGAGAGCAGTGGTTGTCTGTAGGTGGTAGAGGCAGCTTTCTTTTTTATTCTTATCTCTATATGCTTAATGTTATTTAAAAATATGATACTTTTGCAATCATGAAGCCTTATTCTGATGAAAACAGACTTTAAAGAGCTACTGGGTCTGGGCATGGTGGCGCACACCTGTAATCCCAGTGCTTTGGGAGGCTGAGGTAGTGGGAATGCTTGAGACCAGGAGTTGGAGACCATCCTGGGCGACAACATAGCAAGCCTCTGTCTCTAAAACAAACAAACAAACAAAAAGTGGCTGGGTCTACATCTTGATTAAAGGCTTACAGTACGGGATCTTAGAAAAGCACTCCTGGACTTTTCTGTTAGGGCCACCCGCCAATGTCTCCTTCCTTTTCAACGTTTTTTCGTTTTGCTTAACTCCTGTCACACACATTTCGGCTGGTGGTCATAATAAAAAAGACTAAGAAAAATGGCTTAATTAAGAGTGAAAATCAATGCATGAAAGTATTATGGAAGTGTTATAACCAGATTTATCATGTACAGCCTACTTCATAATTCTGACCTATTTCTGTGCCATAGCATAATTACTGAATGTCAGAAATAAGCTCAGCTGCTCATAACATGAAACCAAAATCACAGTTGCTGAAACAATAGAGAATGTATTTTCCTCATATAAGCAGAAATTTGGAAGTGTGTGGTTATCAAGTTTTGGTGCTGGGCTACACGTTAAAATAAAAGACCAGCAAAGTTTTTCCTTAAAGTTAGTTCCACGGTATGAAATCTTCATTGCCATATATCTGCAGGTGATATGAGGGACAAACGACAAAAGTTCATGCAGACCAAATCTGCCATTTAGACAAGGTTTGCTGAGAACAAGACCTAGTGACTTCTGCTTACACTTCATTGGTCAAATCTAGGACACATGGCCACCTTTAGTTGCAAGAAAGACCAAGAAACATAGCCTTTTGGTTGCATATATTACCATGCCTGTCCTTCCTTATTAAGCAAGAAGGGGAGAACATATATTGGGTGGGCAACTAGCTGTGTCTGCCACAAATACATATTCTTTCTCTTTTCCCAGAAGCCATCTCGCTGGCCAGTTCTACCCTTACGATATCTCTAATTTTGAATTTGGATATGTATGTTTAATCTTTTAAAACTATTAGTGTTTCCCTTCAGCTTCAAATGAGAGAAAAAACAATTTTTCTCTATTCTTCTAGTAACAGTTGCTGGGTTGAAGTTTCATCTTACAGTCTGCAAAATTAACTGTATTTTGACCCATCCACAGATCTGTTTAAGGAGAAAGTATATTACTATGCTGTATTTGAGAATGGATTCTTGATGAAAAATGGCTAAAGGAAAAAAATGTAATTTTATTCTCATCAGCCAGAGGAAAAGAGCAAGTGTTATGATAACACATTTGAAGACCTATACCATTAATGAATCCTGGTGCCTCAAGTGAAAGTAAATACTTGCTGTATTGAAAAAATATGGAGGTAACTTAAAGCTGAATACAAAATCAAACTATAAGAAAGAGAGAGAGAAGAGAGAGACCAAGAGAGTAAAGAGAGAGGAATCGAAAAAAGATGAGAGGAGGAAGGAGGAGAAAAGAGCAAAGAGTGGAGATACAGCTGAGATGACAGATAGAAAAAGACAGATAAACCAACAGACACAGCTGCTATGATTTGAATGTCCCTTTCAAAGCTCATATTGAAACTTATTCCCCAATGTGGCAATATTGAGAGGCTGGGTTAAATCATGAAGGCTCTGCTCACATTCACAGATTAATGGGTTACTGGATTAATGGGTTATCATAGGAGTGAGACTGATGACTTTAAAAGAAGAGGAAGAGAGACCCAAACTAGCACACTCAGCTGCCCTCACCACATGATGCCCTGCACCTCCTCAGGACTCTGCAGAGAGTCTGCATCAGCAAGAAGGCCCCCACCAGTTGGAGATCCTCAACCTTGGACTTCTCAGCCTCTATAATCATGAGAAATAAATTCCTTTTCTTTACCCAGTTTCAGGTATTCTGTTATAAGCAACAGAAAACAGATTATGGCCACATAACAATAGAGATTTTAAAAAAGATAAATTCCTTTTAATTTTTTATTTTAGATTCAGGTGTATGTGTGCTTTTTTGTTACATATTGCATATTTATGGTGGGGTTGGGCTTCTAGTGTACCCATCACCCAAATAGTGGACATTGTTTCTTCAATGGGATTTTTATAAAACTTTAATCATAGAACTAGTTAGAAAGATTAGATTAAGAGACTTACTATTTCTATAATAAAAAGTATAAGCTGATAATAAAATAAATTAGAATGACTAAGTAGCACAATTTAAATGAGGAATACAGAGGGAAATGTTCAATTTTTATTGAAAAAATGACAAAGTGGTATTTTTATATTTGCTGAGCAATTATGGCTTTTATAAAATCATGAATGATTTGAGGAATTATGATTTTTGTTTCTTTATATGATCTAAATGTTCTCTCCCTCCTTACAATACAAAGAATGAAATAATCACTTTGATATTAAGAGCATTTATTTCCAGTTTCTTGATACAACCTAAACATACATTTGAGTGGGAAAAAAAGCCAAAGCAAATGAAGCGAATTACTGGCAGTGATTATTGTCAATATGTAAATCAGACATGGGGCGTATTTATCCTTATAACATACTTCAAATCTTCAGGGCAAAGAAGTGAATAGATGCTTAAAATTCCATGAAGCTTTTAACCATTACATTGGAGGCCTGGATAAAAATCTGTTCATTCTGGATATCCTAGCACTCATCTAGCTAAGAAGGTAACTATTTATAACCACCTAATTATTTAGTATCACTTAGACTTTTAAAGCAGAATCCATATTAGTGCAAATCAGAATAAATAAGTCTGAACACACACAGCCTCCAGTGTCAGGAAGTAGAGCAAAGGAGATCCAGTGCCCAGGCCAGCAGGCTGCTCATTCCTAACTATTGATGGTGGAAATTTGATTTCCAAAGTGTCTCACATTAAGCCCCTCACCCAAGTCACTGATTTTACTTAGAGTACAATTCCAATATTCTACCCTGTCTGTGGAGAGCTGGACATTCACTGGGGTGACCAGTCTAGCAAGGAGGAGCTATTCTCTCTGCTGAGATCTGAGGAAATGATGGGACAACCAGCCGCAGAGAGGAATTATCCTCTCTGCTGAGAGCTGGACACTAAATAATTAGGTGGTTATGACTTTCAGCTCTCAACACACAAAGACTAGAATGCAGAAATTCAAGAAGAAAAAAGAAGAAATTTGGGGGGCATAATTTACTCTGAATTCACAAATGCAAAAGTCTGGGTTCACAAAGAAAGTACACATTACTTAATTGTTAAGTACCTCTTATACATTCTGTGTAGAAGGACTAATGTGTGCAAGGATCCTGATACAGGAATAGAGGAGGGGCATAGCAAAGCCACTGAACAGATAGATATTAGCCAAAGTGCAAATTGGGGCAGAAAGCCAGAGGGAGTTAGAGTCAGATATAAGAACAGAATATGCAAGGTCTTGTAGGTTATATTATGCATTCTATTTTCTCTCTTTAAGAACTAGAGAAAACCACAGATTGTTTTTATAACTTTTATAAAACATCAATTTAATTTGCATACACATATATACAACTATAATGCACATAACATTTATTTGCCATTGAAGGATTATAGGTAGTTTTTATGGACACAATGTCATAAAAATATCATCCTTGGTGGTGTTTGTTGAATACATTGAAGGTAAGTAAGAATCAATTAAGAAAGAACCAAATTAGGGGACTCTTGCAGTAAGTTAATTTAAAAATGGTTGAGGTTATCTAAGAATGGGACTGGTAAGATAGAGAGATATAGAAAGCCCACAGTCTTACACAAAACATAAAATTACCAGACTGTGAGAATAGATTAGACATAGGTAGTGACTTAAAAAAAGGGTGTTCAAATTAGTCTCAAGTGTGAGATTTGTCAGCTGCATTGGAATTGGTTCCATTTACGGAGGTAAGTAAGAATGAAGAAATACCATGTTTGGCAGGATTGACATGGGATTATTCTTGAGATGTTGCCTTTGAGGTACCTTTAAGACATAAGAGTAGGAATGTGAAGTATGCAATTGGATAGATGAGGCAGAAAGCATCCGGGCTGGAGGTTTAACATTGAGTCAAGTAGGAAGATGCTATTACCTAAGGAGATTGCATAAGAAAAAAAAAAAAAAAAAAAAAAAAATAATAGGCCGGGCGCGGTGGCTCAAGCCTGTAATCCCAGCACTTTGGGAGGCGGAGACGGGTGGATCACGAGGTCAGGAGATCGAGACCATCCTGGCTAACACGGTGAAACCCCGTCTCTACTAAATATTACAAAAAACTAGCCGGGCGAGGTGGCGGGTGCCTGTAGTTCCAGCTACTCGGGAGGCTGAGGCAGGAGAATGGCGTGAACCCGGGAGGCGGAGCTTGCAGTGAGCCGAGATCTGGCCACTGCACTCCAGCCTGGGCGACACAGCAAGACTCCGTCTCAAAAAAAAAAAAAAAAAGAAAAGAAAAAAAAAAATAACTTCAATATTTCACCGTGAGAATTCTCAACATTAAATAACTGCTTGGAAGAAGAAAAAGGAGTGAAGACTAAGAAAGGGCTTTCTGAAAGATAGCACTGTTGGGCCAGAGACAAATAGTTTGTGGAAAGGAAATAATTTGGATGGTCAACAGCTACCAATAAAGATGGAGGATGAATGAAAAAAAGTAAAACATGTTTATGAAATTTGGGAATTTGGGTTAACAAGTTGCCTTCGTGTGAGGAAGTCATTTTGTCAGTGGGTTGGAGTCCCAGGGGGATGTATCTGAAAAGAAGCTATTCAATAAGAATATAAGAACATTTTTACTAAGATGAGGAAGGTTTAAACATTAGAAATGCTATCAAGAATGATTCTGTAATAAGAAGTGAAAAATCACATATATAGCATGGCACACCCAAACAACTGTGAAGCTCATTAGATATTTCTTTCTCTGCAATACCATTACTTTGTTTTCCTTCTCTGATTAGTATATCATCTGTATCCTATTTGATATAATCCACTTTCTTCCAGTTTTTGCTCCCTCTAAGTCTCTTAAATTCTTCTCCCAGGGATTTTAGGAAATATAATATTCAGCTAGAATATTGCATTCCTATGAGATGCTTGATGAAAACATATACAATCAATATATTGAGAACATACGGAGGCATCCTGTTTGTAAGGCCAGGAGCTGTGCTGGGTAGAAGATGGTGATGGGAAGCAGGCCATGGTTTATTTTTAGCGATTCTCTACTATGGTCCATAGTTTTGTTGAAGGATTGTGAGTTCAAAAACACTGTTGTGCTGAGCGCAGTGGTGCACATCTATAATTCCAGATACTCAAGAGACTGAGGAGGGAGGATTACTTGAGACCAGGAGTTTGAGACTGTAGTGACTTATGATCACACCTGTGAATAGCCACTGCACTCCTGGGCAATATAGTGAGACCCCATTTGTAAAACAAATAAACAAACAAAATCCAAAACTGTTATTTAAATTATATTGGCATGTTATATAGACATTTTGCTACATTGAAATTAAACTCAAATTCAGATGAAATATAAGACATTGTTGCTGAATTCATAGTAGTATGTGTACAATACTGATTTAAACTGCCTGGTCTTGAAACCTACTTCCGTAATCTCGGACAAATTACTTAACCTGTCCGTTACTTGTTTTTCCCATATGTAGAATGGGGATAACAACCTTACGCAGTTACTGTGATGTTAAAGAGAGAGAGTTTAAGTGAACACAGGAAACACCTAATTACTATTACTACTAGTATTGTTGTAAGAAATAGACAGTATTTGCTTATAAACATTTGATATAGTCAGGTTTTGTGTCCTCACCCAAAGCTCATCTTGAATTGCAATCCCATAATCCCTACGCGTCAAGGGTGAGATCAGGTGGAAGTAATTGAATCATTTAGGGGCAGTTTTCCCCATGCTTTTCTCGTGATAGTGAGTGAATTCTCATACCATCTGATGGTTTAAAAGGGGCTTTTCCCATCTTCACTCAGCACTTCTCCTTCCTGCTGCCTTGTGAAAAAGGTACCTTGCTTCCCCTTCGCCTTCTTCCATGATGGTAAATTTCCTGAGGCCTCCCCAGCCACGCTGAATGTGAGTCAATGAAAGCTCTTTCCTTTGTAAATTACCCAGTCTTGGGCAATTCCTTATAACACTATAGAAATGGACTAATACAACATTGCTATCTCTATTACTAATAATTGCTTTTCGTTTACGAAACAAATGCTACAATCATGCTGTGTATGTTAGAGATGTATTAGGTGAATTCAAAACTAAAGACCTATTGTTGAAATTTGATAATCCATTAAATATTTAAATTATATTTCAATGTCTTTTACCATTATGCTAATACATGGTAATCCACATAATAAAAGGATTTTATGTACTAGAGTTCTACCTCCTTTTCAAAAATAAAAATATCTAACATCAGGAAATTTGTGTGACTTATACAAGTTCATAAAGCCATGTGAAAGAAATTCCCTTAGTTAAAAAAAAAAAAGTTGAAATTTGACCAAAATGAGTGACTACTCAATGACTTTGAGGTTTTATATATATGTTATTATAAAATAATTCTTATATCATGGCTCATTATGTATCCAAAAAACTGCATAGATGAAATGAAGACTTTAACAGAACTATGTACTAAAGTTTAAAGAAAGCTGCAAAAATTTTATGACATTAAAGTGGGTGATAAACTGTCATTTGAATATTTTAAATCAGCCAAGTTTATTAAAATGAAATGAAGCATTATTACATTCGGCTCACATGAGGCACTGAAGTCATTTTCAAGATAAGTACTTTTGTTTGTAAAGAGTAATTTACTCTAAAGTACGTGAATTATTTTCTATTTTTCATAATAGCCTATGGCAAAATAAAGCATGTTTAAATAGATTATAAACAATATTCACAAAATGAAACAGTAAATTGTAAAAATAATGATGTGTGGATTTTTAGGATATAAATGGTTTGCCATCACTCCTGGTTCAATCTTTATCTTTGATTGCTGTGAGAAGTAGCTGCCTCGTTTGTAAAACGGAAAGACTTATACTAAGGTAGTCCTCCTCGGGAACATGATGTGAGATTTTGGTGCACAAGATAGATGATTAGATAAAAGGTATCTGGAATATTTATGATCCTTTGAGAGACATCATTTCCTTTCATTTCTTACATTTGTCTTTTAACTGGTTCTCATGGTTTAAATATGCTACAATTTTTGGTTTAGTTTTATCTTCAGCTTTTCATTATCATAAAGTTGAAATATGCCTATATTTGCATAAAACATTTCTATATTTATAATTTCTCTGGCTAGATTTACAGAGTAAACCCCTGAAGCCAGGTTTACAAATATTTTAGGACAGTTAATATTGTTATACACTCTGTTATTTATTAATGGGAGAGGGATCTCTAATTGGTAAAATTTAGAGCAGAGAAAATGAGTTGTTGTTTGTTGTTGTTGTTTTCCTTACCCTTGCAAAGAGTTTTAGAACCTCAGCCTTCACTGTTGGGGAGGAGAGACTGGCTGACTAGTTAAATTTATGTAAATATTGTCAGCAATCAGGGTTGTTTTCCCTTCTCTGCCCAGCAAGCCACTTGCAATATATTAACAAATACTTCCCACTGAAATGATGATAAAATCCTGTGCCAAAACTATATCTTTAGGGAATGCAACAGCTGACAACAAATTCCATCAAAAAGTTTCTTTAAGGCTTACTACTAATTGACAGCATTCAAGTAATCTATTTATATCCTGGCTTTATGCCATTGCCATACAATTGAAGTGCTAGTGTAGATAACTGATTGTGTTTATTTTTCCCCTTCATGGCAGTTTGGCTTATTTTTTTAACAAAGTGTTGGCCAAAATCTGTCACTGTTTCTTTTGACGGGACTCATTGCATAGGTGTTAATGTCTGTCTTCCTTTTTGTTCCGTATGGCTCCTTGATTGCATCTTCCATTGCTACCAAACCACATTTCCCAGTTTCCTTTATCTGCATGATTCTTTCACATGAAGTTGTCCTGGTAGCCTCCACTCTACTTCCTAGGCCTGAATTTATCTTTTCTGAATTAAACTTTGTTATATATGCCATAACCTCCTTGGGGTCTGATTTTCCCTGAGCCTAAATGAAAATTTCCTTCTGGGTAAAAATAATGGTTTAGGTTTCACACTTCTTGAACATAAGTTCTAATATTTAAAAGGTAGTATCTCATTTCTTAAAACAGAGGAGTACATACTGCGGACAATAATGGAACTTTCTGTAATGATTAGGTAGTATCCTTACTGCGAGTTCTCCAGTCATGTTGCTACTTAGAGCTCTGTGCACACTTGATTCTATGGTGCTTTTCAAGTTTTTTCACAGCCTATACCCAGAATCAATGCAAATAAACTCGTGTAGAAACAAAGAAACAAAGAATTATGGTATATTCCCTCTTTAATTGTGAATTAATGATTCTTATTAAATATAATTTTTTAAATGCTTATTTCTTATTTGTATACATTTAAGCAATTTACTAATACTAGTAATGGTGTTTAGGGAACGATGTGGGGGGAGGTAGCATGTTCTTGTGGAAGAACCTGTCTTAAGAGTCTACGAATCTATTTTCTGGTGAGTGTTCTTACACTAAATGGCAGATAC